>NC_091943.1:17054782-17654782 GCF_041260155.1 Ptychodera flava
TGAAAGACTACTGAATAACATGGACATATTCAGTGCATATGCATCAAGCACCGTTTTGAAACCAATCTGAGAGTTTAAGTGACATAATATTTACATGTGACCAGTTTCCAGTGTATATACATGTATACCGAGATGCATTATTTTCTACAGTAACCGTTAGCTGTGTATGTATTCATTGAACACTGCTACATATGTAGAGGGGCTGTGGTCAAAACCTGCTTCTCAACTTGGTTATTGAACCACAACTTTTCTAGTCTGAGGTGCATATGTTGCCAACTGATTGTGGATATGAACTTCAATTTGTTGAGGGTACCGTAGTATGGGTTGCAAATTCAAATCTGTTGGAAAATTGCTGGACTCCGGCATTACGTCGTATGGCAACTTGCTTTGACTTTTCTGTCTGTAAGGGCAATAGAAGGTATGATTTGTCAATCACTGTGTTAGCATGTTTCACTGTTTGAGTGAGAAAAATTTTCACCATCTTAGTTTTTCAAACATTTAAACTTTAACTATCTCTAGAGCTAAACACAGGGGTTGCCCCATTTATAATTTCAAATATTAGTGAGTGTTAGGTAATTTGTTCCTCTGGTACCAAACTTGCATGTTTACCCCTGATTTTTACGCTTGATTTGGTAAGAGTTATATGGTTGAAAGTTTCATTGAAGAAAGTTTGAGCGAAAGTTGAAGTCTTTCACTTTCGAGGCGTAGACCACCTTAAGTGTTAAAAATCTTTTGAACTTGTAAACATACACGTGCATGTACTTTGTGAATGTATTCAAATCATTACTGATGTACGGTAGACTTCAGGGACTGGGAAACCAAAATCTCAGCTGGATACAGTCAACATTAGTATTTGTGAGCTACAACATTACTAAGTCTGCTTTTCCTACTCTCAAGCCTCAAAATAGCTTCTGTCAGCTAATGGTTGAAAATACTTCCCATCAAACAAACTGCAGAATAAAATTGAGAAACATGAGCATTTTGCAGTAATTAAAAAGTGTTACTGGAAAGATTATCATTAGTGGGGGAATCTCGCAATTTGATGAAAGACTTCAAGTAGTATGTTAAGTGGTGACATCATTAATCACCATTATAATCACATTATACGTCTGAATGTCAAAGTGTAATAACGTAAGTGTACAGACAAGATACTGCAGACATTTACAAATTTTTTATCTGAAATCTGATCACGAAAGTCCCCTCACAAAATAAACAGCACGGAGATAATACGTGATGGATGGCCCTTATGGCAAGACATCAGGTTAATGTTTAGTCTTGTAAGTGTTCTAAAAGGAGCATGAAAAGTGAACTACTCACCAAAAAGATTGCAATTAAAGGAAATGTGTTATTTGAAATATTCGGTAATTGAGTGTATGCAGTTGATGTTTTACTGGCAAGATTGCCAACATTTTTAGGGAGACAACCCACAATGCATGTGGTATTGTTGTCAAAGTCTTGAAGTATTTTCTGTCTACTTTTTTGAAAAGTCTCACTTGCAAAACATACTTTTGGTGAGATTTCAAACAAGATGCTGGGTGTTTGCTTAGCGGCCAGATTGAAGTGAATGATGTGTGTATATATGCATCATGCATGTAGAGATCGACTCCTGTCGAGGTCAAGCAACTCTTGGAAGCATTAATGGAGGTCGGGATACGGCACTGGAATAAAAGCCGCTCCATTACCAGAGAGACAGTTTGTCATCCCTGGAATAAATTGACACCATCAACCTTTCCCTATTTGAAGTCTTCGCTCGCCGTGATGGAAAATTTGAAAACCCTCCCAGAGGCTGTAAAAAGTGTGGTTTGGATTATGTGATGGTTGACATCGTGTCAAGTAAAGTATTTGACGGGTTTTCAAGAATTCCACGCAAGATCAGGCGTAATAGTCTCGCGGGAATGTTTCATCCTGAGTTTTCTTTTATGGGGACTTAAGTAGACCATGGGACAATCTTCGTTGGCTAATAGGATGCAAAGTCCAAAACCACATCACCTGTGACAGGTACAGAGGTGTGCTATTGTTGACTGTCATGTGACATCAATTCTCCATGTCTTGATGATTTGATGCATGATGGTCTGAATTGTACACGCATCAATTCTCCAACCAAACCGGATAATGAAACTTTATGGCGCGACTGATTTCCTTGTATCTAAACACTTACGAGTGAGCTGAAACTTCATTTGAAACCATGATAGTTAAACTTTACGATCCTTCCCGAGAAATCTTACTCCATGAGCTTATAACATCTAGATTGCCTAAAAAATCAGAGATTAAAACATGTAAACAACATTTTTTAAGGCCAAAAGATCATCATGCCTTTGATTTCTTGCCATTCACTACATCTGTACCAGTACAGTACACAAGTAGCAAGATAGTAAGATTGTTCCTCTTGATTACATCCTACATACTAACTGGCGATTGAAAGCTTCCAAATCCTTCAAATAATTATTCATGCCCTTTGTGAAATGATGCATGCAACTTGTCTGTTTTCTTTAACTTTACATTATTTTATATCAATAATAAATCAAAACCAGATCTTTGATAACTGTGGGCCTGTACCAAAATTCATATCCTATTTAAAATTTTAGGTTGAAATGAATGACACTTGAAAATAATCACCGTAAGCTTTCCAGTAGAAATCCTTTCTGATTCACAACTGGGTGTGACAGTCTCTTAAAAGTCCAGGCATCCAGCTATTTGACCAAATAATTGTAGTCACTTTGCAATGCACTTACTGGGAATATGATATCCATAAGTGTTGTGTAGGCAGTTTTTTTTTTAGCTCTAATGCGACAAAAGGTTTATTTGGTTTAACACTTTAAAAATGTCAGCTGCTGGGAAGTTTTGAGTAAAGATGTCGAGAAATATTTTCTCATGTCCTCTTAAAAGTTATAATAAATAACGCCCAACAGGTGGAACAACACATGATACACAACATAATCCTTCACAAACATTTTTACTAGAACGACAAGCATTTTATAATGTGTTATATGTGTAAAGTAATATATGACACTTTATTTTCAATGAAACAGTATGTTCATGCAGATCTACAGAAGTTAAATTCCGTCATCGGTTTGAGGGTTACATGCTTGTAACGTTTCTTTGCTTGTCCGTAGAAGTTGTCACTAAGTTTTCTTTTGAATTTTTCTTCTCAGGAAGTTGAGTTGTCATCATTCCAAAAAAGAGCTTCAAAATGGGGACAGTGTTAGGGCAGTAGGTAAACGTTACCATTGTTCCCTAGCCATTTTAACGGGTTCCACTTGGTTTGTCAATTCAATCAGATTTTAAGGGACCGCAGAAATGTTGCTGGGGTTCCAAATTATTTACCAAATTGAATGTTCCTCAACCTATAGAAGCAAAAACACGAGGTGAAGAAGAAAGATTTGGTTATCTACCTCAGTAAGGTACTGTAGTGTTATAAGATGCAGCGCATGTCAGGCCGAAAAATACTGAGAATTATTAATTCCCTGATCTGCATGTATAGGAGGAAGAAGTATTGTTGAAATAGATGCCCACTATTTTCCCGAAAGCCATGAATTTTACAATGACAAAGTTCTGTAATGGTACAATGTATTCTGGGTTTGGAAATCAAACCTGGTGGGGTTTTTGCCTTCCTGCTGGAAGAATACTGAAAAATTGATGAATTTAGAATTTTCCTTAAAATCTACGTCGTGCAACTCAACATCTGGCGGTGTAAAAAATTCAGCAGCTGTACTTATTTGATGGCGTGTAATTGTTAATGGAAGATTCAGACTTTTGCATCGTGAGATGTAGCACGTGTTAGAATCTATTTTTTCCCCATTTTCATCTTATGCCAAGATGGCTGTCCTTAGGCCTCCATCATGAAAAGAATTCACCGCAAGATCGGACTCACCACAGAACTTTTGTTCATGAAAATGATTAGATTCACCGAGTCTGCATGGACCTTCCTTCAAACAAAGATACCTCAATAGAATTTCAACCATTTGACTGGAATTCGGAACAGTTTACATAAATGTTGGGTCTTTGAGAAGATGTGAGCCCTGGCTCGTCTGACCAATTAACTTCGGATTCCTTGAATCTAGTTCAACTGGCTACTTACACAATGCATCTTTTCAAAGCGTGTTGATGCGAGGTTTAGCCACATTTAATACTTGGTGGGGTTTTTTGCAGCAGTCTCAGCATTGTATTGTGACTTTGATGTTTCACAGAGTTCATCCAAAGAGGGAGGGCAGCACATTCCCAGAAATCAATCAACTTGTTCTCCGAAAAATGCCAGGTGTCCGAAAAATGCCAGGTGTAAATGCAGGTGAATGGGATGGTGCCGCGGATGTAGATGGACATTACTATCTGTGGCGTTGTGTTGTATAGTGATGTGACATCAAAGGGAGAAATAAAGTATTAGTCTGCAATTTCATTTTGAGCATTTTATGGAGTTCTGACTGTAATGTTTCAATCAACATGAAAAATCTGCAATATGATATTGATTCTGGCATTGATAAGTCACGACAACCAATATGGCCGTAAGGAGGTAATGAGCCAGAGGAGTTGCCCGGCTCATAAAACATTCTATTCCCATCAAAGCATCAAATGTGTTGCCTGGAAATGACTCTCTCCACAGTGACATTGGAATTTCCCGATGCCCATCATTAGATTTCCTTTCCTCTTCTTGATTATCGATTAATAACCAAATCATGGAAACCCACTGTGTGCCCCAGCATCGGCGATTGTCAATTAGGGACGGAAATGAATCTCCACTCGTAACACTGCTAACACAGAGCAGCCGTAATAATACAACAATTATCTCTTTCCTGTTCTTATTACGGGAGTATTACACAGGATTTCTGAAGGGAGAGAGAGAGTAAAACTCAATTAGAGACTTTTTTTATTTAGGGATGTATGCGTGTATGGAATTGTGCCAGGGGGGATGGAAACTTGAAATTTGGATCAGTGAGACAATTCATGTCCTGGTTCAGGCGTCTGCAAGTACCGGTACATTCCTATTCTGGACAGACCTGTTGACTAGTCTGCCCCCAAAAGACTGACTCTCTGCTTTGCAGTGTTGTCAGAGTGGTTGAAAATTTGTTATCTATTTTCTTGGCCGAGATACAAACAGCTGTTTGAGAATCATGTAACGTTAATCTTAATGCTCTCTGACATCCGTCAAATCTTTCTAGTGTGTTGACATAAACTGGGTTCAGAGAAGTACAGATATCTTGGCCATCCACTGTTTTTTGATATGCATGATTAAAGAGTCAGTAGAGTACAGATTTAATTTTGAAGAAGTTTTGCCACAAGTAAATTCATGGCTGTCTTTCCTTAGGCAAATGTATGTTAGTGGATGTTTCCATCAGGCAGCTTTTCAGTGTCAACATTATCTGCATCAACTGCAACAGATTCTACAATACAGCATTGCCCGGTTTTATGGACACGTACCTAACAATTCATACTCTGGCAACTTTTCAGTTGCAGTCACTTTTTCATATGGCATACTATCGTGTGTTGTCTTCCATAAATCGTTATCTGCTGTAATGATGCCAAGAGAAGAGAGATCACACAGAATGCTAAATTTTTTTTTTCATTTGCGTTTTTTGCGCATCATTTACGAACTGTATTTGCTTCATCGTTTCTAAGCAACAGCTCACCTGCACAGGTACCATTTTTGACCTGAATTTTCATGCATGCCTGCAACGGGTGATGCCAGCAAATGCTGACGCTGTCTTGTGACAGTGGCAGAATCATCTACCGGTAGTCATATCCCTACATCCTTATCTTAAAGAATATGGTTAGGCCTGAGCTATCTTCTACAATCAGTATAATCATGGATGCAAAGTTCTTCATCAGCCAAGGAGGGAAAAAAAATGGACTTAATTTATTCATATACCTTTGAGTCACACCCGTCTCCCAGGCCTGTTATCTGTTTGTTTAATATGGTGAATCCCAAGTAGGTGTTGATGGACAGGATGCTAGAAACACTAAAACTAGGCATGTACCTAGCATGGTTATATAATCATAAGAAAAAGACAGAAAAAACAAAAGCAAAACAAATGGCAGAATAGTATGGCCATAGGTAGATGGAATTTTCAGCCTATTTTGCATACTCTATTACGATTTGGAGTTGCAAAACTTGTTTGATTTTCACCTGGGATGATCAATTTTCAAATAAAATCAAAGTATACTCAGTAAGTAGATTATGAAACACTCTTTGCATTGCACATGCATCCACCCAACTCGGCAGTGTTTGCTATTATCGGTGACTTCCAACTGTGGTAAGACTGGCCAACCACCGTTCAAACACCCTTCAAAGCAGGGCTGACACACACACAATTGTACTGTAGTCTATATATTTAATGGAACTATTTGATTGTGCTCTTGAATACCAATTTATTTTGATGCGTGAGTATGTAGCATTGATATACCACATAATGCCCACCTTGAAGGAGTGTCTTATGATGGCTGCCAGTTTTAGACAAGCTAAAGTCATTGATCGTTGTAACAATTGCAGCTTCAAGTAAAACTTTCAACAACTTCAAGTTCACTAAAAATGTCCCAGCCATCTAGACGCCATGCACACAGTGATACTGCCCACAGTAAGAATACGATTCGCTTCACGTCTGCGATATTTTTCCCAAAGCATGCACCAACGCACACCGTCAAGACTAATTGCAATGAGATATTCATGTTTCAGATTGTATCTTCTGAGCTGCGGAGCAGACTCAGCATTGGGATCCACATTTTAAGCAAATGGAGCACCTGTGATTGAATAAATGAAACCCTCCATTCCCATATTTTTTTCATGTAACCTCCATTTACAGGGTAGAAGCATCAGACATCTTATGACATTTGGTAGATCGATCGGATACCACAGGTGTTTTTCTCCTGAAGGGAAAGATCAGAAAAGGGATCACACAGAGGTCAGGAAAAACTGTTCCGAGAAATATTTTCCAGTGAACTCTAGGCCGCCTACACATCCATGAAATTAAAGGTTCCCCTAGTAAGTTGATATTTTTCCATGAGATGGTTAATCACATATATGCATAAATTATGAGGAAGACAGCTAGCAGGTACCGCAAATTACTTTATTGATGATAATAGATAAAGTTAGATTGTTCTGTTAATGTCAGATGGATTAAGTCTCCCCTGGGCGATAGATAATGTACATCTGACAGGTTGTGAACTTTTCCAGAAACTTTTTATCAGCTGGGCTGGATATTACTAAATGTGAATCTTGTCAAATCGTTGGTCATCTGTCATGATCTGTCATAATACATACTGCGTTGTCTGTCAGCATGCAGCGTCTGCAAAAAGAATGGCTGGGTCCCAACCAGCCTGGTTTTGTTTGTTGAAATTACTGCAAAATTGATGACACTGTATTTTTTGAACCCTGTTTATTTTTTGCAAAATGATGTTGTCAGGAAAGCTTCCTGTCTTGCTCGTTCGACCATTTGACAATTGGATGTCAACATTATGAGAAATTACTGCATTTAAATGTGTTGAAGTTGTGAATTTAACAGTATTACCAATTATATCATACAGTACATCGATGGTACAAATACTGCGATCTGATTGGTCAAGATGTGAAAATAACTGTGCTATATTTGCAACAAAGCACGTTTGGAACAGGCACAAGCTTTCAGTTACAGAAAAATTCCCTTTGTGACTTTTCAGCCCAGAATTTTAATTTTAATAATTTGATATAACAGCAATAAACCACCTCAGCAACATGTATACTTCTTGATTTTGACCAGTTCACTCCATCACTGTCCCTCCAGGAGGGACGGTGACTCGATATACTGTATGTTGTGAACTGGTCTAATCTTGTGGTATACCGTCCCTTGGTGTTGTCTATTGCTTAAATATATTATGTATAAGTATAACACTATTGCTAATTTAAAACTCATGCAGCTGGCCACCAAAGGCGGTCCCAAGCTGCTCATTGATATGCATATGTCAATAAGAATAAAATGTTGACTTCATAGTAGCCGCCATTGCAATCCAACAATGCTTGTGAGTGCATCATCGCATGTCATGGCCAGAGTTTCAATATTTGTTACTTTGATCAAAATTTGCAATCACAAAAGTTACGATGTATAAACTTTGAAAGTAAGTTAAATGCATTTACATTTTACTTTGGGGATGAAATATACCATATAGCAACTTTTATGACTTGTGTCAAGGAGTCACCGGCCTAGCCAAAAGTATGCGGGCAAGCTCAGGGCTAAGAAACTGCTGTACCAGCACACACAGGACCCTGGAGCATGGGTTGACTCATTCCCTGCCCAATGCATGCAATTGGGTGCTTTGCTTAGCTCACTGCTGTCACTATTGTATGCGTAATTGGCAAGGCCATCAAGGCATATGATGAAAGTATCCATCATATACATAAAATATTTTTATTAACCAAAACAACTACGTAGAATAGTGAACTGTCACTTTCAATCAAAAATACATTTCCAATATTACTCTGTGCAAGCTGTAATGGGCTCAGCCCTATGATTGTGATATTAGGAAACATTCACAAAATGCTGAAATTGCTACCATGTTCTGCACAATAACAAGTAATTGTAAACTTTCTTGGCAAGTTCAGTGCAGTTTTTATGTCCTTCCCTGACCAATTTTTGATGTTTAATTGGCTGTCGTAAACAAATTGCAACTTAAGTCTTAAATAAATATACCGGTACCTTCGACTTTAAACATCTAGTGATTGGCAAAATGTATGAAAAACATACGCTATGAGAGATTCAATGTTTGATGCCTGCCAATGTTTAACCCTTTGAGTACCAAAGTCAATTTTTGTCGCCTTTATAAAATATACCCTAGTCAATTTTTTTTTTGATTTTCGCCAAAATTTTGATAAAAAACTGTAGCCCATAAAATGTAATGTCCATTTGTTCCAAAAGGTATCAAAACAATTTTGGGAAATTTCACAAAAATTGGTAAAATGTTGCACTCAAATTTTGGTGAGAAAAATTACAGCACTCAAAGGTTTAAGGCATAGGGAATGAAATTCAATACACAGTGTTTGAACTTCACGTCACAGATCACACTCAAGTAATTAAATTAAAGATGTGTGCTGTGTAAATTTCATATGCAAAGGTGAGGAACTTGGCGGTGAACGACCATGCACTTTTGAAATTCTATCCAACTTCTAGAGCAACTACATACCGTTAGGTAGCTCTGCATGGCAGGGCTGTGTGTTACCGGCGTTGTACGGCCACATGTGGTGGGAGGCTGTATGACGCAGGTAACACACAGCCCTGCCATGCAGAGCTAACCGTTAGGCTACTATCACAGTTAGCCTGTGAAATGAGAAGAGTCTGGTACATCTACTCCGCCACAAATAACATGAAATTTACATACCGTTCAATGCATTCTGATAAAGTCTATGCATTTCTTGCAAAGCAAAGTGCATCAGAGACTTAGTGTTTACATTATCTCCTGTCTGGGAATTTTCACGGAGAGAAACTCACAACAGAAAAGATATGGCTGATATGTGTTTTACGTGTAGGTTCCTGCTTTAAGCAAGTAGTGCGTCCTCTCTGAAAAGAATGTGCATCAATTCAGGTACGGTTGCTTTGCAGATAGTGCGGACAGTGAATATCATTAACAATGTGTTCAGATAACCTTGGGGTAGATAGCATTCTGTTTTGCTGTCGTACACACTCCGTTCATATAGAGGAGAGACTGCACCATTATAAGTACACACTCCGTTCATATAGAGGAGAGACTGCACCATTATAACTGCATAGATGTCACAGAACCAATGTGTATGAAGGTAATAATATTTTGCCTGGCTGGAAGACTGAGCAAATGAACACAGAAAGAAGTCATAGATTGATCGTATATTACCATTGTTTATTTTCCTGTATTCTGAGCCAAAGTTATTGTAAACATTTTCAATCCTGTTTGTTCGAACATGATCATTTCAAAAATGCCTTTCGTCTTTGTCAGTGCACATGTCACCGTGTCTTCCAGTAAATGGTGAACAAGTTAGGGATCCGGGAAGCCCTTAAATTGTTGTGTAGTCTTTATGCAAACAATTCTCATAACTTCCTCAGTCTCTGTTCCCCTACCACTTCTTTCCCTACATGTCCCATGATGAGGTATGACTTCTTCACAGAAAACAATGAGTAGGGCCGAACCATTGTGGTTAAAAGGGTTAAGACTATTTTAATCAAGGTAGTATGCGCCTCTAAAGCGAAAGACTGAAACTTTTATTCAAACTTTCCTTAAGAAAACTTTTAACCATTTTCTAACAGAATCAAGAGTAAAACTGAAGGATCGCCATGCAAACTTTGGTGGCCAGCAAACAATATAACCCATTTTCCCACTGGAAAAAATCACCCATTATCAGTTTTCACACAATTAAGACTGACAACTTTACTCACTTCAAGAGCTTGAAATTAGCTCCCTCAATATGATTGACCGGAAAAGTATACTGTAAAAATTTGAGAGTCTGAATATCTGTCCCAGAGGCGATGATTCTAGCTTCATGTGGTGACCTCCTGTCGAAAACAGGTTTTTTCTGTTAGCGTATCAAATGTGTCATGTTTTGGTATCATTTGCACATGATCAATAATCTGCAGAGCATCTGGTATTTAATCCGGGATATTGCCTGCGGGGTAAGGCTGAATTATAATGCCATATAATCTGCATACCAGTCATCTGTACAGTGGAGTATCGCTGTACTATTATACAGCCACTGTATACTCTAGTTCAGATTTATCAGGTCCAAGGTTTGTTACAATTCTGTGCCTGTTCCTTTGTTTATCATATCCTAACAGATCTTACAGATCTTATTCAATGCCTCTGATTGGCCAGAAGATGTCTCTTAATAATTTGCATATGAAAAGTAGCTGCATTACCAGCAGACTGAATAAATTTGAACGGATTGTGTGTCAGCACTTAATAACTCAGAAGATAATTGCATATATTTTTGTTATGCAAACTTTTATTTTTCAATCTTATCTGTGTAATCATTCTCCTATTTGGAGGTATTATCACTGCTATACATGTGTATGTTTGAACTAAATGGCGTTGACCTAAACTTTGTGTGTCAGAATATGTAGGGATTTGACTGATTCAGTGGAAGTCAAGTCTACATGCTGTGGGATAATTTGTCAATCGTATGAAAGAGGCCTTTTCCATGTATTGTTGATACACAGAATCTGAACAGAATATGCCGTGGAACGTTTCAGTGTATCAATCATCAGGGTGGCATATTGTGACAGCAGTGTAAATCTACAAGAAAAATGGCCACTTGCTCACATACATCTCCGTCTATTGCAGAATAGCATTTACATCATTATAATCCCTCTGACCGATGAGAAATCCCATCCGCCCACTCATCTGTCATCCAATCTGTGACTGCATTTGAAGGAAAAAGCAATCAGCGTACATTAATTTTAAAACACTGAGAAACAAAATATATCATTTTTTCAGAAGCATATGGACTCTTGTTTCCGCATAATGCTCGTCGTGACATTATATTATTTGCTCAAAAACATTGACTCAACAGAAGAAGTTACGTACTACCGAACAGATGTTGCTATATCTCAGTGATTGCATCATAAAACGTTTATGTGTAAGTAAATATTCCGTGAACGAATGGATGCTAGAGTTTTTCAACTGTGTGATGGTATGCCGAAATGGTAATCCCTTAAAAGCAATAAAGTATTTGACATTCTTTTGCAGTTACCTATGCAAGTATAACCTTTCTGGCTAAATTCTCAGGGGCAACTGCTCAGCTGTTTTTGAGAATTTTGACTAGGGTTTTTTTTATGAGGTGCAATTATGTTAGTTAATATACATTTCTAGGGTACTATTTAATGAGATTTTTCTTTACAACTGTCCTTCAGCTAGAATTTGAAAAGATTCTCCTCAAGCATACAAGATTTGCCCTCTTTCAACTCCGCACCAAAGAAACTTGTTGGTTCTTTTTGCCGTTACAAAAAAGCAAACACCCGCAAACATCTGATGCTACCCCTTGTCCACCAACTGATGGTAAAAAATTGCCCACCAGTCCTTTCCTGGTTCGCTGATGAGAGGAAAAAACTGCTTTACTTACGACCTGCTTATGAGCACCTTGTCACACAAACAACCTTATTGACTGCCCCTGACTTATTGAACGAATACGTACCGTACAATGTATTTGATTGGTATTTATCAGCCTCAGTGATCCTGTCTTGTATCACCTGATACCACCATTACATGCAGCACACAGTTGTCCTAGTTCCCAACCTCAGGGACACAAATTTGGACTCTCAAACTTTTACAATTCTCTTCTGATATACCTCGTATGGGGGTTCATTTTAAAACTATTGATGTAAGAAAACTTTTTACTGGCTTAGTTTTTCGAAATTCGAAAATTTTATTTTTCTCCATACAGTTAATACAGGGATGGCAGCCATTTTGAATTTTAAATATTGGTAAATCTTGAGTTATTTGTTTCCCTAGTACCAAAATTTGCACCGTGAATCCTGCTTTTATTCTTGAATTTGAAAAAGAATGGTTGAAAGATTCCTTCAGGAAAGTTTGAGCAAAAATTTAAGTTTTTCGCTTTAGAGGCCCTATCTACCTCAATCGATTAGGAAGTTTTGAGTTTATTAGGTTAAGGAGATACAGTTGCCCTCTTTTTCAAATGTCTTGGTGATTTTTATAGCATTCTCTTGAACTGAAATGTGTGATTCTTGCAGTGGTCTGTTGTTAAATGTCAACTACATATAAAGTTATTAACACAGACACTGAATGTAACTACTACTTTACTGGTACAATTTAGGTATTAAGGTCTTTTAATGTTTAAGCAAGCTGAGGGCAAAGTAGTGACAGCTGTTGATTAATTACGCATCAAATATGCAGCAGGATGAAATGATACGACTTTAATAAAACAAATTACCCATTAATTTCATGTGAACTAAAAATATGCCAAAACAGTGTCAAAGATAATGACTTTGTCCCTTTTAAGGTAGCTGATGTGCCACATGAAAAGTCTTAAACGTTTGCTCAAACTTTCCTCAAGCAAACTTTCAACCATTCTCTTTCAAAATCAAGAATAAAAATTGGGGTTGTCGTGCAAATTTTGGTACTAGAGAAACATATTATCATTTATTTACCAATAAGTGAATTGTAAAATGGCCGCCATCCTTGTGTTATCTGTATGAGGGAAAGCAAAATTTCCAATTTTCACAAAACAAAGCTGTCAAAAACTTTATTTTAATACACATAAGCTTCAAAATGAGCTGACACAAGTGCTAGGTGGAAAGAATATTGTAACACTTTGAGAGTCTAAATATGTCTGTGCCCGAGCCTTGACAAAAGCCTTGTCCTTGAATTAATAATAGGAAAATAGAGTTTTAATAATTGAGAAGAAAGTCAGAGAAAATTTACCATTTCACATTTTATTCAGATTTGACACTACCATGTCTTGTTCACAAATGTTTAACTCTGTAAGTATCTCTCTAACATAGTTGTGGAATAATTGTATGTAGCAGTACTGATGATAATAAGCATTTTTGAGTGTAAATTTCTACAATTCAAAAACATAATTTGGCATCGGATGTTGGGTACTTTGGAATATTTCAGTTTATTTAATGAAAAAAAACAAAACTTTGTATGCAATTCAAAATTCTCACTCATAAGATCCAAGGAATACATCAAGGCAAAATTCAAAAAGTTCTAAGTTTGAAAATTGGAAGAGGAAAAATCAATTTCTGGCTACAAAAGAAACATACTGACACTGGTCATGTAAAGAACTCCACATTTCATCAATCTTATATGTGAAATTTCAAAATGGCCAAGCATCTTTCTTATCAAAAACAAAAAAAAACTGGGTGATTTGTACTACGGTATCTCATTTCCATTCTAACTCAACTGGGAGAAACTGGCTGGTTCAGTAAATTTAAGATTGAATTTAATTGAATTAAAAATTTATTTAAATTTAATTAAATGAAATTTTTACAAAAAAATGGGTGACCTTTCAAATTGTTACTATCTGGACCCCCTTCTAACTCTATTACGAGAAATTATCCGATTCAATAATTTAATGAACATAATCAAACTTTTTACCACAATAGGTTATCCTTTTGTTTATCTGACACCAACGTTCAGATGTGGTAGTTTAAGGTAGAATTCCCCCTGTTACAGATTTTTGGACTGTCAAACTTTTACAATTCTTTTCTGATCTACCACTTGTGGGGGGGGGGGGGGGGGCTCATTCCAAAGCTCTAGGTAAAAGAAAACTTTTCAGTCTAAGTTCTCCAACAATTTTATTTCTCTCCATAGAGTTGACACGGGGATCAGGTGGCCATTTTGAATTTCAAATATGTGTTGGTAATTTATTTCTCCAGTACCAGAATTTGCACAGTGACCCCCAATTTGCATTCCTGATTTGACAAGAGAATGGTTGAAAGATTCCTTGAGGAAATTTTGGGAAAAGTTTAAGTCTTTCACTTTCGAGGCTTATACTACCTTAAGAACTCTGTTTAATGACCCTATAGAATGACTTGCTAATGTACTTCATATGATATTGTATGAATAATTGATTTAGACATGGTTTTTGTTTTCAGTGTTCCTAATATACCATATGTAACCAGATTCTTGTCTTATATATCTATAGGCAGAGATCAACGCTGCATTCATAACCAGCATTTCAGGGAAGGTTTTTTGGTGTGTTAGGGGATTTGCATAATACAGATAAACTCCACCCAGGATTAAAAATGTAGTACCTTACAGTACCATCACCAAAATGTGCAGTTCGAAGTCCAGTGCGTGTTTCCACAGATTGAATGCTTTTCACTGGCATGCTGCACCATATTGAGCTAGGGAGTATGAATATATTCCAAAGTCTGGTAGCTGTATTGCATAGCATAGTGCCGACAGTGCTTTTGTTTTCAAAAACTCCCTGAAGTACAGTATTCGCCACTGGAGTCCAGCATTTACATTTGAAACAGTCTTAAAACTATCAGTGTGTATAAACTTTTGCGCTCAGAAGCCACCCGATGCTTTTGTTTTTACTGTTGCCTTTTTGCATGCATAATTCAAAGGTCTCACATTGAATTCATGCTACATTTGATGGCAAGCACAGTGATATATATACCGGCCTTTCTATCACAGAACATTCAATCTCTATTTTGTGAAAGTTGATACCCATTGCACACTTAACATATGTACAGTACAAGACTTTAAAAAGCACGCTTCCAATTTTCAATGACTAGTGAATGTCATACGGTGTGCGATCTCTCCGAGGTCTGCATGCATGACATTCAAACAAACTGCTACATAAAACCCTGATATCCGACCGATCAGATTTAATTGGACAGTATTCTGACGACGAAATGATCTCCGCTGAAACAGATGGTATTTCACAGTATGCAATGTCGAGCAAGAGGCCTGGAAATTAGTTTCGTTTCAGCAAACTTCAGAGCAGGTTGGAAATCTAAGCATACTTCTGACATTCTCAAGCATTTTTCTAACGACTGTGGAATTCTATTTACGGTGCCAAACCTGACAAATCATGCCTTGTTAGACTGAAATAGAAGAAAGGAGGAATTCTGATGTGCATGATACTTGA
This sequence comes from Ptychodera flava, assembly GCF_041260155.1. Classification (NCBI taxonomy): domain Eukaryota; kingdom Metazoa; phylum Hemichordata; class Enteropneusta; family Ptychoderidae; genus Ptychodera; species Ptychodera flava. The sequence continues at coordinate 17,070,327 of NC_091943.1, forward strand.
ATTCCAAGTGAAAAGAAATGTCTTCAGAGCCAATCAGTGACGGATCATTGAAGATTTTCACACCAGAGGAAGCACCACAGGCTAAATAGAAGACAATGTGACAGTCTTAATTCGCTGTCTTCTTGAACTTCTGAACCTGTGACTTTCCCTTAAAAATATGAACCACAAAACAGGTAGCCATGTGCGCACCCAAGTTCCAAATTGTTACGTTGGCGTGCATGAGTAATAAAAGCATATCTGTCTTCAGCACAGCAAATGACGCTCAACACATTATTGTGATGACGTGCAGCTCTTTAAAATCTTCAAACCACAACCCCGTTGCAGTTCAATTGCAGTTCAATTGTATTAATTTGTCTTTGCAAACATTGATCTAAAGCTATACAGAAGGAAATAGGGCTGAATCAAGGAATGCACTGGAATCATGTGGATTACTAAAAAAACTTTGTGTTATCATAAGGAATTTTCCTTCATACACGTACCATTAGTAGAAGCAGACTTATCTTTTTGTGGCCGAACTCACTTAAATCAGATGCTCATTTTCTTTCTTCAGGCCTCAATTGGCAAAGTGATGGTTAAATTTCCTGTACTAGCCAGGGCAGAGCATCATGGGAATTAGATTACGGTGAATAGTCCCTTTCTGATTTTCTCAACAGACAGCCCATCAGCCGCAGGGAAAAACACTGCCTTCCTAATTATGATATTATATGTCCTATTCAGCGAGTCAATATTCCCGGAAGAAAAACAAGACGACTGTTGAAATTGAATAATCACAATGCATTGAGTTTAATTTCCATCATTTTTTAAAAACGCAGTTCCCAATACGACAATTCAAGCTATTCTCACGTCGTCCTTTCCATACAGGGATGTATACTGGTATTCACTCTGATAAGAAAAAATCATCCAGACTCTTTTCAGTGTTGAAGAAAGAGGAAAAGGTCTGCACAAGCTCAATACACCAGGTGGATATTTGGGTATACTGATGATTTGTCGGAACTACCGAGTTACTAATCCTGCTGTTAACCGGAACAGCTGCAGAAATCAAATTATCAATACTATACATAGGGATGCGATTGAAATTCATGACCCATAAAACTTAATGAAAGTCTTTCAGCCATCTAGTTTTGTCTTTCAGCAAGCTAGTTTGCCAGCTGAAAGAATTCAGCTGCAATAATAAAAAAACTATACGTATCAGGAAGGTGGATACGTATAGAGCAGGTGGTTTATTTCTTTCGTTTCTGATAGATTTGCATTTTGCCGGTACTTGAAGGAGTCTTCTGAGCTATAAATGGCATGAAAGATAGTAAAACAACAAAAAAAGAGGAAAGAACGTGTCATGCCATGGGGCACGTACATGAAATACTCACAGTCATGTGGCTTTGATAATAGTTACGTCTGTAGGTGGTGCCATTTCCTCCGGTAACATGTCGTCTTAAAGACCTGTCTCATCAAAGCTTCCCACTGAGTCTCACCTGAAGCTACCAAGGAAGATTTGAGACTTCTTCCAGGAAAGACGTGTTGGCTGTGATATTTTATGAAAGTTTTTCTCTTAGCATTGGATTAGCTGTTTCACGGAATAGAATATCAAATACTGGTGAAAGAGGTGTTTGCTTTCATTTTTTTTGAAAGTTTTCTCTCAGCATAGGCTTAGCTGTGTGATAGAATAGTCAAGAGTATAGAACATAATTTAACATTGTATGTGTAGCTTCATTAGAACCATGCATTCTGGTAGTCTAATTTTCATTATTCATTTAGCTACGAAAAGGTCACGTACGAAGTGTAGAAAACCAGAGTTTTAATAACTTCATGGCCAAATCGGACAAAACGTTTTTGCTTGCGCCTACATGAAAATCAGCCAGTTGATTAAATGATGCACGTGAAGCATGGCTAGCCTGGATGAAAGCATCGTCCTCAATCGTTTACATTTTGCATGGACTATGGACCCAGCAGTCTGCGTGAAGCTTACATAATTGACTCCGCAGATACAGGTATACACGTAACTGTCTAGCATGCAAAACACTGTCCCGCTATAGAGCATGAAAAAACTCTTCATGAATATAACAGGAAAAGTTTTATTTATACTCAGTAGATTCCAGTAAATTTCAGATTATCAATGTACATGCTTGTATCATTCAGTCACATAACAGTCTTCAAATGTTATCAACCGGCATGAAAGATACACGAATCAGTATTATGATGTTAGAAATAGAAAAAGTTGTTTCAAAATCTGTGCTAGATAATAGTTGTCACTGAACATTTACAATGCTGTTTTCAGTGCCTTGACAATCAGAACAATGGCAGGGTATTTCGCATGTCTTGTCAGCCACGGTTGCGCAAATAGTGTCTGAACTCTTTAGAGCCAGTGATGTCATTTGTGTGTCTGTTCTCTCTCGTTTTAATGGAAATTGATATTCAAGATGCACGAACAGAAGTAGGTGAAGTGGCTGAGTAAATTCTGAATCCATGAAAAATGCAGCACATATACTGGCTGATTAACATGTAAAAGCTGTCTATATTCGGAAGCAATGGCTGAATGCAGAGAGTAGCAATCCAGACAGACTCGCACAATCGCTTTATCCAAATGTTTGCAGATTTGGTTTTCAAATTTTTATACAGAGTTTACATAACGTGTTAGGCTTCCTGTCACACGGGCTGTATAAGCTAGCGTTAGCGCAGCCATTAACAGCAACTCAACAGCTTTCCCGGCAAAGTGGCCAATCAAGGCAGAGACCACTGCATTGCGATACCAGAGGAGAAAATAGTTCTACAGGGAAGAGAACATGATTTTCTCATTATCCTGATGAAATGGGTGTTGAACCACAAAAGCTTCAAGCCCAATTTCCAGTTCTGTAAACATAACAAGGACACAGCTGAGTAATATGGCCGTATTAAATGGATTCTTCAGACTCAATGAGCCAAACGTTGAAATTTCTCCTCTCTGTGTTTTCTGCTCTTTCATAATAATGCTCTGTCGGCTCATGTAAAGTAATAATTAAGTTATATTATAAACTCAACTCCTCGTAAGCATTCCCAGCCGAGGGCTCCACAAACATGTCCAATTGTAACTTGAGGCTTTGAATCGCACCAACTGGAAATATGGTAAGGAATGATCTTAAAATATAAGTGGCAGGCGGAATTTGAGTAAGGAAAGCATTTGTACACTTTAAAGTGCAAACATTCATGGGTCTTGCGACACGGACAGAAGATTAAAGTAACTGTATCACATTTAAACATGTAAAATATTGCTCGCCAACAGGTGGACATCAGGCGTGTCATCTTCATCGCTGTGAATAAAGTAGTCCATCAGTGTAAGTCTATTAATAACAGTTGAAAAAAGTATGTCAAAGTTGTAAATCCAATAAATTGAAAACCCCTGGACTATACTGCATGCTTTAATTTCATTGGCGTTCTTTTAACTGGAGTTTTATGTGTCTGTGATGTTGCAAGGGTATTTAAATTTAAGAGGAGAGCAACAAGGCTGAACGGCGGGTGGCGGGATGTTTCCTCAATAGAATTATATGCCTAATAGTTGGTTAATTTTGTACACAAGCCTCTCCATCAATGCCATGCCAAGTTGTCACACTGTATGTTGCTTGTTTTTGATGATCACAGATACCATATCACATGCATTATTGATACTCTAGTTCTGGACAGTATAGGCTTACCTAGGGCTTGGGAGTTACAGACAGTATCAGGAGAGATTGTTAGTACCCCAGATGCCAAGTAGATGCTGTAAACATAAAAGACTTAACTAAAGAGATGTTAAAAATTACTCAAAGCCACTAACTGTTGACGATACCATATGTTGGGCTTTATGCGTTATACCTCTTATAATTTCTTCGATACATGAAATTAGTTACTTTCATTAAACATTCTCAAATCGGTGTAACTTTGCACTGATACTTTCAAGTCTTCTCTTTTGTTATGTGCTATTTGTTGAAATACTGTTATTCTTAAATTTCTGATGTCAGGATTGATTCCTTTGCTACAGACAATTTGAACTTACTACCCAGAATGCAGTGGTGCAGGATACATCTGCCAGTATCCAAATTGTTTATCGAAAGATTCTCATTTGTCAAAGCAGTGTCCAAGTTTATCTTTGAGGTATTGTGAAGTAAAACAATCTCTGTTTGCACACAGTAAATCCATCATCAACTAGAGGGGGAACTAGGAAAAGTAACATATAAATGGTGAAAAAAATGTTTATAATTTGCTGTACCATAAGGTGTTCAGTGTTCATCATTGTCTCCTCATAAAGGACCCACTCCTCATGGATAATATTTCAACTTAGAGTCAAGAGTTTACTGTCTCGGTACATGAAAGATTGTTTTACCCAAATGAAACTAAGTTTCAACTGTAAAAAAAGGTTATACCTAAGTTTCAACCGTAAATAAATGTTGTACCTAGAGAGCGTACGCAGACAAAATGTGGTGCTTATTTTTAAAACAGCTAAAGGTGTTGGTCAAAAGTGCTTTTTCTCTGTAGGCAATGAATATTTGCCACAAATCGTTCTGAAGAATCGCTTTAAAGAAGTAGCATTCAGTGATTTTGTGGGTCATCATGTTTGTTGTATGTGCAAGAAAGTGAAGATACATTGCATAATCCATCTCCAGATTTGCCAATTCCTCACCATATTGAAACAGAATTAACTCCTTTAACTCAGAACGTCTCGAACACGCAGAGCTAGACAATTTAAGTTCCTCTACCTACCTTTTTTTTTCATTTATATGAATCATTACAACTCACTCCCTTAGCGAAACTGTTTCGCTTGATTTATCCTGAAATAAGATCTCCTGGATAAAAATAAATTCAGATGGTAACTGAAGTTGAAATGCAGTCGACTCCATCGAGGTAATGACATTACTTCAGCAGTGTCGATCCTGAATCACAGTGTCTCATTGACGAGTCATGACGCAAAGCGACCGGAATTTCAACAGCGATATTGCCAATTTAGACGCATTCTGCATGGATATCACTACTTGCTCTTGATGAAAGGGGGTAACCAAAAATAGCAGAAGATCATGTTCTGTGTACACGGAGCTGGAACCTGTCTCATCTGCTTGCGCTTTAACACATGTAACAAGAAAAAAACATCTAGCTAGAGATTTTTTTTAAATGAAAGTTCAAATGATATTGAAAATACTTGGTCCATGCGTCTTTGTTCACTATCATATGAAAATAATCTAAAATAAAATTATTAAATTTGTTTTCCAAATTAAGCACTTAGTCGATCTTCCCCATACTGTTTCTGTTTAATTTTGAACCATTGAATTTTACTGCTCAGAATCTGATAAAACAATTTTTGCCTTTCTACAGTAGAGGGAATTTTTTTCATAGCCAGTATTAAAGTATAGTCTTTATTTCAAGTACACGCTCAAATTGAAAACATGAAAGAAAAACAATCACTGCATTACAAAGACTGGAAATACGCATAGAAATAAATGTTTTCTTGAGAGAAAGAAAATCATGGTATGCAATACCGTTTAAAAAATGTACATCTTTAAAACAGCCTGAAGTAGTCTTGCTCCAAAAGAGATTTTTTCTTACAACATCCATAGATAGAGCTGCTTTAATCAAGGTATTTGTGCTTCACTGAATCTAACATATGATATTTCAAAGAAAAAACAAGATGTAACTGATAATTGAAAAAATATTGCTTCATCATAAGTTCCAATTTGATATTATCTTATAAAAGAAACATGTGCATTTGTTTGCATTCACCTGTTTTTTTTTGGAAGTCCCTCAGGATTTTTTACATCATACATAAATTGCCCAAGAATAGAGTCTCTCTCTTTTGTGGATTTGATCAATAATTTGAAATGTTTTAAATGGTACGAAGTCTCGCAATGCTATCTCTGAATCAAATAACAAGCTGGCTAAATAGAAAATACAGCCGTAATCTGTGTGCAAATATTATTCAATATTGCAGTCATTGTTCAAGTATTGACGCTATAATGTAGGGTGTGATCTTAATTTTGTGTCGGTATTGCCTATACATAGTACTACCCTGAGATTGTGATGTTCACCAACTGAATGTGGAAAAAATTGTAAAGAGATTACAAGCATGGTGCTATTGAAATACAGCCGTTTTGGTGATACTGACATTTGTGCACTGTGGATATAGTTGTATTTCAATCTAGAAGTGTAATTTTGGAAACGTTGTTGTCAGTGCTTGGATATATTTGTATTTCGATTAAGAAGGGTAATTTTTGAAACGTTGTCAGTACTAACCTTTCCAATACCCAGTAAAAATGGAATTTTCATCTAGTAGAAGTGACGTATCAGTGAAGCAAGTATGCAGAAATTGAAAGAAATTCCAAAGATCTCAACATGTGAGTATTTTTAATAACTATTAAGTGCGGATAAGGAGTACTGGGGGAAGTATCGGAAAAGGATTTGTTGAGAACTTGAATGTCAAAGGTTTTGAACAATCCAAAAGTAATTTGGAGAGACTTTGATTTCATTTAATGCAGTGAAACTGCCTGAAATGTAAATTGGTATAGTTCTGGGAGTGAGTTTGATGATTCATGAGAGAGCACTTGAAGGTTACAAGTCAGTCTTTCAGGCAATAAAAACCATCCTGCCCACACGAACATCTGAAAAGAGCCATGCTGCCCACATTACTATACAATAATCCATTCACATCATTCAAGACAGTGACTATCATTGATGTTCACACAGAGACTATATTGGATAGTGCCACATTCATTCTAATTTACTGCATCTCAAAGTCATCTCATTGAAGACTTTTTACGACACATCCTTTAAGACATGGAGATAAAGACTAAAACTTAAGAAAGAAATGATAAACTCTCCTTTGTAAGTTTCTATGTTCTGTCAATAGTTGATTTGCATTTAAGATGCCAAATTGATCTGCGTTTTGCTATAAACACCAATTTCTTATTACGGCATAGCCACAATACAATTTTTTCTTCTTTTGACAGGTACTAGTTTAGTACAAAATATGTACATTTCATAGACAAACTCTTTTCTTGCTGAGACACGCTCTGTATAAAACAGGAATGAGCTTTTTAAATTGTAGTAGCAAGACACATGAATACATTTACATGATAAGTACTGTGCAGTTGAGCAGTATACTGGTAGATTTTCAACTTGAGCAATTCTTTTTTTGCAGAATTACTTGAAATTATTCCCCTCTCCTTGTATTGGATATAGATAAACAAATTAAGCAGTAACATACTCATGAAAGTTTTAACTATTTGTTTCTTCTGGTGAGAAGCTTACATCTTGAATGTTGGCCACGGAATCACATATGCTAGTTGTCTGAAAATTACAAAACCCTGTCACGACACTTTCGAACATATATTATTTTCCTGTTCAGCTGTAGATGTGGTATAATTGGCAACCCTACCATTGATCTTCAAGTTTAAATGGTAAATCTGGCAAAGTTAACTTAAACCTAACTACTTCCTTACAGAAATGCCAAAAATACTTGTAATCTTGGGCAGTCGCACAGGTTTCTTGTAAGTCGCTGCTCTGTGAAGCTGGAGATGCTGCCCTCAGGCAACTATCAAAACCTGTGCAAATTACAGTAGATACGCCGTAACATGGAAGTATTCTCATCAGAACAACATATGGCACATGTACAGCTGCACTCTTTGCATGTTAAATAACCAAATAGTTGTCAAGGAGTATAAGAGCAAATCATCATGTAATATTTTGAGAAATTAAAATCTGCCGTGATTTGATCCACTTATCCTCAGACCTATCGAGATTTAGATGATTATTACAGGCATATTATGTGTGTTGATAGATTGCCCAGTACTTTGTCAAAGTCATCATTATATCTCTTTGGAAAGTCTTTTTCATAACCCCTCACATCCCATCTATAAAATATTTTCAAGGAGCCTTATTTTATTTGCTACAGTTTCCACACACAAAAAAGTGTCATACAAACGTCAAACTTTGCAATTTCAAGTTCTAACTTATGAAGCTCTTTTTTTAACCTTTTCATTGCATCATTTGCCATCTAATTTGCATATCAGCATTGAATAACTCCATGACAGCATGGTATCTGGAGTTATATTTTTCAATACATTCCTACTATACCCCATAAATATAGTGTGCCAGTTGTGAGTTCAGATTTCCATTATGGGTGAGATTTCTAAAGGTTTTAAAAGACCTGTATGGAAACACTATAGTGAGAAACTTATCACAAACTTTATTAAACTTTGAGGAGTATGGGCTATCCCAAGTCTTACTTCAGTAGCAATATTTCACTGCTGATTCACTCTACCGGGGTACATATCATGTATTTTCATCGAGCTATAGCAGGAGATTACAGGTAGTTGTAAAAATTGGCACCAAGGGGTTTAGCATAGGCATTTCAAATAGGCATTCTTGATCGTTAAATATAAAAGCTGCTGTGATGTTGAAGTGTGTCCTCAGTGCTCAATAATGTCATAAAAAGTTCACATACGGTAAAACTCAGACCTCACATCATGGATGCAATCGTCAGATTGCATGCATTCTCAACGACAAATTGTCTGGTGTTTATTCCATGTGTTGAATGATTTGTTGTCTTTAAGTTCAAGCTAGGAAGAAGTTTATCTTGCATGTGGGCTTCCTTGAAAGTAGCCAGACTAGACAGATTAAGTATAGTTTACCTAAAATACTAAACTTGATGTGAAAGATTAATAGGTATTGTTGTTTCCAGAGACAAATCATTTATTTGTAAACAACATCTCAGAAAGAAAACTCAGTAATGTTAAATTACGCACAAAATGTTCATTCAACTTTACAATAGTCCACAGTATTCAAAAATAATTTGCACATGCTTTCTAGCCTTTTATTAATCTTGTCAGTTTTTATCACAGTGTGATTATGTTTTGGTTCTGCCCTGCATGTGAGATTTCTAAGTTGTGACTGTGTTCAGTTACGTCACCTCAACATCTAAATTTACATGGAAATATTGGTGTGTTTAAAAAAGTTTCAGCACATGGCAAAGTAAGTCTTTTGTGTAAAATGGATAGTGTTGTCATATGTACATACGGTTCTGTCTTGACTCCATCTGATTTAATTGACAGTTGCCAGGTGGCAGCTTCCCCTGCTTTCAAAATTTCACACTTATTCAGATGGCGAGACAGGTATTTTTTTAATGGCAAATGGCTCATGTGCCTGTTTTACCCGGACAGTGTTAGTCACTCGGGGAATGATTGACAGCTGTCCCTTGCTTTTGCAAAGTAACATCAATATGTCTTGTTTACATTTCACTCCAAATAAAAATAATGGCGATATCAATTTCAAAAATACAGGAAATATACAACTCATGATGTCAGATGTCTGTAGAATTAAAGAGACATTTTGAGACTGCCACAACAGTATTATAAATAGCTCAGTTCTTAATACTGCAGAGGGTAAATTGATATTTGAACAATGGTGAAAATGCAACAGTTGGGGGTCTCCAGGCTAATATCAAAGGATGATGGAAAATTAGAGCAGAGACAAAGCATGAAAGTTTAATGATTTTGTCTTTTCCTGAAACAAGATTTTTTAGTAAAGGAAAAATCATACGCCAATCGGTCAACTAGCCGGATAAAATTAATAATTTTCCGACCTTTACTTTTATTGAAGTTGAGTGATGGATGGCATCGAAGGTATTAACTGGAACATTCATAATTGTTTTTCGGTGATGTCGAAGGTTTTTGTAGTTACCGACAGTAATGGATTTCTGTTCTCAAAAGTGCAGAATCACAGGTTCAGAAAGGCTGATTAATAGCTTGTGTTCACAGAAAAATATAAAATGCGACCTTCTTGTTAATTGCTGAAAATGAAAATTTTTCTGTACACTTAGATGGCATTGAGAGATTACGGAAATTGCAGTTGCAAAATGAAAAGCCATTTGTCATGGAGGAAATTCAAGTGCACATTAAAAGTTTTATTTCTGGCGACAGGCGGATCTCATTACAGTAGGAAGCACCATGGCGATAGATTTTTTCCCCTTAAAATCTACCTTTGTCTGCTGGTCTGCAAGTTTTATGGAGTATTTTGAAACGTGTAGTATTTGACTTATTCCTGTATAGTTAAGACAAAGTAGTGGCCATTTTGAATTTAAATTATAGTTAAAGCTGAGATAAATGTACTTTTCCAATCCAGATATTGGTACTGGTACAACTGATTTTTATCCTTGACTAAGAATCCTGGTATGTTTAAAGTTTCTGTGGGTGTAGTACAAGCAAATATTTCTAACCTTCAGTTCTGAGGTGTGTGTATTATCTTAGCAAACAACTCGTGTTTACCCTCTCTTGATTCCTTTTACACCTACACACACACACACACGACTTACACTCGACAATGCCTTTAAGCTGCCATGTGAAAACAAAGTTAGTTATATCAGTATACTAAATCAGCGTGTAACAAATTCTATTCTGCAGTCAAAACCAGCCTTACCATTCATCTGATATGAACATCAGATGGAATATCGAATGAAATACCATTAATTTTGTACAGAAAATTGGGTTTCACGCATGTACACGCACCAATCAGGGGTTTTTCTGCGTGATTCAGACCAAACATGATTCAGCTTCACTAAAATCTAATTTACCCATCTGAGCAAAAAGGAAGAGGCAAGCACACAGATTCTTTTTTCCTCCCTGTCGTAAACCCTTTGTCAAATACTGTGAAGCCAATGAAGCCTTTTGTAATTGAGTGAACTGCTCATTAGTGTCTTGTAAGTGGGTAGATTTGTGACAAAAGAAGCCGTTCTAATAGCATTTTTCATACTTGTTAATCCAATTTTTCAGCAAATTTTATTCGGATAATGGTTTCATCACGGGATAAAAAGATGCCCTTGGATTAAGCCGGGGTCAAGCATCAGTCTTATCACGCCATCATGTTCATTTGATAGGTTCCATCTTTACCGCTTGGGTGGAGGTATTATAGAGTTGGAGTTGTAAAACCCTAAGAGAAATAACATCAGCAGTGGAACACTTTCAATGCGTTCAACCACTTGCAGCAGCTCCGGAAACATATCAAGGGATTTGTAGTTGCACATGAAAAAACCCAACATATTTCTATTGTGCAACATTTCTTCTGCTGGAAAAGCCCCTGAGGTGCAATTTATACTATAGTTCCACGAAATGTCTAAATCAATTTTCAAATGTCTCAGTTGGCATATTCACATATTTGTGAGGTGCAGCAATGGCGCCTTTGTTACTCGCAGAAGACTTTTAATCATAACTGTTGAAGGAAAGCCTGGCCGAAAGGTGGTGCCAACTGGTGCATGTAATCATTTTCTTAAACTTACAAACAAGTTATGCCTGCAGGAAGATGACAAGTCGTATTTTCTCACGAACAAGTTGAAACATATGTAGCTCTTTTCTCAACATGGACTGGTTTCACAACAGGCATGGACATATGTCTTTTGATGAAATGTTAATCAAGTTTAAAGCATGCATTTTCTTCTGACAAACTTTGGCGAAGGACTTAATATCCCTTTGTTGGTTTTTCATATCAGTATTTATATAATGATGATTTCAGAAATATGTTTCCAGGAATAGACTTATCATTATGTTGTCTTTTGGATTTTAAAGGCTTTCGAAAGACTGATCCTCATTTTCTACAACATGAATGACGACCTTTGCATTTGTTGTGAGTTGCTAGTGTTCCGGTATTTGATAAGTTTGTAATTCAAATAACCATTATTATATCAACAATTGTGCCATGTAGAAAATTTATTTCACCACATAATTTTCTAGTGGAATTTAATTAAAAATGCAAGGCATGTGTTTCCCTAATAAATTTTGCATGAAATAGACATGTTTAATTATGACCTCAATATTTCCATAAAAAAAACATTTTTCAAACTATATAGATTAGGAAGCAATTTACAACCCTCTGTAGGTTATCTTTCTTTGTCATTATTTCATATTCTTTGAAGATAAAATTTTCTCCCATGGCGATCGCACAAAGATGCAGATCTCTGAAGGTAGCGCTGCTAGTTTTGTTATCTCCATTCATTTGTTCACCATTATCTGCATTTCAATTTGCAATCAAAGGTTGTTGTGATATCCTGCGTACCGTTGGCAACCTCACAAGTTTCAGCTGTATCCCCAGCAAAGAAAGCCCTGATATTGACACAGGGGCTGGCACCGTCACCTCTGTTTGACGGTTATTGGACTCTGTGTTCCTATTCCTACACATAAACTCACCATTGTTTACCAATATCTGCTGATTTGCAAAATAGGATTTGTGTCATGTTTCCAAACAAAAGCATTCCAGTATTAAACGGAGCAGTAGCCAGTGCTGTGTCACAGTATAATTCGTAATTTCAAACTTCAAACATCTATGACAACTTACATTTTATTTCACATCCAGATTGATATTATTGTATTTTAATGATTATTTATTTAAATAAAATAGAAAATTGTACTTATCATGTCTATTTTATATAACACCTAAATTTGTAAAAATGAAATTCTACCACATGAATGTGACCAGACTTGACCAAACACTAATAAATTATCAGAAACAAACGTTTCACTGCCTTATTCGATGAATCTGGTTATTAGAGCTTACACTAACATTGCCACATCTAAAGGATGCTGGATTTATTCTTGGCTGTTCAACAGTATCCTAGGGGTATGTTTCTATTTATTTGTATAACGAAAGGCTCCCCAGGAGATGCACATAATTACCATAAGAAATACTGGACGTACTTGTTGTAAGGTACTCCAAGTATTACCACCCTTTATGAGACATCAAACAGTTTGCTGAAGATGTTTACATTTCGTCCCAGACAGCTCTGTAATTTGCATGAAGAACGTGCAAGTAACGTGCAGTAGCTCCCCTATGGTGCGACTTTTACGTACTCTGGTAACACAGGAAATTGGCTCAATAAATCTCAATGACGATTACCCAGTGCAAAATTTCCTCGCGTAAGACAGATGCATCGCCAAAGGGCAAAGCACGTGCATTTCAGTATTTCCATGGTGACTGGCGATGCAAACAATCTTTCAGAGAATATTCCAAAGGGTCTTGCTTGTTACACCCTCAGAGTAGTTGAGACCACCAGCGCTTCACAAACTCGTGCCTCAAGGTGCAACTTTACATGAAAGAGATTCATATTTTCAGCCTCATTTTCTCACGGGAAATAGCCCTGGTGAAGAGGTAATACGTCATACAGAAGATGCGTTTCTTGATATGTCACAATTTGATGAAATACGATGCCCAGTGGCACTGAAGTTGGGAGACATAACTGAAAATGTCTCGATAAGTGAAATCTAATACAACCATTATCTTGTGAAAGAGTAAATTGGATAGAATTGAATATCGGATTAGGGAAAAAAAAAACTCAGGTAAGACTTAATGATCCTGCCCCATACGCAACTTTCTGGACACTGATTTGGTATTTTCAGGAAGTGATTATGCGAAATGAGCATTTAATCATTGACTGTTCATATTGTTCAGTAATGGGGAAATATCAAGCACAGAGCATGCCCTTATACATGCAAATGTGCAATAATTTCATTACATATTACAGTAACATTTCAAATGCCATCGTAACTCCAACATTGTACTGTCAGGGTTTCTAAATTTCTCAGGGAGAGATAAACCAATCGCTTGTAATCGTTTTAGCAGGGGTCACTTTGGTTCATTCGATGAAGAGCTTTTAGGAAATAGGGAATTCCTATTGCTTCCGTGAGGATAGGATAATTGTCTTGAATTATCGGAACTTAAATAGGAAAGCAAAAAAAAAGACTTTAATGTTGGAGTAATCATGATGCTATAGGCAATCCACTTAAGGAGGTCATGAGGAGCAGATAAACTTATCTGACAATTATATTCAATATCTAGTTGCCTGGCAATAGTAACCTACTGTGCTTCTTCCCTCGTGCATAATAAAACCATATTTAGTGAGAATCAAAAAGAAGATTTTACAAGCTTGGATGCGTGGTTAGTAGTTTCTTCTTCGCAACGTCAAAATTTTGCCAACAAGAGAAAGTTAGTGTATGCACATTGTAATTTAAGAATTTTAAATTCAAGTCTTCATGCACACGGTGTATGATAAATTTGCACTGTGAATTCTCTCTTTCCCGGTGCTTTTATAGATATTTACTGTACTGTAGTTCAGCTTTCAACAGCGACGGGCAGTCTACGATAGTTAATCATTGTAATCAATTAATGGAAGTCAATTCACTGTGGACAAAGAAGAAAAGTAAAAGTAGCTTTTTATTGTCATCAAAGATTGGCCTGTGTAAGATATATTCAACCCAAAGAAACCATGAGCTATTTAGAGAAAGGGATGGTATGAGGTGATCTGCTAACTCATCAAACCCATCAAATATGAATTGTCACTCGTGGCCAACGTACTACATCAATTATCATGTGACCACTTCATTATAAAGATGGCACAGCCAATCTCCTTCCCTTACCCAAGAATTTGACCAAGTTTTATTCAGACAGGATATTTTAACCCTTTGCACCCTGACCCCCTGGTAATCTATGACATCATCGGACATTTATGTTTGAGCCGGGTTCAAAGGGTTATAGGGCCAGAAGCTGTAATTTTTTATGATATTTTTTTTACTTTTTTGTCTAATGGCAACAACAGTTTTTTTGTTCTACTCCCCAAAGCATATTGAAATACGCAGTATTCAGCTTAACTCAGCCCTAATATGTGTAGACTGCATTGTTTTTGTTGTCGAGTGAATTCTGGTCTGGACTGAAATTTAAACGTAAACAATAAGACTGCATTTTAACACTCATAGATGCTGCACTGACAAGCTAGACTGTCGGTGTTTCAACATGTTGTAGGGAGTAGAACAAGAATTTGCAATTGACATACAAAGGAACAAAGAGGAAAACACCCAATTTATCAAAACTTACAGTTACTTGCCTAATATATATGAGCACCTCAAAATTTCCCTGACTTCCAGTTTTTTGTGTGATTTATACTTGTTCTGGAACTTACGACACAATTTGATAATTTGACTTGCTGACCTCATTAGGTTTGATGATCGATGCCTGACACATCTCTTGTGTAATCACCACTTCAATCAAAAGAGCTTTATTTTTGTTGGAAAAATTTACAGTGCAAAATGTCTATTTAAACAAGTTGTTAACATTCTTTGGTTTCCTGCTATGGAGGTATAGTCCTGCCCATGAATACTTTACAGAAGCTTACTAGTCTGAGTAACTGAAATATCTTAATTCTTGTATCATGAATGTAAACAATATGAATGCAGATGCTGACTGCACGATGCGTCATTTGCAGAAAGACTTAAAACGCTGAAGCTTCCAAATGAAGCTTACATTACCCTGACTGTGTGACCAAACTATGGTTTAGTTTCATTGGTTTCATTGGAATAGCTTTGCAATGTTATAAGTATTGTGCCATTGGGCATAAGGCAAATTACTATTCATTTGCATTTTCCTCGTTTGATTATTAGAATATTTTCATCCATTGTTTGAGAAAATTTCAGGCTTGGGGCTTGTTGATTTAGAATTTAAAGTAGAACGCACATTGGCAACAGATATTTGGACTCTCAAATTTCTACAATTCCTTTTTTGATACAACCACTTGTGGGGGCTCGTTTTAGAGCTCTTGGAAAAAGAAAAACTTTCACCAGGGTAGTTTTTCGAAAATCTAAAATTTAATTTCCCCCATAGAGTCAACACAGGGATGGCAGCCATTTTGAATTTCAAATATCGCAAAATGTCAGATAATTTGTTTAACTAGTTCCAAACTTTGCACAGTGACCCCTGATTTTTATTGTTGATTTGGTAAGAGAATAGACTAGTTTGAGCAAAAGTTTAAGTCTTTCACTTTCGAGGTGCATACTACCTTAAATGACATATTTGCATGAATATCCCGTGTTTAGGAATGTCATCGGTCAAATTTACATTTCAGTCACCTTTGATGGGACAATTTTGTTTAAAACTGAAAGTGAGATAATTTTCACTTTGACTATAATCAGTGTATAGTAGATTTGTTTGAACCAGAAAGGGGCAAAGATACATGTACTTGAGGAGAGAGAATGCATTCATTATGATACAAATATAGCTTAGTTGCCTGAGAATTGCAATGACCGACTGTTGATTCTTTTAAAACTGTCCTTATCAAAGTGATTGAAATGTAAATTGGAATGATGACATTCCTAAATAGAGAATATAAAATGAATGCAAATCTGTCATCTAAATTCTCAGTCAGTAAGCCCTGGCTTGTGGTTTTTAGCTACTATAGACATATCTATAGAAGCTATTGGGATGGGTATCCGTCCGGCGTCCGTCGTCAGTCTGTATGTATGTATGTATGTATGTATGTATGTATGTATGTATGTCCGTTTGTGAGGCGTCCGTCCACTCAATATCTTGAGAACCGCAGTACTTACTGATTTGATATTAATTGTGTAGATGAAAAATATGATTTTGAGAAACTGTTTTTTTTTAATTTTTTGATATTGTTGAAAATAGGCAAATTAATGCCAAAAAAGGTGTTTTTGGTAAAAAATCTTCTTCTTCATAACCGCTGGTCAGACAGCTTTGTTATTTGGTATACAGGTCCCTAGGGATAACCCAACTTAGATTTGTTCAAATTGTGATGAAATATGCAAATGTGTATTTTTAAGGAATTTTTTTGTCATTTTTGGTCAAAGTTTGACTTTCATTGTATGTAATTCTTGTACTGTATAAACCCTATCAATTCACCCAGAAAAAAATAATTAATATGATTTTAAATAATTGAATTAATGAGGAAATCATCAAAGCCAAAATAATTTTAGTGTGGAATTATCAGAAAGTTCAACTTTTTTTGACAGTTCATAGTGAATTGAGGATTAAAACATGTAAAGGCAACTCTCCTGAATCCTAACTTAAAGTTTGATATATTCTGAACCACCATTTATGTTATCTAAAAGAAATTGCTCATAATAGTTTGTCATGATAGGGTGGTCAAATAAATAGAGATAGAGAAAGTTCTAATTTCCATTTATGGTTGACTTGGTAAGGATAAAACAAGATTACTTTTTGGGTAAAAAATAGAGTGGTCAATTAAAAGAGTGGTCAAAGTGATAGGGTTTTTATGGTAAAGCTGGGCTGTAAGATTTCTCATGTGCTATTTATAGCAATTATGAAATCTGTGTAAACAGTGCAATGAAAGTGTAACATGATTCCTTATAATCCTTTTGATGACCTTGAACTTCTTAAGTTACAAACATTTGTCTCTTCAGTGTGCTTTCTCTGAGTACGTACAGTGTCAACATATTCAACAGAACTTACTTACAATGTTAATTTGAAAGTTAAAATGTGCTTGGTTAATAGGATGAAAATACTGATATTAAAAGATAACCAGCTCAAGATTCTTTATAACCTGACAGATAGGCTGTTTTTTTATGACGTAAATCTTGATTTAAGCAAGTCTTGTTTACTTTAATTAGAATGTAATTAACTATCGTTTATTTGCTATTATAGACTAATATAGTCTGATGAAATATGCAAATCTGTATTTTTACAGAATTTTTTCCATTTTTGGTCAGGCCATCCTGAAATGAGCTATCAAAGATATCCACCTTCTTCATCAATACATGTGTCACAAAAGGTCATTCTCTACATAACAGCAGAGCGCTGTCAACTGTTGAGTCGCTTGTTTTTTCAAAAACGGCTGGTCAGACAGCTTTAATATTTGGTTTACATGTCCCTAGGATGACCTTAGTGAGATAATTTCATACAGTCAGGAAATACTCAATTTTGTATCCATGTCTATAGTAGCTTCAGGGACTTTGGCCCTATTTTCTTAAAGAGTGGATGGAAATTTTCTAATAATCGTACCACAGAAAAGACCAAACAAATAAGACTGGAAGAGGTGCTTGGGTGATTACTAGACGTGAAGTGATATTACCAAACGTGTCGTGTTAAAGAAGTGTGCTCATCAACAAAAAAACACATGGCACTAAATTACAAATACATTCAGGCAAAATCAAACCAAACCAATGTGCATGCAATTACATGACTGTATATTTGATGTAACAACATAATACTAATTTTCAACCAAAATGTCATCCAGACATGATTGTATTGCATCGCAATTTCGTTTGGTGTAGTGTTCACAGGTACACTTGTGGCAAAGTGTGATGACAAACTGTACTGTACGAAAGTTTGTTTCTCCATCATATTATAAATGAAACTATCAGACAAATTGCGACGTATGCATCCTTTTCTGAATATGTAACTGTTCATGGTGGATGCTCTGACAGAAATAAGTGAAGAAACATATTCTGAAAGTCAAAGTTGAAGTACCGTAAGTCTCTAGTGGAACTAACAGTTTTTTTTAATTCTTCTTTTTGTGATCACTCAACAGTATATGTCAGCTCTTCCCCATCGTGTAACATATATCAAAATAAACTTCCGACAGAACGCTTATCAAGATTTTTGCCAATTGTTCCCTGCAGTCACAATACACCATCAACCCGAAACCTATTCTTCAGTGTCGTAAATGGTGTGTTATCAGCTCAAAAGATGTGCGAGTGATTTGATCACATTCCGTTTGATTGTCGTTACGGCACTATGATGGCTGCTCTTGATTTCAATTCCCAATAATTAACTTGAAAAAAGACAGAGATTGTTGATGTGGTCTACATGTAGGTCAGTGTCAAAGTGTGAATTTCAATCACCCAGATGTCTTTTAGGATGTCACTTTCAAATCTGACTGTGTCTCTACATCATGTTGGAAACCTAATTTCTTTCTTCAAGCATTCCAATCAAATAGGAGCAGTGGGCTGCCGGAATAGAGAAACCGTTTACTGTAACCACCAGCTAGGCTAGAACTGGCGATATATCGATTCAATAATCTGCAATGCATTACATGTAATCATCATGTCACCGTTGAACATGCTAAGCTATTCCGTTTCAGAGATGATGTTCATTTCACATTCAGGAAGTGCTGTTAACGCGTACGGAACCGGTTTTCTTTTTTCTGGTCACAAGCACAAGACATCATGCAAAGAAATGCAGAATCGATATCAGACTTAAATCCACTGAGATTGTACTTTTTGTAATTACAGATCTAATTAAATGTAGGTCGGACCATATACTGATCACACTGAACATACAATGTACTTTTTTCATCAGATGTTTCGTATTCCTCTCTTAAGAACATCTCAAGGCCAAACGTTAGAAGTATCCAGATGTTGCAGATAGATTAATCAAAATGTTGATCAATTGGTTGTGTCCCTTTGTAGGTAAATAATCAAGTCATATTTTGATCAATCATGAGAGGGGGAAAGTGTTTATTAAATCAACAACATTCAGATTCAATTGTGAGGGTTTATTCAACTTTCAGATTCAATTGCAAGGTTTTATTTTTAACTCAGTCTCAAAATCAAACCGATTAAAACCAGTAATTGCTAACATGATTTCTAGGTTTTATTTGATAAGATGTTATTCAAGTTTTATCATATGATCTAGATGCCTCTGAAATTCAGATTGAGAGAGTTTTGAAACATAAGCTTCTCAGCAATAGAATTTTAAGTCTAAGGTAACACAGTTTAGTTTTAACTTTATAGAAATCTGAACTGTAAGCTTCTTTCAGAACGTACAACACAGCAGTTCTTTGACAGGATATCAAGCAAGGATTTTAAGTGATATGGTTCTTTAGTCCCAATGACCAGTTGTTTACCAAGGGTATGATATTTTGAAACGCAAGGCAAGAAAGGTTACGTACATTTCCAAACTTAATGCAAATTCTTGAGTGAAATTATATTTCATGGGTAAGTCAGCTTCTAGCATAATATATCTACACAAACTGTATTCGTGGGGTAGCACTCCTATAGAAAATAACGACTCCTTTTAAAAATTACCTTTGAGAAGACTCTTTCTTCATAGATGCCACCAAATATTGGCAAAACATCCTTGCATATTTCCCAAGGGGAGGCAATTGGCGGTACATGTGTATTAAGCTGTTTACTGTCTATATTCTCAATGCCAAATTGCGCCTATTGGCAGTGCACATGCTGGGTCTGTTTCTGTGGGAATGAAAATATTATTGTCCTCAGCTGCACTACGCTCTGCAGGTAATGCAATGCAAATTTAACTGTACCCTATCTCGCCGTTACCCTGCCTCATCTTTGACCCACTAATGGCTGACTCTCTTATCAAAAAAGGCCATTTCTGGGGTTTTTTTTCAAAGGAAGGGTAATTTTGAGTACTTAGGAAAATCACGTGTAATTGGACACACTGGCTTTGGTGGGTGTCCATGTCCAATTTTCACCTGACTTGAACAGATATAACGAGGTAGAATTCTGCTGGCTGACTTCATTATAGTTTATGAAGGCTGCTTAGGGATCATATGACTAGGCATATAGATATCTTGTATCAATCCATACGGTCTAATGGCAACATGTAGTAGAGTCTAATGGGAAACATGATTTGCCTATTCTGGGATTCTTTGATAGATCATATTCCTCCGCCTGTTGTATTGTATTGCATCAAGTCATTATCCCAACAATTTTCCTTTATATGCCGATTTAGCCTGACTAAATCAGGTGAAAAAGCAGATCACAAGACTCATTTTGTTGAAAGAAAAGTCACCCTTTCTTGTGTTTGTGTTTGTACCGCCTGTAATATAATAGGTCTGAGTCCAAAAAAAGACTATTAGCAGTGTTTCAAAACATTTTTTGTTGTACATTCTGGTGTTGCTATGTCTTGGCGCCAGAGGATGCTAAGTCTTCAATGGTAACATCACATTTTGAATCTTATTCTCACATGTAATGTCATCTTTGCTTCTCTTAGGGCTTATCATATCGACAGGAATTAGCTCAAAGGGAAAAGAATACTTCCTAGAGGTTATCCACAAACCAGCAACATCATCCTGCCCAGATGGTTCAGATGTAATCTTATGCTGTCAATTGAACAACCCTCAAATGTTCAGTGGTTTTTTTTTTTGTCGGAGATTATTTTTGCTGTTTGTATTCCCGTCATGCAGTATCTACCCGTCACCTCATTTGCCGGATTAAATCACGATTTAAAAGCGGATGAACCCGATTAAACCAACAACCGATGTCCATTATCGCAATCTGAATGTGCACAAGATGAAACAAATTATGGAAAACATGCAGACAGCTCTCCACTTGTAGACTATTTGAAACTCGTCAGCATGGCTTGTGTCTCACTCGTTTGAATATTTGGAGAGATTAAGTCTGACTAATTTGATTGGGGGAATGTCATTCTGCACGTATTTGTTTCCAATTACGGCCACTTGTACAAGTTAATATCAGTATCATGGAAGTCGAAAAGTCACAAAACACCCAAAGATAATGTCTCATCGACATCTTTTTCCTCCAAAGGGTGAATGAATCTCGAGTGATACAAGTTTGTTAAAAGTTAAATTGAACGCTGACAAATAAATTATTGAATGTTTCAGTGTGTATGGTGCACAATCAAGTTGCATGATTGCATAGGCCATGCATAATAAACTATTCTCATTATATTTCCCTACTGAAATATTTACTATGCATGAATGAATATCATTATTCATTGCACTAAAGCACCATACAAAATTGAATGACCAAATTTTGTTTGCATTGTGTTTTTTTTTGCACCATTTTCTTTTATTTATCAAATGTTATCCACAAATCATTTGTGAGCAATCATTTTCTCTTCAAACTTTCATTTGCTCTCATTTCTCGTGTTGAGAAGTACAGACGGTAAAATCCATGCCCGCTGAAGCAAATGGTACATGCTGATTTGGTTGCTCCTTTTTTTGCGCTTCTGATATCTCAGAACCCATTCAAGCTAGTGTTTGGAAGATTAAAGATGCAACTATCATACCATTAACTGATAGAAAATCCCCGTAATGTTGCTCATAGACAGAGCAGTGAGTACCCATAACAAGTAATACCATATTGAAACTTACCCTGGAGGAGTGTGTTCATTTCTATTTAATTTCAGGGAGAAATATGTACGACAAAAGGAACCTGCTTTGTAGGTCTCTGTAAACAGCAACATCAATATGAAATGAATTATGGATGTTGAAGGGTTGTGGAAAACATCCTCAAAGGTTTTTCATGGTGCTTTTATGCTACCAGCAAACATACAAATGTTTGTGCTGTGTCTGGAATCTGAGTGGGAGGAGAAAATAGGCATGGACTGTTAACGGTGACAGCTAACAGATTAAGTTTTGTCAAATTAATCATTTTGGCTATGCAGGACTTTGCAACATCTACCTCGACACACAGATTTGGATGCTAACCATTGTTGAAGTATTTGAAATAGACTGATCCAAATGGCACGTTTCTATTCTCAGTAACCTGTAAGTATCAACGGAAACGGGGTAAAGATACTCGAGTTTGACAAACTTTGAGTCAAGAGGTAGAGGGAAGTAATTTCTCCAGACAGTTGAAAAATGGGCCTCTTCTGTGAAGATTTCAGCGCACTGATTAATCATCCAAACACAAGTGTTAGAATTCAGTAGTCGATAAGAGCGTCGTTTGTTCTCACTTCCGAACTCTAAGATATATAGTTCCATCCAAGTGTCTGAAGACATCAAAATAAACCCATCTGTTTCATTAATCGTACTTTATCTTTAAGTAGACATGAGTAGGAAGTGACAGTTTCGCCTGAGAAAGAAGAAACGTCTGAGCTTTGCAAAATTTTTTATAAAAAAAATTAAGTCTTTGATTGATGCATAATGGATGGAAACACATTTCAATGATGTGGAAGATGAGTATAAGTGTATTGTTGGTGTGGACAGTCAAAGGTTAGGCCATAACCACCTGCAACATGTACATCTTTCACGACTCCGCGTTTAGGGTTCACATCATCCCCCTAAGAAAACAACCCCTCCCAGCGCTACTACAGTCTGTGTTTTAACCCCATTGAACCAGTTTTACATGCATTAAAACACTGCCGGGCAGGAACAGTGTAGATGTTCTTATAGTGAACCCTGAGGGTTGCTGGCCCTTGATCCTGATTGAAAGTAATTCCTGAACATGTTTATGGTCATTAGTCTCCACTTCGGCACATTGTTTTCTCAGATGCCCGCCGGCGACATTCTTGTACTTGAAGCCTCTGAGCACTCACTGGATGTGTTATAGTGTTAACACTTCCTGGTTTAAGGCTCAACAGTCTAATCAGAACATACACTCTGCGTATTCCTTTTAAAGTCATCACATTTAAAGAAGATACCATACACCGTACTGTAACTTAAAACATAGACAACCTTTTGTTGGTATAGCGTGAATAAGCAACTGTCATCCAAATCTTGTATTTTTATAATTGATGCTGGAGCACCTAAGACTATTTAAATTGAATGAATCTTCTGATGGCATGAGCTAAATATCGTGTATCTTTGCTAGATATAAAAGTCAATAGGTACTTTGTCAATGAAGAGGTTAGTAAAATAACCTAATAAGTTGCTATTATATTGAGAGAACCTCTGTCACACTAAAAACTGGTTGCCTGGTGGAATTCTCTTGATTTTTAGCTCCGCTGTCAGCGACGCGGAGCTTATCAAATAGGTTGATTTTCCGTCGTCGTCCGTCGTCGTCCGTCGTCCGTCGTCCGTCGTCCGTCGTCGTCGTCGTCGTCGTCGTCCGTCAACAATTGCCTTCTCCTCTGAAACCGCAAGTCCAATTGCTTTGAAATTTTATATGCGGTTCACTTGGGGTGACCTCACTTAAGTTTGTTCAAATCGTGGTGAAATTTGCATATTTGTATTTTTGGGGCATTTTTTGGTGTTTTTGGTAAAAAAATCTTCTTTTCTCAAACCGCTTGTCCGATTGCTTTGAAATTTAATATGCAGTTTACTTATGGTGACTTCAGTCAGATTTCTTCAAATCGTGGTGAAATTTGCATATTTGTATTTTTAAGGCAATTTTTGTCATTTTTGGTAAAAAAATCTTTAAAAATCTTCTTCTTCAAACTACCGGTCAGATAGCTTTGAAATTTGGTACATATGTCCCTAGGGATGATCTATTTAAGATTTGTTCAAATTGTGAAGAAATATGCAAATTTGCATTTTTAAGGCAATTTTTGCCATTTTTGGTCAAAAAATGTATTTCTCAAAAGTACTGGTCTGATAGTTTTGAAATTTGGTATACAGGTTTCTATAGATGCACTTAGTAATATATATTGAATTTCTGATGAAATCTGTAATTTTGTATTTTTGGGCAATTTTTGCCATTTTTGGTCAAAAATGTGTATTGCCAAAACTACTCATCTGATAGCTTTGAAATTTGGTATAGAGGTTCCTACACATGAACTAAATGATATGTATTGAAATTATGATGAAATCTGCAATTTTGTATTTTTGGGGCAATTTTTGCCATTTTTGGTCAAAAAATGTGTATTTCCAAAAGTACTCATCTGATAGCTTTGCAATTTAGTATACAGGTTCCTACAGATCACCTTAATGATATTTGTAGAAATTATGATGAAATCTGCGATTTTGTAATTTTGGGGCAATTTTTGCTATTTTTGGTCAAAAAACGTGTTTCTCAAAAAGTACTGGTCTGATAGCTTTGAAATTTGGTATACAGGTTCCTACAGATGAGCTAAGTAATATATATTTAATTTCTCCTGAAATCTGTAATTTTGTATTTTTGGGGCAATTTTTGCAATTTTAGGTCAAAAAATGTGTATTTCAACAACTGCTCATCTGATAGCTTTGAAATTTGGTATACAGGTTTCCATAGATGAACTACATGATATTTATTGAAATAATGATGAAATCTGCAATTTTGAATTTTGTGGCAATTTTTCCCATTTTGGTCAAAATATGTGTTTCTCAAAAAGTACTGGTCTAACAGCTTTGAATTTGGTATACAGGTTTCTATAGATGAACTCAATTTGATCTTTTGAAATTATGATGAAATCTGCAATTTTTATTTTGGGGGGGCAATTGTTGCCATTTTGGTCAGAAAATTTTATTCTCAAAACACTACTCATCAGATAGCTTTGGTTGACATGTTCCTAGGGATGATCCGATGTGATATATTCAAAGTATGATGAAATCTTCAATTGTGTATTTTTGCAGCTTATTTTTAGCCACTTTTTTCTGGCCACTGCATTGAGCTATCAAAGATTTCCTCCTTCTTCATCAACATGTGTCAAAAATAGTTATTCTCTACATAAACACAGCGGAGCTATATCGGCCGCTAGGTCGCTTGTTTGTTAACTTTCATTGATCTTTTAGGTCATGTATTGTACATACCTTAATCAAATTCAAAAAGTCTATGTTCAATGGGTGCATTCATGACTCAAGATTTTTTCAGGTCTGGTTCCTGGCTTTCGAGGTAATTCACAAGAAATACAGGATCAGCTGCCATCCAACATGTGGACATTGCATGAATTTTTAGCTACTATAGACTATAGTCTATAGAAGCTATTGGGATGGGTATCCGTCCAGCGTCCGTCGTCAGTCTGTATGTATGTATGTATGTATGTATGTATGTATGTATGTATGTATGTATGTCCGTTTGTGAGGCGTCCGTCCACTCAAATATCTTGAGAACCGCAGTACTTACTGATTTGATATTTGTTGTGTAGATGAAAAATAGGATTTTGAGAAACTTTTTTTTTAATTTTTTGATATTGTTGAAAATAGGCAAATTAATGCCAAAAAAGGCGTTTTTGGTAAAAAATCTTCTTCTTCATAACCGCTGGTCAGACAGCTTTGTTATTTGGTATACAGGTCCCTAGGGATAACCCAACTTAGATTTGTTCAAATTGTGATGAAATATGCAAAGGTGTATTTTTAAGGAATTTTTTTGGTCATGTTTGGTCAAAATTTGACTTACATTGTGAGTATTTCTTGTACTGTATAAACCCTATCAATTCACCCAGAAAAAATAATTAATATGATTTTAAATAATTGAATTAATTGGGAAATCATCAAAGCCAAAATAATTTTAGTGTAGAATTATCAGAAAGTTCAACTTTTT
This sequence comes from Ptychodera flava, assembly GCF_041260155.1. Taxonomy (NCBI): domain Eukaryota; kingdom Metazoa; phylum Hemichordata; class Enteropneusta; family Ptychoderidae; genus Ptychodera; species Ptychodera flava. The sequence continues at coordinate 17,096,219 of NC_091943.1, forward strand.
TTGACAGTTCATAGTGAAATGCCTACCATCTTGGAGGATTAAAACATGTAAAGGCAACTTTCCTGAATCCCAACTTTGACATATTCTGAACCGTCATTTATTGTGCCCTGTATGTTATCTAAAAGAAATTGCTCATAATAGTTTGTCATGATAGGGTGGTCAAATAAATAGAGATAGAGAAAGTTCTAATTTCCATTTATGGTTGACTTGGTAAGGATAAAATAAAATACTTTTTGAGGAAAAAAACTAGAGTGGTCAATTAAAAGAGTGGTCAAAGTGATAGGTTTTTATGGTAAAGCTGGGCTGTAAGATTCCTCATGTGCTATTTATAGCAATTATGCAATCTGTGTAAACAGTGCAATGAAAGTGTTACATGATTCCTTATAATGCTTTTGATGACCTTGAACTTCTTAAGTTTCAAACATTTGTCTCTTCAGTGTGCTTTCTCTGAGTACGTACAGTCTCAACTTATTCAACAGAACTTACTTACAAAGTTAAAATGTGCTTTGTTAATAGGATGGAAATACTGATAAAGATAACCAGCTTAAGATTCTTTATAACCTGACAGATACATATATGCTGTTTTTTATGACGTAAATCTTGATTTAAGCAAGTCTTGTTTACTTTAATTAGAATGTAATTAACTCTCGTTTATTAGCTACTATAGACTAATATAGTCTATTAAAGCTATTGCGATGGGTATCTGTCCGGCATGCACCGTCAGTCTGTATGTATGTATGTATATACCGGTATGTATGTATGTATGTATGTATGTATGTATGTATGTATGTATGTATGTATGTCTGTTTGTTAGGCGTCCGTCCACTCAAATATCTTGACAACTGCAGTACTTACTGATTTGATATTTGTTGTGTGGATAAAATAAATGATTTTGAGAAACTCTTTTTATTAATTTTTTGATATTGTTGAAAATATGCAAATTAGCACCCAAAAAGGCGTTTTTGGTAAAAAATCTTCTTCTTCATAACCACTGGTCAGACAGCTTTGTTATTTGGTATACAGGTCCCTAGGGATAACCCAACTTAGATTTGTTAAACTTGTGATGAAATATGCAAATCTATATTTTTACGGAATTTTTTTTTCCATTTTTGGTGAGGCCATCCTGAAATGAGCTGTCAAAGATATCCACCTTCTTCATCAATACATGTGTCACAAAAGGTTAACGCAGCAGAGCTCTGTCAACTGTTGAGTTGTTTTTTCAAAGCCGCTAGTCAGACAGCTTTAATATTTGGTTTACAAGTCCCTAGGATGACTTTAGTGAGATAATTTCATACAGTCAGGAAATACTTAATTTTGTATCCATGTCTATAGTAGCTTCAGGGACTTTGGCCCTATGTTTTTTTAATACAGCTACAAATACTTGAAAATGCACCCATGATCACCTGTAAATGTTTGACAGCCAGGAGTTTGGAAGGCCAACTGTATACTGGTATTTAGTGCTGTGACTTACAAAGTCAGAGTTTTTCCTTGTATTATAATTAAGTAAAAGTAACTATATAAAGGTAACAGCAGGACACAGTACAATAATGATTGCTTCTGGTAAGAATTAAAGATACCCAAAATATGCCAAAAATGGGAAACATAACCTTTTTATACTTAATGATACTAACTTACACAGTGCACTAGAAAATAAAAGTGAATCATGCAATTGCAATTACAATTAAGATTCAGAGTTGAAACCTTTCCCTCAGACCTTGCTCATACAACACTAGCATTTTATAGCATTCTACAGAAAATGCTTTGAAGTCGTCTAATTGAAACTTCAGTTATTTGAGTGATACTTCGCTAAACAGACAAGACACTGCCTTTAAATCCGAGGGACTTTAATTCATAAAAGCTTTTCTTGTGATGGCACGCGAGGACTTTCTGAGTTATTTTATCACCAATAAGTTTTGGCATTTCAATGGTGAATTGATGCGCCTTCTTAATTGTGTGAACCTGGGGAATTTTTAGAATTGTGCCTCGCAATTTTCTTCCTCATTTATCAAGGTGGACAGATTGAATGTAAGACTGATAGTGTTTAGTAACCGTTTGTACAGTCGTGAGATAAATGGTTCTGCTACAGCTATTTTAAAAGCTTTTTTGGGTTAAATAACGTCATCAATTCTGAGAAATATCCCGGTGAGCTCAATGCCAGAATGGACGCAACCAGAGATAAAATTCAAACTGATTAGTCTGATGGATTAATTGTGACAGGCTTGACATACACAGATGTGTGACTCGGTCGGAATCAATTGAATACACAAATTGATGTGCGGTGTGTCTTTCTAATTAAGTTTTCAGAAAGAGGCATATGCAAGTCAAATGGGTACAACAAAATCCCGCATGAGGAGTTTTCACTCCGCGTTGAAGATGACAACGAGAGACATCATTGCACTATTTATTTATGAGACTGCTGCCATCTAAACCTTCAAGTTGATTTTCAGATTCACACTCAACATGCTCAGTCAACTATCGGGTACAATGGGACAATGTCATGGCTTGGTACACATTCCCCCAGACTTCACCTTCTAGCTCGTGCCATGATTGAGATTCAGTACTCAATCCACTCTCATTGAGTTATAAGAGACATCAAAGGTATTCCTTCATAATCGGCTGACAAATCTGAGTGCTTGTAAAATTTGACAGTTCTCTAAGCTGCCGGTTTGAATCTTGTAGAAATATTAGTAAGCGTATTCCGTACTGTGGTACTGAAGGCTCCTCTGGTCCAAAGAATCGTGGCTATCCAAATTGGCTATCCAGAGCTCAGTTAACCAATGGTAACATTGCCTTTGAAGTACTTTTCTTTGTGAATCATTTGCTAAATGTGTGTGAAAAAGTGTGTACTAGTATGTGGTGCAGAAGATATCAAGCTAGGTAAAAAGGTGGTCTTCCAAAGTGTAGCATATTGAATCAGCTTTAACACAAGGTGGGGGAATGGGGAAGGTGGCTTTCAGTATCAACCTTGTTTTTGCTGTATGAATAACATACAATAAAGATGTGAGTACAAATGTGATCGAATAATTGAAATGAAATCAGAAAATTGTTGTTTTGGGGCTATATTTGTCAGTTTTGAGTTTTTTATCTGTAAACTATTCATCTATCTGAGTAGTGAATGTCTTTTTCACTCACTTCTATGCAGCGTTAACCCTTTGAGTGCCATAATTGTTCCCACCAAAATTTTAGTGAAACATTTTTGTCAATTTTTATGAATTTTTCTGTATTTCTTTGATAATTTTGGACTAAATGGACATCACATTTCATTTGCCACAGTTTGTTATCAAAATTTTGACAAAAATCTCAAAAAAATTGACGTGAATATATTTTCTGAAGGTGACAAAAGTTGACTTTGGCGTTCAAAGGGTTAATCTTGCAAAGGCAGTTAGATATTTGTTATGGCAACATGACAGATTTAGGATTGTCCCTTAATTGAGAAACTGTCCCAAAGATAATTCAGGCTCAGTATCTGCTGAATATTAAGTAGATGTACTTTGAATGTAATGTAACATTTCCAATTAATTTATAAACTAAAAGTGTAGCAATTTATCATGTTCTATCATAACAGTGAAATTTTTCCTTCAATGGCCGTTTTCTATCACTAATCAAAAACATAATTTGTTTTATAGGTCAGCATATGAAAGTTTCAGCTGTGTGCTACCATATGAACATTATTTTTAAATAAATGGAAACATTATGCTAAAGAGTTATAGTACTAGTTAAAATTATTTTTACATTCATATTATTTTATGTTGTTTTTTTTTTAGAAATTTAAAATATGGTCACAATCCAGCAGTAGCGTTGTTCATTGGTCCACAGTTGTAATGTAAACTTGTGTGTGGTTGGAGGAAATTGGAAAAATTGAAAAAATATATATATAATTATATATACACACCAGACATATATGTATACCAGACCCACCTGTACGGCAATCATGCTGCAAAAGATTTTATGAATCAAACGGAGCAAATGTGCCGAAAAGTATGGAAAAGTATGCTTGACACTTAAGCTATACACATCTTGTACTTCAGTTGTTGCGTGATAATGAGGATAAGATCTTGTGGAGAAAAAAAAACCGGCTAGAATGAGTCCTAGAGTCTATTTATTTCTTTTACAGTCTCCCTGCCGGAAATGAGTCGTCTAAATTTATATACTACTTGTGTAATAATGCAATTTATCTGCAGTGATTCATCTTTAATTCATGAATGGCAAGTCACAGCATCCCAGTTCTTTCCCTCAGGAAACAATGGCTGATGGGCAAAATGAAGAGCAGATTACACCTAAATCAATTATCTATTAATGTTGTGATCTTTCTTCAGATATTACATTTCTCGACTGAGTTCTCATTTTTTTTTTAGCACTGAAACCTGTACACGCATTAGCTTTTGTCGTACCACTCTTTGTTTGAGACTGTCTGCCTGTCTGTTTGTGACTGTGTATATCTCAAGCGAGGTCACAGCACCAGAATCAAAGCTAATATCGCATGCATTCTAAATCGCGATGGCATGTACATGTATGGTTTGGTTGATATGGCTTGCATAATTCTCACTAATTTGCATGATTAATTATCCAGGAGTCAGATTGTCTTGGGATAACTGAATCATTTCTGATTAATCGTGCTGTATAAATATTGATGATGCAAAGATACGGCAATTGGGAGAAAACACTTGGCAGCTATAATGTCAGCTGAATATTAATTTGCATATATAATGATGTTTTTAATTGAACCTATAAATCAATGGTGACCAAAACAAATTGGATAAAACTTAGTACAGATATTGCTCATATCATTGTACAAAGGAATCATGAATTTCCTGCAAAATAATCAGCAATTAATCGAAAGTAATAAAATAACAAAAAAATAAAGTGAAATTTTATTTTTATCTTGGGAATGGATTGCTCCAAATGAATAAATTTTCTGGTGACAGCCATTGCCTGAACTTTATTGGTACGTTAAAACAATTTGCATTTCAATGTCAGTCACATATTGCACATTAAATGAACTTTCATTGTGACCGAACTGCAAACTTGTAACAATAATCCTAGAGAAAAACTGTACATTCACTGCATTCTCTATGTATACTCAGCTGATACATACACGGCAACATTTTTAGTTTAAATCAAGTACTTACATGTATTTGCTCAGAGGTGGTACAGCTTCTTTACAAGAAGCATAACTTTTGCTGTGTTACCTTGTGAATTTCTAATATAGCTTCTTCACAAGAAAAATAATTTTTGCTGTGTTATTTTGTGGACTGCATTGAAAACTGAATTTTCATCAATTCTGTTCATTTTGTCCAAATCATGTTCAAATGAATCACCTAATTATGGTCAAGGCTATTTCTACAGTCCACTAATATTTTCATCAGATTTAGTGCAGTCAATACAAACATTCTTCCCCTGGTTTAGAGATTTACAGTAATTCTCACATCACACAGACAATAAAACATATATCCTATAATATTGTCTATGTTGTGCGTATTACTGGTCAGGAGAATTTTTCATTGTTCATTAGAAGATACTCAAAGTTTTAAAAATGCTGTAAATAATATTCAATACTGGTACAGTCCAATAAAAGACAGTGAAAATGACAAAAGTGGGAAAAAATCATCGAAAGTCACAGCTACTGGCCCCTGTAATTTGCTAGAAAGATGCCGGGCACTCACATTTTCTGAAGCTGATACATCATGTACTCCCTGTTATCCCAGATACTCTGAAAGGCTTTGAAACACGTGCCTGATAAGATAAGTCTGGAAGTATATCCCTTTATCTGATTTAATTTTCAATTGAAAATAGAAGGCTGGCTTTAGTGTAAATAATAAAAAAGTACAGTTGTATCCCAGGGCAGTGAAATCTTGAAGGTATAAAATGTAGGGCGAGATGAAAAGCAGAATGGGTGATTCAGCCATTGTATGGTGAATGGCACACACTTGCCCAGAGTACATACACTGGAGAAAATAACACCTATCTCCTTGATTTTTATAGAATAAAAGAACTTCCATTTGGAGAGAGGAAAAAAAAGGCTGCACAGAGATGAATAAATCACAGTTCGCAGTGTCGTTAGCTAGTTGAACATGTGCATACATGGTTTCTCACTCTGACAAGTTTTTTCTGAGAATCGTGCATGTGACTGGAATTAATTGACATTAGTAAGAAATCTGGGCTTCTTTTGCTCTGATTTACTGGCAAAATGAGGATTAACAGACGTGATTTTCAACTCCAACAGCTTTATTGTTGGCTCAAGATTCTTCATGCAGGTTTCTGGGAATTTCCTCACTATGGATTGCTCAAATTGTGATGAAATTTGTATTCATACAGGTACTATATATTCTCATCACACATTAGTAAGAAAGCTTCTCACTAAATGCCCATCCTTGATTGCTTTGGAATACAGTTTATCAGGTCCGGAGGATATTCTCGTTCAGATGTTCTAAAATTGTGAAGAAACATGCATTTGTTTGATTACTACCAAGCGTGGGATGGCACATTCATGGACGTATAGCTCATGCTAGGCTCTATCGTAATCCCCAAGGTGCATCAATAATGACAAATATTAATCAGAAATGCAACTGGTTTACATATACCAGGCACAAAACCATACATCTCTCCTACTCAGATCGCAGTACAGAACTAGCTGCCATTGTTGTGATGCAAATGAATCCAATATAACAAGCAAGAAGTGTCGTCAGTGTACTTCAATTGTTATACCATCTGCTTTGTACATAGCACAATATAAATTATTACGTAAATTCTTGATTTGATTTGAACCTAAAATGTATGGCACCTACAGCTACCTCACAAAGCACCACAGTCCAAAACCTCTCCGCTAAATCCAAGGTTCAATAACCAAGCTAAGGTGATAAAATTGTTCTGACAGCGACCCCTCCATATGCTGAAGCACCGCGTGCAATGCGTTGCACGCAAACTAAATCAAAGCAATGACTACATCGCTAAACTGGGCTTCAGATATAGCCTTGGAGACGATCTGTCCACAAACTAAACTATTGACCAATTGGGTAGAAAATTCAAGAAATTCTTGATCAGACTTGAACTCACAATGTACAACACAGCTGAGCTATACTACCAGAGTATTAAATGACCGCCAGCCCATTGGGCAGGTAAATTTTGGTCAGGCTGGTGAAATTCTATAGTTGATAGCATAGTGGAGTATTAAGAGCAAATAATTTCCGATCTTTGGTTCTCTGAAATCAGAGGCAAGGTATACCCAAATAAACAGTGAGCAATGCAGTCATTTGTTAAGGGTATAGGCAGAACACTATCCACACACTTTTTGTTATTGAAGTTGTCAATGAGTTTTGATTTCTCTCATCATAATTTTAAGACAGTGTAATGATTCTTCTCATACTGCACACAAAACATGTCGTGTCTTCACTCTGCGGATGTTAACTTAATATTCACGTTTGTAAAGCAATAATTTACTCATACTGATAGTTTGTGTCTGATTAAAGTTTTCACTGAAAGAAGTGGAAGCCTTTATCTCGGTACCAAGTTTCAGTAGAATTTTCAGACAAGTGTGACCATATACTAGGGCATTCAGTACTAATTAACAATAATTATAATATTTAAAAACTTTCCAAAGGAGAAATTTGCGAGCAAAAATGTGCTGAATCATCATAGATGTGTGTTAAATATCATCCCCGTGCCATGATTGGATTGCGGACTGTGAATAATGCTAAAATTTATTTATCACGGCAAGGTCTGCTGTACACTATCAATGGGTTTTGAGCAATTCCAGGACGTCAGTGTTTTATACTGAAAGCTTTCGCAGACAGAGTGTGCATTATTGCCCTGTACTCTGCTGGTTCACAGTTTATCGTGTTCACACAAGTGGTTAAAAAGGCACTTTGTTGTGAGTACTTTAGTTGGAGATTATCGCCAAAGCTGTCGCATTGATCGGTGCTCGTACAGATTGTGGACGCGATGACCTCGATCCATTTACTCTGAGTGGCATGACAAGAAAATTCTCTCTCTCTTTCTCTCCTTCTCTGCAGTGTAACTGAAAATTTTCCAAGAAATGCTTAGCGTTTGTGCCAATTCTCACAAACCGTTACTGCCATACATCTGCATTTTTTCATCTGTAAATTAAGATGCATGTGCATAAATTTAGTGCTACAGAGGTAACACAATGAAATTTTACATTATGCTGTTATCATATTAGGTTAAGGTGGAGATCTCGAGCTGCACATTGCCAAGTTAGTTTTTTTCAAAGGAATTTTTCTCATCTAAGATGACAAGGAACCCCCTCATACTATATATTTTCAAAAAGCAGAGACTCTAAAGTTTAGTATGGTAGCAGTAGTTTACTTGAAGGATGAATGGGTGTATATTTGGGGTGAAAAAACTCAATTAATAATGATAAAAATTGATACTTTTTTCTGAAATGTAATATTTCACTTGAAACAAGAGTATATGTTGAAAAAAAACATCTTATTTCGTATTGTCTATCCTCATTCTAAAAAATGGTATTTGAAAGACTGACACTCAAAAAAGTAATTAAAAATATGATTAGCAAAATTAAAATGCCTCTTATTCAAAGTGTAAGAACTCTAATGCCAAACAAAATGGTTGTTTTATTCTATAGCATTTAAAAAAACAAAATGTGAAAATTTCAGAAAATTTCACCCAGTGAGAGTGGAATTAATTTCTTTGGAAATCTTGAAATTGGGACAAAAGAGAAGCCAGGAAATTGGTTATTTGATACTTCTTTATCACGCAACTTACAACTGCTTGACAAGCTAAAAGGTGAACCCAACCAATATTTTAATCTTGGGTTAACAAAGTAATTAAAACTTAATAATATAAATGAATGTTAACAAATTAATTAAAATTGAAGTGACTTTGAGCAGAACACGCTCTGTTGGGTGCAGCACTCCCTCAAATGAATTCCAAAAATGTTTTTCAGATTCTGTCAATTTAGACATTTGCAGAGGTCACTCGGTTTTAATACTTTAATCTCATACATATTGTTTGTGAGTTGATAAATGTGGTAATAATGATTGAGTGAAATAGAAAAGGAACTAATGTATGGAATTAATTCAGAAATAGGGTACAGTCCTACATTGAAGATATTAAACCATGCAATTGAGAATCACACTGGGTACATAAACTCCTATCAAGTAAAGCCACAGGAATTTACAACTAGTCACTCTTGCAGTTGTACTTCAGGATATACCGGTATATTGATTAAGTTTTCCCATCCTTGCGATCATAACGTTCTGTTTTCAGCGTGAGGCAATTTCTGAGTCAATTTGGTTTTCTAATTTGAGCTTCCTTGAAAAAGGTTTCTTTAAAAACAATCAAGTGGTTGTGTAGTAAGTGAGATACTGTCTGCGACTTTAAAGCCATTGTAGAATAAAGTCATGATCAACTCCGGTCTCATTTAGAGTAAAAAGTATCCTGCCCAGGGCAGCCTTGGTGTGCCCATCACTCCAACTTGACATTCAAACTGGGATGTTGCGCATTAATTATTGTGAGCGGCTGAATATATTGTCCAATGGTAATCGTAAAAAAGCGGTTATTTTACGACGTCCATAAGGACAATCCTCGTAGTTGTTGAAAGTTAATAAATAATTGGTGAAAATATATGGATCTTGGCTCCAAGCGTGCAGACACTGCAGACAATTTCCAAGGTTCTGTTTCACATCGTTTAACATGCAGGATAACAGTATCTCTCGAAGATCAAAACGAATTGAATGAAAATGCAGGCAATCTGTCAAAACAGATTATGGGGAACAAGTCAAACCTAGAATATTATAATGGAGTGATTTAGTTTTCCTAGGCAGAATAAGCATATACAGCACAATTTAGACTTTTTTATCCAGTGGTACAAAACAGATGTGGTAGTGGTAAGAAGACATTGATGCAGTGCCTAAGTTTTATAAAAGTGCAGTCTTAAATAACACTTCAACAGTTGTTATGCAAAAGTGTTGATTGCGCTTTCAGGTTTGTTACTAAATATAGACGCACGCTCTCGGCATCGGACAACGCTGCCTAAAATTCGGACAAATTTTGTTGTTGCATGCACGGCTATTGTTGCTGCTTTTAGTCTGAGCCACAAATTCATATGAATTAGTTGTGACTTTAGTAGCCATTGTAACACTAGCAGGTCTTATTTTCATCGTTTATGCGAAAAAGGCGGATAAAATATTATTTATGCATATTAATGAGGGAAAAAATGACGTCATTTGCGATCAGCGCTATAAGCAACTTCAGATAATTGAACTCAATGATATGGAATTGCATGCATATTCAAAGTGTTACAACTGATTATTTTGATTATTAATTACAAATTACAATAATCCTGCAAAAATTTGTGCATAAAAATATGAAGAGATAAGAATATATGACATTTTGTCTTCCTTGAGTCTCCTTGGAGATTCAAAATCTTAAACGTTCCTCTAAACCATTGAATTGATTGTGTTGAACACGAAGGCACTTATCATCTTCACACAAATCATTAGTTTGCATGTATTTATGAAAATAAGATACTCTTTAGCTTTTTATTGGAGATAAAATTGGAAAGTAAATTGACAGATCTTGGCGCCAGAATATATTTTGTGGTATCAAGTGAATTGACATGTAACCTGCGGTCTTGAGAGGACGTTTGCATTATTCAGTACATTAAAGACACTTCTTTGATTTTAATGGTGTCCTAGTTTATGGTTATGATGGACATTTAATGGCGCAGATTATAGAAAATGAACGTGTCCCATGCCGTGCTTGTCGTCAAATGATCACGTTGTCTCAGCAGGAATCGGCAAATGTGCTGTTCCAGCTGATCACAGTTTTTTCCATGGTAACCATGAAACATCACTCAATAATAGAAGAATATGGCTTCCTTAAATCGACGCCTGTGCCGTTTGTTCAATTTCCTTCCGAGGAAGTGCCGTCTCCAGACGTTCCGTCCGTCGGATGTCATTCGAATGTCAGGTATAATCTCCGGGCCAGAGAAACTTGCTTACAATGTGTGTGTGTGTGTTTGTATTGAACCTATTGAAATATCATGGGTGCATATATTCCTTGTGACAGGAACATTGAAGCTTTTATCAAAGAGGGGAAGCATTAGAGGTATTGGCATGTGACATTTTTACAGCCATGTTTACAGGCTTCACATCATTTTTTTATGCCTGAAGCTACATTCTCCAAGCGGTAGCGTGGATTTTTTTCCTTGTTGTAGATGTCAATATTAAACAATGCCAGCCTGCTTTCTAGAAAGAATAACCATTATACCTGTCACCGTGGTAGGGTTTCTGATGCTTTGTGAAATATTTTTCAAAGTCTGCTCAAGGCTTTAGCATGATTTGTTTGAGGGTATCTGCATATTCGGTAGTAGTATTTCTTGCTCTGAACAGTTAAAAAATTTCTTGTGTGTTTTTGCCAAAGTTACAGATTCTGAAATGAATCAAGGTTTGCGTGATAAAATCTTATTCTGATGAATCCAAGGGTACTGTATTGCTGCAGGAAGAGGGAGTTTAATATCGAATTTTAGTTCTCAGCGGTGAAGATAATGCTGTCATGAAAAAATTGAATTAACCCTTTGAGTGGTGTAATTTCTTCCATACCAAAATTTGTCCGACATTTTACCAAATTGTCTTTTTATGAATTTTTCTGTAATTTATTTGATAATTTTGGACCAAACGGACATCACATTTCATTGGCAACAGTTTTTTATCAAAATTTGGCAAAAATCCGAAAGAAATTGACTAGGGTATATTTTGTAAAGGTGACAAAAATTGACTTTGTCGCTTAAAGGGTTAAAAGGAGTTTGACATGTGAGACAAGAGGGCAGTGTTCAGGAACCTTGCCCAATGCAATAAAACCAACCTCAAGAACTGCAAATAAGAGTCATTTCAGAATATTCACCAAACGAGTTTTCCGTATGCAATGGATGCAGGTTTTCCAAGCACTTGTCTACAAAGCAATTGTCATCTGTATTGGCAAATCGTGCTGCAATCAGTACACGTACGTGCGCAGTCATAGAGGGCATCATAATTGTGTCCTTTTCTCTGTACGCCGTTGCAATCCAACTGCAGGATAGATTGTATAACTGTTTGCTTTCTTGCCCGAGACCATTCCTTCTTTCGTCTCTTTCCTATTTCAGCTACTTCTGACTTGAAATAGTAGCCTGAACAAATGATCGAATAATCAGACGAATACAAACAACTGAATTTATCAAAACGTTCAGTTCAAGTGCTGACGGGGAATTTTTCGCTAATTTTGTAGGAGACATTAAAAAAAAGACATAAAATGGCAAAATTGGAGATACAGTTAGACTTGCTTGGAGTATGTACATGTATATAGTCACAACAATGATTAAATAAGAAACGTGATATATTTAGCCTCTGCTGGCATTGATTTATATCCTCTTGAAATAAATTTGCGGAAACTAAAATCATGTACCCCTTTACTTTACAAGCTTTCAGCTGCTTTTGCGCATGGTATCCTAATATATGCATAAGCTCAAATTGTAAATAACTAATTAAAAGAATTTGGTCACCCACATTTACAGTGGCCAATCTCTGATTTCACTTGGGGGACTACGAAAACATGTGCTGCCAAAGCTGTGAAGTGCTACTAAATGTTGCGTACCGCATCGATTGACAGGTTTTTGTACCATACACTGATATGTGTGCAAATTTATACATGAAGTAAAATCAACATGTCTTTGAAATTCTGGCTATCATCCACAACTATCCACACATTCTGTAATGGCAAAATATGCACATATGGTCTGCATTTGTATATTTTGCTGTTGGCTTTTTATTAGAAGGATCATTGTCTGGCTCTTTATAAAAAATCTTTCAACCGGCTTGTTTATTTTATACCGCTAATATAGCAAAGAATGCCCAGCGTTTTTCTTAAATCACCCATTAAAACAAGTTGAAATTCCAAGCTGTTTTGAAATTCACTGTAATATCCATAATTTTAACGGTCACAAATCATGTTAACAATGGAGAAACAATCTGATATGGATAGTAACAAAACTTTAAGACAATTGGTCCATGTATTAATTTGCTCACCTGAAAAACACGGACTGCACTGAGATCAGTCAACGACAATGCAGTGTGACGTTAATTTCAATAATGATATTATTATCTATTCATAAATTTGAATGCATCAGGTGGACAGATGTTTGTTACGTTACATCGGCTTAATTTCTTCACATACAATTATATCATTTGCAATGATGAGATATAATTCTGCTCTTACAGGCAGCATTTCTTAGTGTCTAATGTTCGCAGAAATCTACTCACAAGCTAGAATTCGGTCCTCAATGAACTCATGATAAATGTCAACGGACTTTTATGTACACACACAGGACAATGCATTGACGTCTTTGGTAAAAGGAAAATGTACACAGAGATTTTCTCGGTTTCCAGACATAGCTCCAGGCATGATTTTCTTCTCTTGAATTCTGCAGGATATTATCCATGCCTAGAGTATATGTGCGCATGCTCAAGAGTCGATCTGCAGTCGATTTGAAAAGATCATTTCATGGTATAATTACTGCTTTTCTGCCTCATTAGATAATTAAACTGTTTGAAGTCGGGCGGTGATCAGTTCTCTTTTCCTAGAACTGTTTGTGGTGTAGCCGAACTAATGTCAGCTCAGTTGATGAATAAGATTGATCACTAATGAAATGAGTATTGATTCTAATCGCTTGATTGTTTAAGTGATCATTTGGCTCCCGGCCCAGTTTTAGTTAAGTATCCTTCATTGCTTTGGCAGGGTAATTAATACAATTACTGCCACAAGTAATATTGTTCGGTCAGATTGTCAGTGAAATTGTTATTGTCTAAGTCTGTGAGACACATCCCAAGGGAGTACTCGTGATGAAAAGAAATTTGAGTTTGTCGAGGTAGCCGGATGAATTATTGGTCAACTTAAGATCAGGGGTCAGTGTTTTTGTGAAGGGATGTACTGCAGTACAGGTAAATTATGGTTGAGTTCCCCAGTCATGTTGACGTGGTTCCCGATGGTATATCCATGCAATCATATTTGGAGATGAGGGATGGTAGCAGGGTTACCAACTCATGGATGTTCCCAAACCTCAGTGAAAACACTTCCTCAGCAGCCGTAGTATACTTGTAGGTAAATCACAGTGGAGTTCGCCTGGGTTCCCAATGGTATAGCAATGCAATCATATTTGGATATAAGAGATGGTAGCAGGGTTACCAAATCATTTATCAATGTTACGAAACATCGGCGAAAACACTACAAGTTTCTCGGCAGCGTCACCGATCTTCATGAGACCCTTGTGATATATTATAAATTTACAGTAAACATTGAAATCTTGTGATGCAGCCACTAGTGCAAGTTATTATCCTTTGACACGTCATTTTGTACTGGTACAACTTCAGATACTGGTATGTGTGCACAGCGGTACACAAGTGGTATTTTCCAATATTGATCTCTTCTGGCAAGTTGATGTCATAAATACCATGGTATTACCATGGTGACACCACGGTTGTGTCTGTTTCATTTCAATGCCAAGTTTAATGTCAATATGACCCACTTCACTTACAAGTTAGCCATACATGTATTTCACTATTACCGGTATAAGTATCTTTCTGAGACAAACAATTAAAGGCAACTGCATGTTCCCCATTGATATTGACTTATTGTAAGCTAATTTGCATACTTAAAAAATGTTCATAACAAACTTTAAATGAACAATTTATTTAGGCAGTTGAATATTAGATGTTTTAAGAATAAATTGCATGTTTCCTGTTTTAATAACCCTTTGAGCACCAAAGTCAATTTTTTTCACCATTACAGAATATATACCGGTATTTCAGTCAAATTGTTTTCAGATTTTTGCCAAAATTTTGATAAAGAACTGTAGCCAAGGAAATGTGATTTCCATTTGGTCCAAAATTATCAAAAACATTACAGAAAAATTCTTCAAAATTTGGTAAAATGTTGCACAAAAATTTTAGTTGGAAAAATTACAGCAACCAAAGGGTTAATCATCAAATAAAATTTAATTTTTCATCAGAAAATACTCTTTTACATGCATAACTTGTACTTATACTTCATAAAACTTTTTGTATTCAATTTTGCATATCTAGATAATCATGGTAAGAGAGCTTACCAGCTGGTTTGCAAAAGTTAATTACTGTTCATGCTTTTACCATAAAGACTAGATGTATCTAATTCTACAGTATGTGTCACTTTGAAAGAGCCAGGAGCTGTAGCTTTAGATGATTTTCCTTATGTTTTTTGTTTTTAGCTACTATAGACTATAGTCTATAGAAGCTATTGGGATGGGTATCCGTCCGGCGTCCGTCGTCAGTCTGTATGTATGTATGTATGTATGTATGTATGTATGTATGTATGTATGTCCGTTTGTGAGGCGTCCGTCCACTCAAATATCTTGAGAACCAAAGTACTTACTGATTTGATATTTGTTGTGTAGATTAAAAATATGATTTTGAGAAACTATTTTTTTTAATTTTTTGATACTGTTGAAAATAGGCAAATTAGTGCCAAAAAGGGTGTTTTTGGTAAAAAATCTTCTCCTTCATAACCACTGGTCAGACAGCTTTGTTATTTGGTGTACAGGTCCCCAGGGGTAACCCAACTTAGATTTGTTCAAATTGTGATGAAATATGCAAATGTGTATTTTTAAGGAATTTTTTGTCATTTTTGGTCAAAATTTGACTTACATTGTATGGAATTCTTGTACTGTATAAACCCTATCAATTCACCCAGAAAAAAATAATTAATATGATTTTAAATAATTGAATTAATTAGGAAATCATCAAAGCTAAAATAAGTTTAGTGTGGAATTATCAGAAAGTTCAACTTTTTTTGACAGTTCTTAGTGAAATGCTTACCATCTTGGAGGATTAAAACATGTAAAGGCAACTTTCCTGAATCCCAACTTTGATATATTCTGAACCACCATTTATGTTATCTAAAAAAAATGTTCATAATAGTTTGTCATGATAGGGTGGTCAAATAAATAGAGATAGAGAAAGTTCTAATTTCCATTTATGGTTGACTTGGTAAGGATAAAATAAGATTATTTTTGAGGAAAAAAATAGAGTGGTCAATTAAAAGAGTGGTCAAAGTGATAGGGTCTTTATGGTAAAGCTTGGCTGTAAGATTCCTCATGTGCTATTTATAGCACTTACGCAATCTGTGTAAACAGTGCAATGAAAGTGTAACATGATTCCTTAAATGCTTTTGATGACCTTGAACTTCTTAAGTTTCAAACATTTGTCTCTTCAGTGTGCTTTCTCTGAGTACGTACAGTCTCAACTTACTCAACAGAACTTACCTACAATGTTAATTTGAAAGTTAAAATGTGCTTGGTTAATAGGATGCAAACACTGATAAAAAGATAACCAGCATAAGATTCTTTATAACCTGACAGATATGCTGTTTTTTTATGACGAAAATCTTTATTTAAGCAAGTCTTGTGTACTTTAATTAGAATGTAATTAACTCTCGTTTATTTGCTATTATAGACTAATATAGTCTGATGAAATATGCAAATCTATATTTTTACGGAATTTTTTTCCATTTTTGGTCAGGCCATCCTGAAATGAGCTATCAAAGATATCCACCTCCTTCATCAATACATGTGTCACAAAAGGTTATAACACAGCATAGCTCTGTCAACTGTTGAGTCACTTGTTTTTTCAAAACCGCTGGTCAGACAGCTTTAATATTTGGTTTACATGTCCCTTGGATGACCTTAGTGAGATAATTTCATACAGTCAGGAAATACTTAATTTTGTATCCATGTCTATAGTAGCTTCAGGCACTTTGGCCCTATGTTTAATGTTACATAACACAATAGTTTCTTCTTCCACTCCCTGATGCATGATGAGATACAGCGTACAGCTTGTCAACTCTTGACATCTCAGTCTATGCATGTGTAGCCTGCATTCTTGTTGTTGTTGACAGATGGATTCTGGTCTAGACTAGAATTCAAATGAAAACAATAGCAGTGCATTTTAACTGGTACAGGCGCTGTGTTGACAAGCTAAATAATTGGTATAATACATTATTCCTTTGGCAGTCGTGCAAGAGCTTGTAACAGACTGACATTAAATAATAAAAAATAGTGAAAAAATCAACAAGAGTTAAAGCTACAATCCCTTAAGCAGGGTACATGTCATTTACCTGGAACTCTCATATTGACTTCATTTTCAAAGAAATTTTCTGAACATAGTTTTCCTGCCTGTCAACATGTATCAATAATGCTAATTGAGACGCCTGGTGTTCAGGATTGTAAGCTGGTTGAAGGAGTAACCGTTCCCAGGATCCTCAATGTTAACTCTGCTGGTATATGCCCATCAGAATGTCAATGCAATCAGAATTTGAAACTGCATCCAAAGACACTTACTGATGAACAGAATTCTTGTAAAAAATGTGTTCAAAATTTCTCTACTGGAGCAACACAAATTCATCCTGCCCAATTAAACACATTGACAAATTTGTGCCCACCGATGATAATTCTCCTGATGGCAGCTCTTCAAATGTTTAACGATTCCAGTGTTTCGGTAACTTATTCTGACAGCTCTTAATGTAGATCGTGCCTTGAAAGTGAAAGACTTTTTCCCCAAACTCTCCTTGAGGAATCTTTCAATCATTATCTTTCAAAATCAAGAATAAAAATTTGAGGTCACCGAGCAAATTTTGGTACTAGGGAAACAAATAACTCAAGATTTACCGATATTTAAAATTCAAAATGGCCGCCATCCGAGTGTTAACTTTATGGAGAAAAAATGAAATTTTTGAATTTCGAAAAAACTAATCCAGTGAAAAGTTTTCCTCCACCAAGAGCTTTAAAACGAATCCCCACAAGTGGTGTTTCAAAAAGAATTGTAAAAGTTTGAGAGTCTAAATTTGTGTCCATGAGGCGCGTTCTACCTTAAGAGAGCATGTTTGACAATATACAAGCAGGTTCAACAAGGAGCCCTGTACCTGATGAACATCTAGGAAAAATCTGCACACATTCTGACAGTACCACGTAATTCATTTATTTTTGATGTCAGACACTTTGAGAAAAGCCATTACACATGAACACCATATTTATCGCTTCACTTCTAGCAAGAAGCTATCGACGCATCGGCATTACCGGTATTTATGTTGTTAAGGAACACCTTGCTGTAAGGCTGCTCATCTGTTCAGTTGGTGTAGGGGTGGAAATGAGTAACTTTTCGTAACATGATAAAGATTAATGACAAAAAAAAAACAGAATACACTTAGGAATCCTTCCTCAAAATGAGCTGTGGATACGTGTGTACATCCAATCCCTTTTATTTCCAGTTGTAATCATTTGCGATTCCCATGGTTGGGCCGACTTGACGAGTACTCTATTTGCACGAGGATTTCCCATGTCAGATGGCAGTAACATACAGTGCATACATTAAACTGTGCCACCTCAATTACTTACCTTAAGTGAAACAAAAAGAAGAAATATTACTTTCTCAACAGTCGTTGTAAAACCTTCAAGAAGGTATCAAAGTAACGACAAATTGTCCTTAAGGTAGTTGTAAAGAGGCTCTGTGTCAAAAATGAAGCGTACTAAAGAAACATCGGCCTTTAAGGATTATGAATATTTAAAGAGCAAAAAATTTACAATTGTGCAGAGACATTAATCTTTAACATACATGTAGCTTTTGAAGTTGAAACAAGTTTTGTGCCCTGCTCATTTGAATTTCTTTCATAGTCACTATACCTCGATTGAAGGAAATTTGTGTACATTTTTATACTTTAATAAGGTTTACAATCGGGATTTTTGTTACAAAAGATATCAAATTTTAATTTGTCGCAAACAGATTTTCAAACACCTGCTTTTCTGCTTTAGTATGCAAATCAGTGCTCACTTTTTGGTACACTGTCATATATTCAGAGGTGTGCTTGCATTTTTAAAAAGAAACCAACTTCCCAAACAGTTTCATTACATCTGGACACTGTCCCTCGGCACTATTGTATATGGCCCACAAAGGACAAAGAAATGATTGGATATTGATCATTAATTTTCATCAGTGAAGTTTGTTTAGAACTCTGTAACAGGCTATTCATCATGTTTCGGTACATTTAGAGTATTGGTCGTCTGTGAAAGCGTATGAATTCCTTTTGTACCACACACAAGGAACACAAAATGAACCAGTGTTTTATTTAGAATGCATGATTACACGAAAACCCTGTTTGCTTGAAATAAACAAAAACACACATCATGTGCCCCTCTACAATGCGATTGTGAAATATTGATATATAGGTCAGAGCATTAATAGTTCCATCTGCACCACGAATGCTACATATGATGCAGCATCTTATTGTTGATTTAATCCACTGAATAATCTGCCTAGACTTTACCAAAAGATTATTACAAGACTGCCTTTGAGCTAACATGAATAAAGTTTGGATGATTTCTACTGGCTTCAATATATTAAACATTAACTTGACGCACGAGAGCAAAAATTTTTAGGCTGTCTTTAATGTCTTTAATGTGATACTTGATCCACACAATAACCTTTGTTTGCTATAAAGTTGAAAAAACTTAATTTGCATAACTTAAATTTGCATACTTTATCATACTCCCCCTACAACCAATATCTCCCCGCCTCCATCATCGAGCAGAAGCGATTAATTCCCCCCTTGTGAGAGAAAGCTGGAGAAAACACTGTTGAATAAGAGAATGTAAACTGCTTGGCATATTAAGCACCATCGATGTAAATAATCTGGTGATTTCAAAACGACCTGATTGTTTTATGCATGTCAGAATTTACTCAGACAGGAAATGTTTGTCAGGCAGGAATGTGTCCAGTAGAATTGAATTGAGGCCAGATACAAACGATACTGGACAGATAGTATAGTTTTGATGATCGATTAGTAGAAAATATATGTCATGCAGATTCAAAAGCTTGATGGATGGATGGAGAGAGAATTCAACTGAATGGTATGTGAATGATACGGAAATGTTTTTCAATTGCCAAACAGCACAATCTGGTTTTCTGTTATGTCTTATGTAGAGGTATTTAATCATAGGAATTCTGTGTGTGTGTTTCATATACTGCAGCATGGAGCTTGGTTGTGAGACATCCCTAACCATGATCCCTTTATTTAGTCACTGTTTATGCAGCTGTTTGTTTTTGTCTGATTTTCTATTTCACCATGGCGCTCTGGAAGCAGATGAAAAAAGCTAAACCGTTAAACTGTCCATATATTATCCTAAATACATATTACTATACATATTACTTGGTGGGACTCTTTTGGGTGCCATCATTGATCATTTGAGAGAAAAAAGCGGACAGACCGGTATCATATTCAGAGACCAAATTTACATATCAACCATTGAAACATATTTAAGGTAGTATGCACCTCGAAAGTGAAAGACTTAAATTTTAGCTCAAACTTTCCTTAATGAAACTTTCAGCCATACTGCTACTAAATTAGGAATAAAAATTAGGGATCACCTAGCAAACTTTGGTGCTAAAGAGAAAAATTACCTGACCTTTACTATTATGTTTGAAATTCAAAATGGCCACCTGTGTTAACTCTATGGGGAAAAATAATTTTTTCGATTTTCGAAAAACCAAGGCGATGAAAGATTTTCTTTCTTCAAGAGCTATAAAATGAACCCCCACAAGTGGTAGATCAGAAAAGAATTGTGGCAATTTAAGAGTCCGAATATCTGTCCCCGAGGCGCTTGCCTCTGTGTTGGACTTGGTCTTCTAGTTCTCAATATTTTCATCAGAAAAGATCTGCAAGAAATGAAACTCTATTTACAGGACGAAGACAGAACAACCCACAAGAAAAACTGCCATACTCTGACCGGGGTTAATTTACTGATTGTCAGTGATATCTTATGATAAAGGAAAGTTAAATGTGACTGTTCCTAGAAAGACAATTTAATATCATGAAATGTAAAACCATACAACGGTCTACAGTTACCATTTTTTGTATTAATTGTGCATGACATTGTCATAAACTAGATATTAATAACAAGATGCATTTGTAATTTCTAAAGCTTACAGCAAGCTATTATTAATATTTTATTAAAATTGATTCTTGACTACGTCATTCTCATGCAACTGTATCTGTTTGCACACACCTAGAGCACCCATTATTTAGCCGATTTCAAAGGAGCATTAGTGTAATACAGAGAAAATGGAGCACAATTTTCACACACAACGGTTGTTATTGATTTAATGAGCGTCCAAGACAGTATCACACTCGGATCTGGTATCGATCTGAGTTCCAGTGATCATTGTGATGCTGAAATCACCAGGTATATCAGCTGCCATCAAAGGCGCAGCCGCAAACTGTTCTAACAGCGCGCCAGTACAATAAGTTACGGACGCTGCAAGTCTAATGTGGCGCTTTGAGGTTTGAAGTGTGCCAGATTGAAATTACCTCAAATTAGAGTTTGGTTACAGACAGCATAATGGTTAATGTTATTCTCTTTCTCTATAACCGTGCCGCCGTCACTGCGCTCTCCATGTTTTGTTATTGTGTGTCATTATTTCTATGTAAAGGCTGGCAATTTCGGAAGAAAACACAATTTGAACCGTGGACAGTATCAATGAAGTTGGAATTACAGTATGTGTACTGCACAGGCAATGACAGCTTTTACCAAAATGGGGTTTTTTTTTGCTGCAACAATTTGATGACTGTGCTGTGCCAATTCTGAAGTACTATGATTTCTACCTCACTGCCTCTCATTTTTCTATCAAATGATTCCAAACTTTTTGTCATGTTTCTTTCATCGCGAGCTGACTTTCTATATACCGATGTAATTATACCAGTACACCTGGTCTAAACATTGCAAGATCAAAGTGAGTTTTTATCTAATGCATTTCATGTCACAGTTTAAAAATAAGAATTTTGTGCGTACCTGTATGATGAGTTAAATTTTAAAATTGACATTTGAAGGCAAACATGCATAGAAGTTTTAACTTTGTTTCATATATATTTTTTTGCTTTATAATCCTAACAGTGAATGAATTGTTAAAAGATATTAAGATGGCAGTGCCTCTCATTTCAAATTTACGGTCGTATCATAGCCTTTTTAATCGCAAGCAATTGATGGAAAACAGGCAATAATGAAAAAGTCAAATGATTAAAAAGTACGTTGTCTGACGTTCAGTCACTCATCTCTATTCAGCAGATTTTCAACCTTCGATGTCTGTTCTTTTCAAGGTTGATGAAAGGTGATCAGTTTGATCGGATGAAGTACAGGCAAACACAGTCAGCAAACCTCATATCATGAGTTAACAGTTGAAAATATCGATTAGCCAAACATTGAGACCCCACTGATGTTGAAATATCATACTTGTTGTGAAAGGTAAAGATGTTAGGTACTTTCTGATGAATAGAGTACATACAAAGGTATCAACTTACGTGCCATTAAAGTGAACATTCGACTCTGTATAGGACATGACAGTGGTGTAGCAAAAATGTCAATACGGAGACACTTAATACATATATTATCAAACAAGATTTGAGTGATGTTTTTTTAGCAGGAACAGCAGCTGTCCCCATGAGATATTTTTTATCCATCATCATGACACTAACTTACCTTTTGATAATATGTTAATCCTGCCGGCCATAGAATGGTTTTAAGCCTTTAAAGTTCGGACAAGAATCCTTCCGAGAAGTCAAGATTAATTGAGATAGTTTCAAGATAAGCACAAGATATGCTCACTCAGATTGAATTGAAATTAGTAGTTTTTGACAGCAAAAATAAGTTTTTCTTACATAAATTTGAGTATCTTATGTGTATATGCTTTTGTTTGTTATGAAATGTATTTCATGAACACAAATAATTAAGATTGATATTACGACTTTTGTTATCCATTTTGACTACTAGGATGTTATAACTTCCATATTTTATTTGTAAGTTGTAATTTCATTTTTCTGTCAGTGTCAAAATAGAAGAGTTTGCTATTTGGACACACATGTATTTTTTCTTGAGAACGATGAAAATGTATACCGGTAGTTACTTGCTGCATAGGTTTTGACAAAGAAGTGATTAGGTATATGTTTGAGCATGATCTAAAAGCATTAGAACTGCAAGCTATTGTGTATAAATTGAAAAGACAAACCAAGCAAAACATGAAAATCACCTTGAAAATCTAAGGTTGTAACACTGCTCATGACAATTTTAAATTTGGTAGTCGTTATTTGGTCATGTACCGGTATGTCCAAAACAATATTGCGGCAGAGTATCATGAATGCAGATATGCTGTGTAACAAATCATTGAATTTTGATGGCCCTTCCGTCAAAAATAAAAAAAATGTAATGTGGTTGATAGTGTTCGTTGCCCTTGAAAAATAACATACACCTTGACATTGATTCGTCCAGTTGATGTATCTGGGAAACCCAACAATCAATTACTTCAAAGTAATAGTTATTAGTTCCCGAGACTGCGTGGTGACACTGATAGCAGCATCTAATATTTCCACCAAAGGATCGGGAAGCTGCTCTCTCTGAAGATAGTGTATGTGTTGATGTGAATTATGACACAGGATTTCAATACCGAGTCCAACTCCCATCGGATCCTTCGGCTAATGACTTGTTTGAATTAATTACACGCGGCATTGTAGCTGTGAAGTGCAGAGTTCACTCTTGACGTATTTATCCTAATGGAGTGCCAATAATGCCCGGCGGACGCCCGAGTGTCTCCACTTCGTTGACTGGTCACATAAGGACCATAGACTGTGACTCCAAGCTCACAAAAGGATTCCCCTCCACAGACTTGCTGTTATGAATATTTGATAATATGATGTATTTGATGCTTTTGTGCGAATGTGTGAATGCAGGCGCAGGTAGATGTTGAATTCCAATTTTGACTGCAGGGTAATTTTAGAATCGCTGTCACCTGCACCATATTGACACAGAACTTCAATCTTCAGATGTCATGCTACAGAGCGCTGGGAGTGAGTATACGTAAAGACTCACCTCTTAAATATGTTCGTGTAAATTTTTCAAATAAAATATAAAGACATATCGACACCATTTACTGATGGTTTTAAAACAAATTTGATATGAAGGGTCCAAACAAAAGTATGCTACAGGCATGTGACTGTTAAGTCCCAAGAAATTCATCAGAAATTCATGTTTATAGCTCTTATGTTCTCAATATGAGCGTATAACATGAAACTTTTGTGCATCAATGCTTACAAGTGTCAGTTCTTACAACATCATAGTACTAAAGGTGCTGTGATTATGCACCATTAACTAATGGCAGATGATGAATGAATCGGAAACTTTTGATGTCATTCCTAATACAAGTTAATTTTGTATTGAGTATGAATACATATGGAAATTTATTCTTCGCCTATGTATTGCATTTGGTGTAAGCATAATGATCCCATGTATTAAACGGCAACATGTTGCTCTCAGTGTTCCATCCAGCTTTGTACAGTACATTTAGAAGAGAGCTGCCATCCCAACATGGGGAATTTATTTTTTCAATAAGCCCTTTGTTTTGTCATTTGTGTAACCTGACATCGCATTCAAATGATTTCTTACACAAATGTTGTGCCACCAGCTTGATCTTCTTGGTGATTTATTAAGTGATTAAATAACAATTTGAAATCATTTTTTGCAAAATGTAAATAAAGCAATTCTCTCACACTGATAACTTTTTGACCTGAATTTTTTACAATCTTTTTGGCAAACTTGTTTTAATTACTAACTTCATTTCGTAAGCATAATCGGCTCACATCGAGTTGGAACATTTTCTAGCTTTGGCCTCCGACGGATTCATTTATGATCAGAAACACTGAAATTTTGCCTTCATAATAAGCAGTTCTGGTATAGGTTTGTGGGCAGCATTGGTGAACAATAAGCCGAGCAGCGCATTCACCACTTAAACATGTGGAAAGATGCCATTCTCTCTCCAACGTGAGGTTGGATTTTTTTCCTGAGTGTGATCTAGATTGTTCGGATTTTAATTTTCTCATTTCAACACGCACGCAAAAATAGCTCTTGCGTTACTCAACATTTTAATGAAATGTGGTCAGTATACCGGTACTATCAGCTGTTACATGACAAATCAGTCCAGAGAAAAATCATTTCCTACAGGATGTCGTGTCTATCCATAACTTCAATGTTTACTTTAGATGGAATCCAAAGATAACTGGGAAAGCTATACAAGATATTCTTATATGGCATTGTCTGTGTGATAAGTAAGAATTATATTGCTGTTTCCATTCTTCGATAATAATACTCCTCAATTGAATCCATGGATTGTAAACAGTATGAGTACTCAACTGTCTGATTCAAAAGTTTTACCATCATTTCGATATTATTTTGTTCATTTTTCCTCGATATTTTAATCAAAATTAGTACGTAGACTGTACTTATAACTCTGTTCTTGAAAATCAATACCTAAAGTGCTGATAGATAATGTTTCCAATTCTTTACTGACATTCCTTTAAGTTTTGTACCTCTGAATAAAATATATTTGATGAAAGTTTCCAGTGTTTGTTCAAGCTGTTATGGGATAAAATACGCATGATTCGTATTGCTACGGAACTCAAAGTTATTGCTCGCTGATGTCACGTCGGTGGCTTAATGAAATGTAATTCAGTTTACAGCCAATCTTTGACAACCATTTCCATTATACCAGTCCC
Source organism: Ptychodera flava (assembly GCF_041260155.1). Lineage (NCBI taxonomy): Eukaryota > Metazoa > Hemichordata > Enteropneusta > Ptychoderidae > Ptychodera > Ptychodera flava. Next base: position 17,121,842 of record NC_091943.1, read on the forward strand.
TAATCCTAATCCTGTTACATATAAAAACAATTCCATTTTAGGGTTAATTTAGGAACTACATTTCTTTCCAATTCCTGAAATAATTCTGGCAAAATAAAAATAGAACGCTTGTATGCTATGTGAAGATATAATGCGGTAATTTCTATCAAAGGGTAAAATTGGATGCTGTTTCTCATTGCCTTTTCTTACCACTGAAATTATGATGAAACTGATGCTAATTCATCAGAATATTTGGTTGTTAATGTTCATTATGTTCCTGCCAAAATGAAGTACTTTTTATTGCGTATTTTGAATATTAAACACTTTTGCACACTACTCTTACAGAAAAAGCCAATATTGATCTTTCACGGTTCTCTGCAAGGGGATTTTTAGGGGTGGAGCAATCTATTCATATGTTAATAATTATACAAAATAATAAAATTTCAAAAACAAAAGAATATGCAAATTGTACATTGTTATGTAAATTGGTCATCTCTCTGTTTTTCCAAGCTGTGGAGAACACTTGTCTTTGTTAGCTCCGCTGTCAGCGACGCGGAGCTTATCAAATAGGTTGATTTTCCGTCGTCGTCCGTCGTCCGTCGTCCGTCGTCCGTCGTCGTCGTCGTCGTCGTCGTCCGTCAACAATTGCCTTCTCCTCTGAAACCGCAAGTCCAATTGCTTTGAAATTTTATATGCGGTTCACTTGGGGTGACCTCACTTAAGTTTGTTCAAATCGTGGTGAAATTTGCATATTTGTATTTTTGGGGCATTTTTTGGTGTTTTTGGTAAAAAAATCTTCTTTTCTCAAACCGCTTGTCCGATTGCTTTGAAATTTAATATGCAGTTTACTTATGGTGACTTCAGTCAGATTTCTTCAAATCGTGGTGAAATTTGCATATTTGTATTTTAAGGCAATTTTTGTCATTTTGGTAAAAAAATCTTTAAAAATCTTCTTCTTCAAAACATACCGGTCAGATAGCTTTGAAATTTGGTACATATGTCCCTAGGGATGATCTATTTAAGATTTGTTCAAATTGTGAAGAAATATGCAAATTTGCATTTTTAAGGCAATTTTTGCCATTTTTGGTCAAAAAATGTATTTCTCAAAAAGTACTGGTCTGATAGTTTTTGAAATTTGGTATACAGGTTTCTATAGATGCACTTAGTAATATATATTGAATTTCTGATGAAATCTGTAATTTTGTATTTTTGGGCAATTTTTGCCATTTTTGGTCAAAAAATGTGTATTGCCAAAACTACTCATCTGATAGCTTTGAAATTTGGTATAGAGGTTCCTACACATGAACTAAATGATATGTATTGAAATTATGATGAAATCTGCAATTTTGTATTTTTGGGGCAATTTTTGCCATTTTTGGTCAAAAAATGTGTATTTCCAAAAGTACTCATCTGATAGCTTTGCAATTTAGTATACAGGTTCCTACAGATCACCTTAATGATATTTGTAGAAATTATGATGAAATCTGCGATTTTGTAATTTTGGGGCAATTTTTGCTATTTTTGGTCAAAAAACGTGTTTCTCAAAAAGTACTGGTCTGATAGCTTTGAAATTTGGTATACAGGTTCCTACAGATGAGCTAAGTAATATATATTTAATTTCTCCTGAAATCTGTAATTTTGTATTTTGGGGCAATTTTTGCAATTTTAGGTTAAAAAATGTGTATTTCAACAACTGCTCATCTGATAGCTTTGAAATTTGGTATACAGGTTTCCATAGATGAACTACATGATATTTATTGAAATAATGATGAAATCTGCAATTTTGAATTTTGTGGCAATTTTTCCCATTTTTGGTCAAAATATGTGTTTCTCAAAAAGTACTGGTCTAACAGCTTTGAAATTTGGTATACAGGTTTCTATAGATGAACTCAATTTGATCTTTTGAAATTATGATGAAATCTGCAATTTTTATTTTGGGGGGGCAATTGTTGCCATTTTGGTCAGAAAATTTTATTCTCAAAACACTACTCATCAGATAGCTTTGGTTGACATGTTCCTAGGGATGATCCGATGTGATATATTCAAAGTATGATGAAATCTTCAATTGTGTATTTTGCAGCTTATTTTAGCCACTTTTTTCTGGCCACTGCATTGAGCTATCAAAGATTTCCTCCTTCTTCATCAACATGTGTCAAAAATAGTTATTCTCTACATAAACACAGCGGAGCTATATCGGCCGCTAGGTCGCTTGTATGGGAAATCAAATGCAGATTTTGAGTTGATGTAATGCAGATAGCAAAATGTAAAATGTTGTGTAGAGGCAGATCATGGGATTTAGTTGCTTTTAATATATATATATCAACTTGAATATAAGATAGACAAAAAGTGAAAAGATTTGTGGAATTTTGATTTTATGAGCAATGAGTGCATTAAATTTGGACTGAGGCCTACAATGAAGTTATGAAAATTAAATCTACGCTCCAGGTGCTTTCCTGGGCATATTGTTGGATGCTCTCAGAACAGCTTACGCAAAATTTGATCTTAAGGAAGATGTTTCCCGTCGAACAAAATATCAAACAATAATCTTGAGATCTTTAGAAGGTGTCAGTTAAGTATATCATGACATTTTGATACAAGTCGTAATCCATATCCAGGGATCTTTATGTGTGTCGGGGATGTAATTTGAATGTATATGTTTGGCTCATGATTATATTAAATATCAGTAGATATCACATTCGTGACCTGTGTTCAAAAAAAAAAAAAACACCCGAAGATTGAAATGAGGAATCTTGTTGAATCCCAATTTGCATATGTGTATAGACATCTGAAAATTACATCTATACTGGAATACCCAGTTCTCATCGTGCAAAGTTTAATCTATAAAATTAATATTGTGAATAATGTACAACATGTTAATCTTATATTAAAAACTGTATGTCGGCCATAGGAGGGAAAATTAATATCTTGGTGTGTGATTACATCCAGTTGAAGTCTATTGATGACATGTCACATATGTGGTATCCCAGACACATCTTAGTCAGTTAGATTTTATCCAAGAGTTTTAATTAGAATGCAAATATGGCCTTCAAGGAAATATTACCAATAAACTTCAGTGTGTCTCAGTTGCAATTCATGTGGAATTACGATTCTAAGGTTTTGATATGATGTTCTTGTCATTGGAAATGTAATGTAAGTGTGACGTGCCGCCCAAGAGCAGTGACATGCAGATATTTTAGATCAACACTCAAAGTGTGATGGTGTATGGAACTTCTGCAATGGATGAAATTGTCTCTCTCTCTCACACACTCTCTCTCTCTCTCTCTCTCTCTCTCTCTCTCTGCCAATTTTCATCATTATTGAAGGAATATCTCCACAACATTTCATGTTTTTAATATTATGCGCTTGAAATAAAATTCTTTGTTTGCCGTCCCCATGCTGGTAGGTTTTCAGAGAAAATTAAGAAAACAAACACAATGTTAATACTATTAAAAATGAAAATATTATTTTTTTAAAGAAACCAAATAAAAAATGAGGTTATGTAAATACGCTTGTGTTTTTTTGCCTGTGTTTGTTTTTCCCCTGGCTGGCCGCTGTTAGCTTTTTCAAAAATCCAAGGACAGCAAACAAAGAATTTTCTTTAAATGGCCTTATTTTACTTTCTGACTTTAAACAGCATCATGATACTTTTTCCTGCCAACCGAAATATGTCGTGTCATTCACCTGCAGAACTTTGCTCTTACATCCAGCACACAGACACAAAGCAAAAATTATATACAAATATGACATAATTTACTCATCAGCATAATCTTTGTGAGCAGGGCCTGAATAAACACTTGACAACCGACCACACCTTGTAGTCCAGTAAGCAGAATAACAAATAAATAGATCAAACCGACGCCGCTGTTGTCAGGTGGCTGTGCAATCCTTCTCTCTATGTACGTGCCGCAGGAAAATGAAACGAGATATCCAAAGTCTGCCACCATTTGCAAGGATCGCTAAATACAGTAAATAGCACAGTTGCACTTTGTAACCCGAAAAGACCAAGAATAACACAGATTCTGAGCGTTTCTTTATTGATTCTGTCGTTTCTCTCATTCTGTGAAGACTCTCAACACCGATAAATCAAATTTCTACATCACATGCAAGTGTAAATGTTGACACTGGACTGTGTGTCATGTCTCACTATATAAATTCCCTGTTTGCAGATCGCATAAAAGTCGTTCACCACAGCTGCTGTAACTTGTGCTTTTGGATACGCCATCAACTTCATCTCTTTACAGCTAGCATCACCCAGTTTTGCAAAATTGTAATTAATTTCTTTTCCTGCAAAGTCCACAGTCAACACTCCATATTGATAACAGTGGGCTTCAGCCGAACCATAGTGGTAAAAGGGTTTAACCCTTTAGGTGAATGAATAGTAGCATAGAGATATAGTAGATGTTAATTTGTTCACCGCAACAAAACTTGTATTTGATATGCCTATCATCAAGGACAAAGTTTGATTGTTCTCCATCAGTGTTATGAAATGAGAAAGTCGCACATTCTTTGTGATGATTGACTTGGCTTGCATCAACTGTATATGTGTGTCGACATTGAACAAATTATGCCAGCTAGTCCCTGACTGGTATTATACTGAATCCTTCCCATATTGCCTTTGGTATACAGATTCATCACACAACCGACAGATCATATATTCTTCACTCTGCAGGGGCGTTATACATTTTGAACACATAATTATGCACTGTACATGCAGGATCCATAAAGATTGAAATTTTTTATACCTTATTGATGATTGAGAGATAAAGCGCAAAGCCAAACTGGTTGCGATCAACTTCCTCACTGTAGGCGTTGTGAAGATTGATGCTGTCCACACCATTTTCTCCATCTAATCTACACAGCCTTTTACATCGGGCATTATTGTTGTTGGCTGTGTGATGTTTTCTTTTCATCTGTAAGGTCTAACGGTCACTGTGAAATTGAAATAATCAGTCATGTACTCTGACAAAAAAACAGTTTGAAATCATTCTCTGTTGTAAATAATGCAGGCATATCCGTTCTGGAGCATATGGTTTTCATGAAACGATTGATGACAAGACGAGAGAGAGAGCGCCTTGGTGTATTTGCTGAAATCATCATTTATAAAATATTGAAAAAATCACTGATTGCAAATTTATTGCCTTTTGCGATAAAATGTTCTCCAGTATTGACAAATGATCAATTGTCATAAGTCTTCATAACAAGAAACCTTACTGTGGTTTTTATAGGCCTTTTTTTGTGTCTGTGCCACACATACAAAATCTGTCTTTAACTGTTTGACATGAAATCTATAAGATTTCATTCAGCAGCGTTCATTATAGCCCATTTTTTGTGAATGCTACGTTAGATACCCACAAGGCATCTCTTCAAAAGCATATACGGTAATCTCACAAGGTACAGTGTTGATATCTGTGAACTCTGTCACACCCACACTGTATATGTAGCAGTGCATGCCTTTCAATGCAAAGCAGAAAAATCATCTTAAGGTGGTCACGATGAAACATGTACACATGCATGTACAGTACAATCCCCGGGGACATTTCCACCAAGCTGGTAAGATCAGTCAGATACAAAAGTACAGGTACCCTAGCTGCTGATCATGTTTTAAAAGTGAGACTGCCTCCAGTTATAAACTTGAAAAATATGGAAAAATGACATCTGCATATATTGGCGTAAATACACATGGACAGATGAGAAGACCTTTAATTTTCTAGTATTTTTTAATAAATCTTAATTGCACTTGTATCTATATATGTTTGCATTGTGTATAATGTCTAAAATGTGTTCCAGTAAGCAATTGTGCCTGCCTTAACGTAGAGTTGAATGTTTCAAAGGTTCCAGGGCACATTTAATGTACATTTCACAAATTAAGCTGGATGGGGTGTATAGTTCAATGCAAGGGTGCCAAGATCCCTGAACAAATAATCTGCACTTGTCGATATAGCAGATTTCAACATGTCTATTACATTGACATGTTACCACTTAAAATTCCAAGGGCAGACCTCTGAAATGCACATGTCAACCCACCAACCACGCTGATGAAAGGTTTTAGCAATATACATGTCATGGTTTGATTTCAGTGTCATGAAAGATGGACAGGTGGCACACCCTTGAGTGTCAGGGGCTCCTCTCATTTCATGTATGTTTTTACACTTAGAATTGCACTTATGTTTGCCACCGAGCAATTTATTTGTAGAAAGTCAATCTCAGGGTGTGATGCCTGTCAGGGGAATTCTATATCTCTACATCTCAGACTCAGAGTCTGTGGTTGAAATCACCATGATTTCCCAGGAAATGACTGCGGAGACCACAAGGGCTGACTACAGTCGCAAATCCATTAACTCTGTACATGAATGATATGAAAAAATACACCAGTCGGTAATGTGTGGCAAAGTACGTGTATACCTTACAAAATCCTATCACAGACACACAAGAGATGGAACTTCCCATACATGTACAAGTTCACTTGTGTCAATGTAAGTACATGTACTGAAATTACTTAACCAGGAGTAAAAATATATTTGCCATGTTTTTTTCTTACTCGGCAAACATTAGCTGTGCAAAACGCTTTATGCTTCACTTTGTTTCCACAGTGCACATTTGCAAAAAAATGTATTTTTCCGAAGGCAATCATACAACCTGTGAATGAATATGGCATGTTACCAAGGAAACAATAACATTTGTTTTTCTTTGTTGCATTTAAATTAGTCATTCGGTTTGGCTGTGTGGAGCTATTTTTGTTTCTTAATTGTTTTTATATTTTGTACATAAGCTTATTTATATTTTTTACAAGCAGTAAAAGAGATGAAAAAAAATATTTTGCAAATCTGCTGAAAATGAAATTCAATTTAGTTATTTGTGACAGACATCTGACAATTCAGTGTGTACCGGGACTGAGTGAGGTCCCATAATAAAACAGCGGTATCTGATTATACAGTGTATTTGATGTCACATGCACTTTTTGATAACATGGTCCATGGATCAGCAAAAGCCCTCTAACCTTTTTTTAGCTCTATACGAAGAAGAGAGACTACACGCACAGGGATTAAACATTCCTGTCTGTGTGAATGGAGATTTCTGATACCGAGTCCCAGTTCCCCCATCACTGCACATCTCCCCTGGTAAGCTGATAATGCCATCAATTCAGATTTTGTGTCAGATAATGGGACGTTCGTTGCTCAGAACTTGATTTTGCCCGCAGGCTTGTACATGTATGTAGTTCCCATGAAGTACAACCGCTTAACATCTAGAGCAGCACTGTTGATCGTTGCCTCAACCGGATTAGCACTTATTCAAGCATGACTATGTACGTGCACTCCCCCAAGGTCAGCGGAGTTCATCCGTCAGATTTACATCAATCAGGTTGTACTGATGCAGTTCATGTCCGTACTGTGAACTGATATCATGCGCTCTCAAGGTCAATGATAGGTCAGGGAAGAAGATACGGTTTGAAGTGTACAATCATGAATGATTAAAGTATAATAATTCAAGTATATTATCTGGTATACTGAAAGTATAATCAAAGTTTACTTTAATATATTTAAAATATCATAATAATTCTATAATAATAATGGTTAAGTTTGATTTTACAGATTTTTTAGTAATTTTTTGTTCTAAATATGAAAAGCTTAAATTGGTGTTAGAATTGTGTTTAGTTTACACGTGTTTCGAGAGAAGATGGAACAAAGGACAAAAGGAATGTGGTGAAGGGAAAATATGGAAGCTCTGCAAGTTAGGTTAGCAGGTGATGTGGATAAAAACATCATTTATCTGTATATAATTGCATTGGAAGAAATGCAATGGCAACCCCAGTGAAATTACAACAACTGTTAGCTTGTAAGCTGCGGCAGTTCTTGCCTCGAACGGGAAGCAATTTTCAACTCGGAGGAGAAATGATGAACACGTTCAGCTTTTACTCTGCATTCCAGGGTCTGACATTTGAAGAAATGTGTTCAACGCGGTGACCTGTCGATAATCTCTTCGTAAAAGTAGGTCACGCAAACGTTTGCGGCAGCAGATTCGGATGTACTCAGCCGACAACCCTAGTTTGCCTTTACTGAACAAAATTGTTAAAATCAAATTATAATAATAAAGAAGGGCAATACCGTCTTAATTTTGAAATTCATAATTTGTTATACACTGTACACTATCAGTCTTCAAATGACAGTCAGTGAAAAAATATTTTTGCTCTTTCATTGATTAAAAAACTTCATATGATCCTTAAATTGCTGTAACAACTAAGTCAGTATAGAAAACTAATAATCATGCTTCTTTGCAAGTTGCCCGGGCAGTTATTAAAGCCTCTACAAGCACATCTTTAGTTACCTGTCTATGTGCCTTCAGAGCTGACAATAATTGCAAACACCAGTTGTACTGTATGTATGTCAGAATTCTTTCAAAATCAGGGTTCTCCACAAGGGGAGTTTTTGGGGTTGGCCAACCAGGCTCTGCTTTTTGGAGCAATCTATTGATGTGTTAATAACTGTACAAAAGAACATGTTCATAATAAAAGAATATGCAAATTATGTATTGTTATGTAAATTAATCATATATCTATTTTCCCAAGCCTAAGGGTTCAACACTGAAAATAAAGGGACAGGTTTAGCTTTCTGAGACTTTCACCAGGTGAACCATTTTGAAAAGTTCAAATCATAGATAATATTGCACAGCCCAGCAGTATTTCTTTGTTCGTGTAAAAGTAAATTGCAATCAGGATAACCAGCCACAATCAGGATAGTTCCTAGAACATGATGCTGATTCTTGGGCTTCAAAGTATTCATGCTGACATTCACATTGATTGGGTAGAGAGATTATTTCAACCCACGTAAAGTAAAACTTTTCATTTTTTAAGGATCATAAAAATTGTATCATGATGACATGTTGCTGCTGATGGCAAAGTCTGTATTATGTTGTTTGTCAAATGTGATCTATTTTTTATAGTTGAGTACAATATCGGGCTTAATCTTATCAATCGGTCATGATTTCTGTCTTTATCGTACGTCAACCTACAAAACTTAATGCACCGTGCCAGACTATATAAAGTAGTTACATCGCAACTGGCTTAAAACTGCATTATTTGATGATTATAAACTAAATGGGGCGAGAAAGTACAGGAAACTTCAGGGTTCAACTTCCTGAAGACACAAAAGATAATTAACCTTTGATCCATGACCTCAATTTGTGACCTTGGACTAATCATATGCAACAGCCCTTGATTATGACCTGCTCTTGTAAACTCTTTGCTTGCTGTAAACTTGTTCTTCATCAAGCATTTCATCATTTGTTCTGCAGTCCACCTGCAAGTCAGAAAGAAAAGTCGTGTACGGTTCATTTTGCAGAACATCAGGTTCACCTGAGTTCCTTGACATGATTTGAAAAATGAATAGAAAAAAGCTCAAACATCAAAAGATGATGATATTTCATTGCTCTTGTTGCCTGGCAACTACCAGTGATGGAAATTCAATAACCTGCGCTTCATTAGATAGCAATAATTTTCTGCGTCAACAGCCTGTATCAGTCCGTTCAATTTCTGATCAAAAGTAAAATTCTGAGTTCATACTACGAACCACATATTAGTGTAATCACTAAATTGTGCTGTTTCCCCCTTAGACTCCATTACAAAGTGCATTTGAGGTTGAAATGGGTTTCTGTAACTCGTCAAAATGTTAGGCCGAACTGGTCTCATCATCAAATGACAGAATTTTTTTTACGATACGGATGCGAGGCAAAATTGAGCTCCTAAATATCAGCGGTGCATAATCCTTGCTTTGTTTGTGTAATTCTTCTTTGAAATCATTTAGAACCAGCGCGGATCGGCAAATTGCTTTTTGTGATTTTGAATATTACCCATCAGGATTACCTGTACTGTATTAAGATCATACGCAAACTCGTAAACTCTGTTAGGGATTGCCAGAGGCAACGATAATTTTGAGCATGCTGGTTTGATATATAACTTTACAAGCTTACTTGCTATTTGATATTTTTTTGTACATAATGATTGTTCACTATAAAAAATAAAATATGCGCTTTCGAAAAAAAAAAGTAGGGCCAACATTTTCAAGATCCAAAGGATTACCAAAACTAATGTTCCGTATCGTAAATCAGCAGAAATTTACGTGTATTTGAATGAAGGTAGCAACCATGGATGATGAGTGATTGCTGCACGCATATACACACATCCCAGACAGATGTTGCGCTGAGTCGAAACAATCCCCACAGGAGGGCACGTCATCGATAATGCTCATGATGGGGTTGTTTATGAGGAAAACTCCTAGCAGGAACCAACCAAGCAATGATAAATCAGTGAGGATTTTCATCACAGCGGTAAACCGCCCAGAAACAAACAAGAAGCCGGCTCCGCATGACTGACACCATACTTTATCATACAGAACTTCAGTTTCTTTGAAGAGAGTATGAGATAAATATTCTTGAGTCCCTTGTGTTCTTTGAATTTTTTGAGAAGCAGACATTAAAATCAACAGTTTGATGAAAGTGTTTGCAGGTAGATTTGTGCTGCATGGCTTAGAATGATCGAGGAAGAAGAAGAAACCCCAGATGTTCGTATTGAATGATGCTCTTAGGCACATGAAATTCTGTAGTATACAAGTGTCATGGGAAATGACCTCCAAAAACAACAGGCATCTTCAGGGAAATTAGAAAAATACTACACAAGCAATCAATAATGTCTGTCGCTCTGCAGAAGTCGGTGGTCCCAGAGATGTGATTGATACTTGGACGTCTGCTCCAAAATACAATTACGGACCATCGGACTGGCATGCATGCTCACCAAACAGGAGTTCCTGGAGATGATCCTCGGAGAGCGCTATAGGTTCCCGGTGACCCGTAAAGGTCATCTGAGATATGGGTCATTTAACGCACCGTTGGGATTTCGGTCATATTAGGTCATGCCATGCTTGGCTGAGCACTCTGCCTGATCATGACTTGCTATCCTGCAGAGATGGAGAGATAACTTGACAAGATAGTGTACCGGTATGTGAACAACAGTGGCTTCAAAGGAAAGCTAATTGCACATTTGGATTACTAGACTTCCAAGCTTCTGAATTTATTTATGAGATAAATTTTATACTTTGTTGATTGGATTTGATACTCATCACAACATGGTTCAGTAGTTAATCAAAATAAACCAACAGGAGTGTAGTCTACAATATAAGTACAAAGGTCACATATTCTAGTACATCACATTTGTTTAAATTCTCTGGCTGTCATTATTATGTGACTGGTAAATGGTACCAATACGTTCGTTTATGTCCCATCAAGAAATATCTTAAAGATCGACTTCTGAATTTTATGAATTTCCTATTGTAAGGGTTTTCTCATTGATGAAGGATCCTATGATGTCCAGAGAATGCTAGGCAGTTGAAGGTTTTTTTTAGGCACAAAAATACAAGTATCTTAAGGGGGCGCGCGCTGCACCCAACACGTACAGCATATTTCGCTCAAAAATCACATTTTTGCGAATATTCATTCAATTTTAATAAATTTGTTGACCCAAATTTAAAATATTGGTTGGGTTCACCTTTTTAGCTCCGCTGTCAGCGACGCGGAGCTTATCAAATAGGTTGATTTTCCGTCGTCGTCGTCCGTCGTCGTCGTCGTCCGTCAACAATTGCCTTCTGCTCTGAAACCGCAAGTCCAATTGCTTTGAAATTTTATATGCAGTTCACTTTGGTTGACCTCACTTAAGTTTGTTCAAATTGTGGTGATATTTGCATATTTGTATTTTTGGGGCATTTTTTGGTGTTTTTGGTAAAAAAATCTTCTTCTCTGAAACCGCTTGTCCGATTGCTTTTAAATTTGATATGCAGTTTACTTAGGGTGACTTCAGTCAGATTTGTTCAAATCGTGGTGAAATTTGCATATTTGTATTTTTAAGGCAATTTTTGTCATTTTTGGTAAAAAAATCTTTAAAAATCTTCTTCTTCAAAACTACAAGTCAGATAGCTTTGATATTTGGTACATATGTCCCTAGGGATGATCTATTTCAGATTTGTTCAAATTGTGCAGAAATATGCAAATTTGCATTTTTAAGACAATTTTTGCCATTTTTGGTCAAAAAATGTTTTTTTCAAAAAGTGCTGGTCTGATAGTTTTGAAATTTGGTATACAGGTTTCTATAGATGAACTTACTAATATATATTGAATTTCTGATGAAATCTGTAATTTTGTATTTTTGGGCAATTTTTGCCATTTTTGGTCAAAAAATGTGTATTTCCAAAACTGCTCATCTGATAGCTTTGAAATTTGGTATACAGGTTCCTACAGATGAACTTAATGATATTTATTCGAATTATGATGAAATCTGCAATTTTGTAATTTTGGGTTAATTTTTTCCATTTTTGGTCAAAAAATGTGTATTTCCAAAACTACTCATCTGATAGCTTTGCAATTTGGTAAACAGGTTCCTACAGATCACCTTTATGATATTTATTGAAATTATGATGAAATCTGTAATTTTGTAATTTTGGGGCAATTTTTGCCATTTTTGGTCAAAAAGTGTGTTTCTCAAAAAGTACTGTTCTGATAGCTTTGAAATTTGGTATACAGGTTTCTACAGATGTGCTAAGTAATATATATTGAATTTCTGATGAAATCTGTAATTTTGTATTTTTTGGGCAATGTTGCCATTTTTGGTCAGAAAATTTCATTCTCAAAAAACCACTCATCGGATAGCTTTGGTTGACATGTTCTTAGGGATGATCCGATGTGATATATTCAAAGTATGATGAAATTGTGTATTTTTGCAGCTTATTTTAGCCACTTTTTTCTGGCCATTGCATTGAGCTATCAAAGATTTCCTCCTTCTTCATCAACATGTGTCAAAAATAGTTACTCTCTACATAAACACAGCGGAGCTATATCGGCCGCTAGGTCGCTTGTTTAGCTTGTCAAGCAAACGTAAGTTGCGTGATAAAGAAGTGTTAATTTATGCAAATGTATGCAAATCACCCGATTTCCTGGCTTTTTATCTTCCAATTTAAAATTTTCAAAGAATTTAAATCCACTCTGGCTGGGTCAAATTTCTGAAATTTTCACATTATGTTCTTTAAATACTCTTTAACAAAATCACCGTTTTGTTCAGCAATGAAGTTCTTATATTTTGAATGAGAAGTATTTGAATTTTGCTAATCATAATTTTGATCACTTTTTTGAATGTCACTCTTTCAACCCTTGTCATTTTTGAATGAGGTTAGATAATGCAAAATAAAATAGTCATATTTTTTCTATATGCTCTTCTTTCAAGTGAAGTATTAAATTTCAGAAAATAGTATCAAGTTTTTGACTTAAATTAATTTTTATCATTAATACCAAAATTGAGGATTTTTACCCCAAATACACACCCATTTCATCCTTCGAATAAACTACTGCTACCATACTATACTTTAGAGTCTCTGCTTTTTGAAAATATATAGTATGAGAGGGGTTTCCTCTTCATCTTTGATGAGAAATATTGCTTTGAAAAAAATTGTGTTGGCAACATGCAGCTCTACCTTAATCTGTAAACTACCGGTACATGCAAAAAAGTGCTTCCTTTGCAAGCACTTACATACACAGTGGTTCATATACTGGGTATATATATATATATATATATATATATATATATATATATATATATATATATATATATATATATATATATATATATATATATATATATATATATATATAATATATATCTATATATATATATATATATATATATATATATATATATATATATATATTATATATTATATATATATATATACATATAAACATTTGTAAAAATGCATTCAGAGGCACACAAGACCTTATAAGGATCTTTTCAAGGACAGATAAAGCATCATTATGTGAATTGGGAAAATACATACATACATGTTTTAAACTCAGACAAGAAAATATGAAACAAGTCATCGTTGATGACACAGTCCCACTTGTTAATGGGTACTTTGATTACAGGTCCTCAGAGAGGATAAAGTCCTCTTCATTAGGTCTGTGATAAAAATACTTTTGAATAAATTCGCTTGATACATGTCTGAGTTGTAGTTCAGGACATGAAAAAATCGTAATAAAATGGCCACACGGTGGCCGTATTGGATCGTATCACAAAACAAATAAATGTGCATATGTATGACATAGGTCAATGTCCTTGTAGCAAATTTGATTAAAATTGGTTGAGATATGCCTGAGCTATGGCTTGTACATGAAAAAATCATAACAAAATGGCCGCACAGCAGCCATATTGGATCGTATCACAAAACAAATTAATGTACGTATGTATGACATGGTCAATCTCCTTGTACCAACTTTGAATAAATTCGCTTGATACATGTCTGAGTTATGGTTCTGGACATGAAAAAATGTAATAAAATGGCCACATGGCGGCCATATTGGATCGTATCACAAAACAAATCAATGTGCATGTGCATGACACAGGTCAATGTCCTTTTACCAAGTTTGAAAAAAATCGGTTGAGTTATGCCTGAGTTATGGCTCTGTACATGAAAAAATCGTAACAAAATGGCCGCACAGCGGCCATATTGGATCGTATCACAAAACAAATTGATATGTATAGCTATGACATTGGTCAATGTCCTTGTACCAACTTTGAATAAAATCTGTTGAAACATGCCTGAGTAATGGCTCTGTACATGAAAAAATCGTAACAAAATGGCCGCACGGCGGCCATATTGGATCGTATCACAAAAAAAATTGACGTGCATATCTATGACATTGGTCAATGTCCTTGTACCAACTTTGAATAAAATCAGTTGACACATGCCTGAGTTATGGCTCTGTACATGAAAAAATCGTAATAAAATGGCCGCCTGGCAGCCATATTGGATCGTATCACAAAACAAATCGACGTGCATCTGTATGACATATGAAGTAATCCTTGTACCAAGTTTGAATGAAATCGCTCCAGGCATCTCTGAGATATCTGCGTGAACGGACGGACGGACGCACGCACGCACACACGCACAGACATGACCAAACCTATAAGTCCCCCCGGACGGTGTCCGTGGGGACTAAAAAACAAAGTAAAATATTTATGAACCTGTAATATATTGACCTCATATATAGATATTTATATTTATACTCTTTCATTGTTCATTTTGTAAAACCTTTATGATCAAGATCACAACTGGGATACGATTTCTTACTTTAATATATATATATATATATATTATATATATATATATATATATATATATATATATATATATATATATATATATATATATATATATATATTATTATTATTATTATTATTATTTTATTTCTTAAAAAGCGCACTACACTTCGTCTCAGTGCTCTGTACACAAACAATGAAAAGAATAAAAATAAAAGAAAATCGAAACATATCATTAAACACAGTAACATTCCTTAAAAGATCAGTTTTCAACTGGCGCTTGAAGGATTGAACCGAACAGTTTAAAATAGCATTAGTAAACGCTTGTTCATTCCATAATATTGGAGCAGCAACTGAAAAAGCACGGAAACCATAGTTTACAGTAGTGTTCCTCGTATCACGCCGAATTAACAATAATTTATCAGAGGAACGGAGAACACGTCGTTGAACCTGAATATCTATCAGTGACTTCAAATACTCTGGACATATATATATAAAGGTATAAAATGTCATACATGTTTCACTTAGTGGTGTGGTCATTCTAAATGTTATTTCCCAGATGCAATACACTGAGATATTATCTGTAGATTCAATTTCTTTAAATAGATTAAAGTGTTGAGTAGTAATTATTTGTGATGCAAGTCATCCTGTGAAAGTCCAATTTACTATAAAAATGTAGGTACGTAATTCTGCATGTCAGTTTTTATTTGTCTATAAAGTATTGAATAGTGTCATCCACTTCACACCTGGCAGAATCTGTGCACGCAGTGTGGTGTTGTAATGATAAAATGTTTGATGATATTCTGTTTTATTATGTTCATCTAGGTACCTTATACATTTAAAAAGGTAATTTTTTTTATCATCCATCATTCTGATACCCGTGAGAACTGTAGCAAGTCAGACAAGCTGTCTTTTGTCTGATGGGTTTTCATTAAGAATAGAAAGACTGGGGTGACGGAAACCTCATTACGTACGTCTACATGATAACCTAGTATGCAGAATGTGTTTAATAATTATACAGTAAGACCTATTGAGATCCCTTGATTGTGTGTTCTGAACAGGAACATCTGGGCAAGGTTTTGTAGGTCGGTGTGACGTTATGTATGTGCCATACGTTCAGAGCTTATATATATAATGTCAGCTTTCAGAGTGAAATTCTGATGATAGTTTTTCATTGAGTACATGCAGTCTCCGTCTTTAGTCAGTCACGTACCAAAGTCCCTATTGCCTGGTAGTGCTGACACTACATTTCCTAAATATGGACAAAAAAATCTGCCTTCTCTCTTTTACTCTGTATCTTAACTCTATTTTTGATATGTATCATTGCTGAAGTGGTTGGGGGATTATAAGACTTGTTGAATTGTACGGCGGTGTTTATACATGTCTCTGAGGTGCCCATCAATAGGAGTTCATGTTTCAATGGCAGTTTGGTTGTTACACTTCATCGATTGCAGTCTTTGCAGTGGGAAATTGCAATTAACCCTCTGAGTGCAGTAATCCTTTACCCACATAATTTTAGTGCAACATTTTACCAATTTTTATGAAATTTTCTGTTCTTTTTACCAATAATTTCGGACCAAATGCACATCGCATGTCATTGACTGCAGTTATTCATCAAACTTTTGGCAAAATTATGAAAAAAATTGTCTGGGTTATATTTTGTAAAGGTGACAAAAACTAACTTTGGTGCTCAAAGGGTTAAATTGAAAGTCGCAGCAATAACCTTTAGATTGCACCAATATTAAAGGTATACTGCCACCTTTTCCAATTTTTGCCACAGTTACCAGCGAAAGAGAAAATCTAATCAATCACAGATTTTAAGCGGGTGGCCGCTTTTTAAAAACATCGCCCTCACATGGGCATTTTGAATACCAAGGAACGCCCCTTTGACCATATATTGGCCTATGTAGATTATCGATGACTGTGTACCTTTAAACTTCTACATTTTTTTTACGCTAAGGATAAAAGTAATATACAGTAAGCTTTCTATTGATAAAGTCAATGTCAAAACTTGCATGAAATAAAATTGCCTCCACAGGCACTTCATGAACTCACAACAATGCAATGAATGTAGGTCATGGTCGGTACGGTGAAAAGTAAATTTTCAAATCAATGTCAAAAAGGAGAGCAGCTCATTATCAGAATGATCGACTTATAGCAGAGAAGGAGTATATATCCAGTATCGGGACAGGTTGACGAAAGTCACATCTCGCTGATGAGCAATGCTTGTGGTGATTGGGTGAGTGATCTTGCTCCCGTATTTAAATTGATGTGTAATGGCTTCCCCGTAATTGACAAATTGAAAATCAGATTGTGAGTTTGATACCGGGTTCAGGTATTACAGCAACTGATATACTTCAGTGCATTGCATATAGATCCGGGCCACACTTGCGTATAATTTTCAAGAGCGTGGTGGCTTACAGCGAGTGTATCAAAAACATTTCGTATGTATCGAATGACTCCTGGGCTCTCCAACAGTGTGAGTGCAGGAAAATTGCCAATCAGACTTTCGAGGCAGCTGTTTAATGATTAGAAACAAGTTCAGGGCTTTGAAGGCGTGTGACCGACAATATCAAATAACCCCTAGTAAATATAGCACACTTTATCGTTCTGAGATCTTTATATTCAAAGCAAATACCAGGATACTTGAAAGTTATATTTTGGAGGGATTTTAAGACTGCAGTGAAATGAAAAATGTCATTTGAAGGTGAGGAGTTCAAATTTCAAACCCGCTCCTTTTAACAACTTTCAGGTTCAAGGGTATTTATAGTCAGGTCACAGGCACCTAATGTGTTTCAATGGCAGATGTGAGTATTTAAAAACACAAAAGCCACTTGGAAAATTTTATATGAGAGCTGAATTGTTCACTGCTGAATGGTGTGTAAGTTTTTATACTGATGTGTGATGTGTTTGCAATATTGAGGATACTGATTGTGCTATTCAGAATTCTTCAATTCATTTTTAATCCATATATAAATGGACATTCAGTTGTCATCAATCGACCAACCTGCATGTATCTCCCATGTCACATACAAAAACTGAGTCGACAAGCACAAGTGCCAGGTACATTTGCACATGTTGCTGTGAGTTACTAAACTGAGAAACCATGATTGGTAAATATACAGTCGACCCAATGTACTGAAAAGTGTAGTACTGCCATTACTGGAAGCATTTAACCCTCTGAGTGCCAAAGTCAATTTTTTTTCACCAGTAAAAATATTCCCCAGTTAATTTTTTTCAAAGTTTTTTCCAAACTTTTAATAAAAAGCTGTAACCAATGAAATATAATGTCCATTTTTTTTAAATTATCAAAAAAATTAATAAATATTCATAAAATTTGGTAAAGTGTTGAACTAAAATTTTGGTGGGGAAAATTACAGCACTCAAAGAGTTAAATTTTTGGATGTTCCTTATGGTAGTGTGTACCTCAAAAGAGAAAGGCTTACACTTGTGCTCATACTTTCCTTCGATACTTTCAACCATTCTCTCACCAAATCCAGAGTAAAAATTAAAGCTGCAAGCAGCGTTGGCGGGGCCCAAGCGGTTAACATGGTTGAAAAATCTTGCACTAATGATATTATGTGCAAAATTCGAGCTTGAGAAAGTAGGATTTTGAACATCATCTAATAGTAACTGTACGTTTCACTTGAAATTTAATATTTTACGTAAAATCCAATATGGCGGCCAAACCACGTGACCGATCAAAACGCATTTCGCAAACTTGAAAGACATCACACTTAAGATGGTATATGCAAAATTTCTGTCAAATCGGTGTTTGTTCGGGAGAAGAAGATTTTTAAAGATTAAATCACGATTTTCGAAAAATCCAATATGGCCACCAAACCACGTGACCGATCAAAACGCCTTTCACAAACTTGAAAGAGATCACACTAAGGATGTTACATGTCAAATTTCAGTCGAATCGGGGTGTTGGTTCTGGAGAAGAAGATTTTTGAAGATTAAATCACAATTTTCGCAAAATCCAATATGGCGGCCAGACCACGTGACGGATCAAAACGCCTTTCGCAAACTTGAAAGAGATTACACTTAAGATGTTACATGTCAAATTTCAGTCGAATCGGGTATTGGTTCTGGAGAAGAAGATTTTTGAAGATTAAATCACGATTTTCTCAAAATCCAATATGGCCGCCAAACCACGTGACCGATCAAAACGCCTTTCGCAAACTTGAAAGAGATCACACTTAAGATGTTACTTGTGAAATTTCAGTCGAATTGGTGTTTTGGTTCTGGAGAAGAAGATTTTTAAAGATTAAATCACGATTTTCGCAAAATCCAATATGGCGGCCAAGGTCACGTGACCGCATGCGATTTTATTGGCAAATTCTTAAGACCTTAGGCCATGCTTGCTATAAAAAAAATTTCAAATCGACTAGACCCCTGGGTCTTCTGGAGAAGCCATTTTTAGGTTTTTGGAAAATCCAATATGGCCGCCAGGTCACGTGACCAATCGAAATTTGTATACCCAGGTGCACGAGATCTCATAGGTACCTATTAGCCCGCAAGTTTCAGAAGTTTGTGGTAAGCGGTGTTTGAGTTCTAGGTCGACAAAAAAAGAGCGGAAGGGAAGAAGAAGAAGTAGAAGAAAGTTGAACTCCTATAAAACCAATAGGGGCCCAGCCGGTCGGCTTGGGCCCCTAATTACAGATCACCCTGTAAAATTTTGTACTTAGAGAAAACCATTATATAAATAATGTAACATTTGAGGATACTTCAGTGTCCGAATATTCGTCCGCTAGGGCATTCTACTTTATGTCGTTCACCCTGTTCCGTGTATAGACCTCTCTTACTTTAAAAACAAAATGGAGTGCGGATACTGAAGGTAATAGCATGTACTGGCTCTGAAAGACAAGGGAAAGTTTACGAGCGGCATTAAAGACAGCTTTTAATGACATTGCCAAGTAAATGGAGACAGTTGTTTGCAATCAAGTGTTCTTTTCACAAGCCAGCCTCTCCAAGGGGGATCAGTGCAGGCATTAAAAAGCAGCACTGCTAGAGCAGAAAACATCACATAAAACTTAATGGTGTAGCGCCGATCCCATGTCTGTTCAGGACAGTCAAACATTTGTAAGTTCACGAAGTTGACGTTTCTGTGAGCAGTATAGGGACAAAGTGATCCTAATGAGGGTTGTTACGATCAACATGAACCAGGACAAACTTTATTTGTGATAAAGTCCAGAAAATAAATCAAGAAGGATGAGTGTGCTGCCAGCTGGTGTTCAGGAAGTTGGCATTTATGAGTTTGGGATATTTTATGCAGTTGAACGTGAAATCTTTGTGCTGCTTCTGTTTACATTAATTGCCAGGGAAACAACACGTTTCCTGAAAAAAAGTCATTTGCTTTTTCCACTCCAGTGCCTCATATTGTATTCAAGCATGCAGCTGTATTAATGTCCATCTGTTTACGCAAGACACACATATATATGAACCCATGCATGCAATGAATATCCAAAGGCCATGACCTTAGCAGTTACACCCTACAAAATGAGGAACAGATTCAAATCCAGGAGGATACGTTGTGATTGTTATCCAGTACCACTTTAGGAAGACACATCTAAACCATAATATATGTATTGTACATGATATTGTGTATAACCATATGTGTGGGTCACGTGATCAACAATTACAATTTTACATCGACGTACCCATATTATCTTGTTTTGAACATGAAAGTTGAAATTGTTAAGAACACTACAAGTGAAGTCACAGCCTACCAGTATCTGAAGTCAATATCAACATAGAGAGTAGAAATCTCGTTTGTTCTGTAGCATGAAAATCAGCATAGTTATGAAATACAATGAAACCTCCAGGAAGTTGGGGTCACTGATGTGCACAAGTTGCAGAAGTCTTGAGGTCTATTGCCACTATGGATACAGAACAAATTAGTTACAATAGCCGCAGGCGCACATTATATAATGAGCCACAAGTATGATTGTCCCAGGTGCACACGAGGTTCTCAAACCAATGAGTTCCATGGTATCATTGCCCCAGGTGCACATCATGCAGGTTACAGACCAATGAGCTACAAGGTACTATTGACCCAGGAGCGCACCATAGTTACAGATCAATAAGTTAATTTCATTATTATTGCGCCAGGTGCACACTCAGTTTACAGACCAATGAGCTAAGTGGTATTGCCCCCTGAGCTTGCCCCGGTCACAGACCAATGAGTTATGAGCTTGATTGCCACTGGTGCATAATCGTAATACCATCATTATACAGACCAATGAGATCTTGAATGAAGGTAGAGTGTAGTGGTAATCACTTATCATGACCAACATAACTTTGTAGTGTCTCAAGAAGCAATTGTATGCTCAACAAATTAATGCATTGTTGGTTAAAAACACTCCAGCACAAAACAAGAAGGGAACAGTGATTCAAGTTTGACTTCAGCCAATGAGAACTGCAGTATCTGAGTCATGTCTTGATGGCATTTATTACCTGCGTGTGTAATTACCGAAAGAGACCTGAAGACGACACAAAACGAGATTTAATAACGTCAGGTCTGACTGAGCACTCACGATTTACAGTCTTATTTCATACTTGAAACTTCCTGGACAATTTACAGATTAAGGTGTCTTTAATATTTATTGACCAATTACCGTCAGAGTGCCTTGTTTGCTTTTGACGATAAAATGCAAGACACGAAGGTTTGATCGCAGGAGATACAATGCTGCTTCTCATAAAGCCGCGAGTGGTGACTTTGACGGCCCAGTTGTTTCAGTTGATTGTATTAAAAAGAGGGGTTTGCTATTTCAGTGCTTGCAAAATTTGATTGAAAAAGTAGCTGGGTTACAGATTCTCATACTTTTTCTTTTAATAGCTAAGGAGACGTGTGTGTGTTGGCCCAGCCATCATGAAAACTCAGATAAAAAAGATTACCAGGGAATGAACTGTGCTGGCTTAATGAAAAAAAAGAATTTGAGCTAGTTTTCATTTGAAATCTAGGTAAAGGGGAAATTGGATTGTGTCTACAGAATCATAAGACGAAAAGTGCTCAGAATATCAGGTTGATTCACTAGCCTCAGGATGGATTTGAAACGGGGTTGTCATAGTGACAGCGTTGTGCAAAATACCATTAATACCATAGACTTTGGAAAATTTTAACAAAAAGACTCCTGCTGCATAGTAATCATTTTTCAAACGAAATTATTTTGTCATCTAATAATTTGTAATTTAAAAACAGATGGTGGCCATTCTCAAAAGCAAAAAAAAAGTGATGTTATCATGGCAATGTCATAATTTTAATATTTCTATCAACCTTGAGATAGACGAAGTCATGGAAACTGATTTTTTTTAGACGGCAGGTTTCATTGATTTGACAGCAGTTTTGTCTCTTAGAATAAGCCACAGAGGGATAGAGATAGTGGGACTGTGAATAAAAGCGGAAATCAGCGGTACAAAATTTGCATACTCGTATTATTGTCTTACTATGAAAATTGTTGTTGCTTTCCTGTTGTATGGTAAGTTACTTGCCCAGAGATAAAAAGGGAGCTTGCAACTTGTTTCTAGGAAAGTGATACATGTAAAAGTTAGAGGTCCTTTTGTGTGTAATTATAGAATGCAAAGGAAATAACATATGCTGCCACTGAAAAACAACCAGGAATATGACCATTTTGTATGTGTGGGTAATTTGGTTTTGTGTTTACCTACCTATTTGCTTTTGGTACAAGAGTGACTATGATTTGTCTATGTACGATAAAAAAAAATACATTTTTTCACAAGTATCTTATAATTGTGTTGTGGCATACAACTGCCAGTAATGACAGCTTTCTGGAGTTTGTATGGTCACAAAGAAAGTCGTGGCACAATATTACCTGTGAATAATAATCCACCAATCAAAAACTCTCGCTATTCAGGGGTGAGATATGTGATCATTGTGTTTTGGCATGCTACTGTCCATGATGATGGCTTCAAAGACATCTCTTCACATAAAAAGCGTCTAGCTGGAACAGGATTACCGGAATAAAAGGTTATACAAATCACGAAAGTGTCATTAGAGAGTGTTCCTCGGGACAACCAACTGTGAGACATGTTTTAACAAGTACATGTAAATGCAACAGTTGACTTCATTTACGCTGGTCGTGATATGCACATTTACTGTAATACCCATCTGACAAGTTTTCACGGTGACTGAATAAATAGCACTGCCTGCAGACAATTTGCTATCAATGATTTGCAAACTGTCATGTCAGCGCTACAGCGCACCTCATCATGAACACAGTGTTACAACTTTGGACTCCCGAGTGGTAAATTTTGCATTAGAAGCAATTTGTTGGCTGTTAAAAAATAGATGGCAGAAAAATAGGAAGAAGAATGGCAGACCCAAAAGATTAGATGGTTTGGATGAAAATGTCAGCCAGACCCAATTTGATGGTTCTGATGAAAGATTAGTCACAGAAGCATTAGAGGGGAATATCAATTACTGTATCACGGTCAAAGAGGTGAAAGTCCACAGAGCTATTGCAAAGTATTTGGCATTCAACAAGTACGGTACGATATAGAGAGAGAATCTATCACACCTCATGCCTCAAAGTCTAAAAGCACACACCTGGATGGCTTAAAAGTTACATATGATGGACAAGTTTTGAACCAGTGCACATATTCAAGGCGAAACATAAAGTCTAACCATGAGATATATCTACCTACAAAGCACTGAGTTTACGAATGAAAACTGTATTAGGATATATCTTGTCAGCAGATGCAAGACCAGGAACACAACACGTTTCTCCTGAAAACAGACCCGACGATTTCAATGCTTGTCAATCTCACGTAACCTCAAAGCTGCCCACTAGCCTTTTAGGTAACACTACTGAATCTGCTTGAGGTGTATAGCCCAACTTTTTACTCTGCTGGGATTGTCACCATAAAAATTGATGGTGAAAAACTCAATAATAGAGCTGTCAGGGGTTTGTCCACTGGACAGCATATTGGCATTATGACACATTAAACATCAACAAGGTAAAAGTTTCAGTGATGCGATAAGTAGGACACCCAGTTGGATCACTCCCTATTCAAAAGATACATACACACGTGTACACATGAGGTGGACATTGATAAGACGTCTCTGAAAGGCATTAATTTACTTTATGAATTTTCTAAAGAAGCAAATGATGATTTTCATCTGGATGCTGTTCTGACATCACAGCGAAATCGGTCACGGTATATCGCACACGTTCTGATGTTAGGGAACAAACAAGGAACTCAGAACCGGTATTACCTGCCTTTCAGATGTCGGTGTTTCAATCAAAATCCCGTCACCATAATCTAGAGTTATACATTCCATATTTTTAGAGGGAACTGCTTTCAAACTCCCCGTGATAAATCATTTCAATAAATACGCATCATGCTGAGTAGCAATACAATACACAGATCCATTTTCAATCATTTTGCAAACCAGTCTTTTTGAAATTAACTCTAAATTAAAACCAGCACGAGGCCTTTCAGCTGTCAAAAGATTTAAAAAAAAGAAATAAAAAAGTTGCGTGCCATGGTTGCTGTGTTTCAAACTTCACTGAAAATTCACAATAAGCTTGTTTCAGGCGACGTTGTTTAGTTTTCTTTACATTTTAATATTTCCAAATGAAAATTTTTATCTCCTGTATTGTTGATAGCGGCACTATTGACTTAACTTCCACGACTGCACTAGTTTACCGTATTCACACGTTCTTTTACAATTTGCCGGATTATATCTTCTTTGAATCCTTTCAAAGCTTTCAATATATATAGCTCTTTTCTTAAAGCTAATTCACTTTCCACAAAAAGTGAACCAATCAAATTCATTTGCTTTTTCTGACAAAGTTTAATGTACTGTGACATTTAAACAGGTACATTATGCTCTTGTGAAAATTATAAATAAATTGCAAAGTGTAAAACACACCAATACAGAATGTACTTTTATCAATGGCTACATTTGTTTTGATAATAATTCTAAATCGGATTGTTTGTGTAAAAGACCTTTTCGGTGCGTCTTTACACTGAGCAACCTGGTGTTAAGGATTTACAAGCCATTGAAAAGTTTCTTGCCTTTATTCTTTTATTTTGTATGACATTTTATGACTCAACTAGTATATGTACTTTCTGATAAGAGTAAAACTTTTTTCAGTTGCGTATTTGCATTGCAGTGGATGAAAGATGATATGGCTATGCTGCTACGAGCCAGGGGTATCGTAACATTTACACTGCAAAGCATCACAGTCTGCGATGCGCATCGGAAAATCGATACTGTCAACAACGATACCATCAAAGTTTGGTTGCTCCGGAGCTTAGTGAGTCAGGCAAGCTCCTCCAGGGAGAGAACCTCTAAAGTAAATTATCCGTCTATCAGTCTAGGTGGTATGCAAATGAGATAAAATATCCCATGCCGCAATTGTTGAGCACACATTGTTATCAAAGTTCCGGGAAGATATCAACAGATGTTATCTATGCAATGGACACTTCCTGGGACTCAATTGACAACTTATGAATCATCTTTCAGAATCTTTTGATCAGATTTCAGAGAAGACGTGTGTTTGGATCATTAACTTTGCGTAGCATGGGGATGTGGAAATAGAACACATATGAGTTTGCGAAATTAAAACGGTGGTGTGGATGTATCAACGTGATATTTCACATGCAAGACATGTCTCGGAAAGTGGTAGATGCTTGTAAAATCAGTACTTCCTTGCCAGTAGATCACCAGTGTAACAATGCATAGCCATGCACTTGATAGCCTACAGCCTGTTGGGGGCAGCTTAATTTTTGCAATTTTTGAACTTATATCAGGCTTTGGTCTGCTCTCTACAATTGGCCAAATAACTTCATTTATTTATCTCTTTATTTTAATTTATTGAAATTTCTGCTCCCAAGGTGGGCTTACAATCTGGGCAGGATAGGGCCTTGTGTACCCTGTGTGTTTTTAGCTTTCCTTTTGATACAAAGAATTCACCAAGATTACAAAACCTTCACAGACAATTGACAAAGAAATTGAACCAAGTCAGACATTTATGCATTGGTAGGTTGTTCTCAGGTTGAAAAAATGAATGTCATGTTATTGTAAAATCTTTCTGAGGTTGTTCTCAGAAATGAAAAATATATGTCAGTGATGGGACAGTAACTGTAACATTTGTCAATTAGTTTATCTCTTCTTGCTATAAAACATAATACATTGTCGCATTCTTCTCCCTAGGGTACTGTTAAATACAAAACATTAAGCTTGCCAACACAGTATGTATTATGTAGAATATGCTAATGTTGTTCTTGACAAAGGAATCATGTCCAGTGAAAAAGTTTAGTTTTCAACATTAACAATGGACATTTGTACATTGAGGTTGTGTGAGGAAATTTAACTCTAGGCTTTTTTAAATGGTTTGGGGTAAAAAAAGCAACTGTATTTTACTTATAGAACTGAAATGTTTGAATATACACTGGTAAAAGTAGAAGATAATGGCACTTTAAAGTGGTGGATATAAATCTAGCTGTGTACTGTGGATTTGAAAGTTATTATCAGTACTGTGTACATATTTTGTTGACATAATCAAATCAACATTAACATCAGAAAGTGGCACGTTCAGCATGAGGTGAAGCCCAACGACTCATTTGGTTTTTTTAACTATCACATTGAAAGCAGAGAACAAATTTGAACATCAAATCATTTTCATTTTATCTTGCAGTGTAAACCAGGACTGGGTACAAACGCACTCTATCAATTATTGTACAATGAACCCAAGAAGATCTTACTACTGGGCGCCGGTTGCAGTACTGTGTCTACTCGAGTGGCAGAGGCAGCCAGAATGTGGAATCTCATTGTGGTACGACTTTTTTAATATTCCTAACATCAATGATAAAACTGGATGCTTGTAACTTTTGTCTTTCAAAAGGGATCGAAAGCTGTCACCTGTTAATTGTTTAAATGGTTTTTGCATCATGGTAAAAGATACTGTAGTTATCTTGTACACTGAAAAATGCAGTCGTTGATTGTCAAACTGCCTTCTCAAGTGTAAAGTGCAGGATCCTGGCCACATTAACATGCAAAATTCATATGAACCATAAGATTTGTATACTTAGGTAGTAATTAAGGTAGAATGCACCTCGAAAGTGAAAGACTTAAACTTTTGCTCTAACTTTCCTCAAGGAATCTTTCAATCATTCTCTTTCAAAATCAAGAATAAAAATAGGGGGTCACCGTGCAAATTTTGGTACTAGAGAAACAAATTACCCAAGATTTACCGATATTAGAAATTCAAAATGGCCGCCATCCCTGTGTAAACTCTATGGAGAAAAATACAAATTTTCGAATTTCGAAAAACTAAGCTGGTAAAAACTTTTCTTTCACCAAGAGCTTTAAAATGAACCCCCACATGTGGTATATCAGAACAGAATTGTAAAAGTTTGAGAGTCCGAATGTCTGTCCCCAAGGTGCGTTCTACCTTAAGCTGGGTGGGGGGACATACTGATATTCAGACTTTTTAACAATTTATATTATGATCTACCTCTTTTGGGGGCTCATTTCAAAGTTCATAGAGTAATTAAAGTTTTGACCGGGTTATTTTATAAAAATTGAAAATTCAGTTTTTCATCCCCTTAAAGTTTACGTATGGATGGTGGCTGTCTTGAATTTCAAATATTGCTAAGTTTTTAAGTAATTTGTTTCCATAGTACCATAATTGCACGGTCACCACCCCTGCCCCCAATTTTTTTTCATGATTTTGAAAGAGCATGGCTAAAGTTTCATCAAGAAATTTTAGTAAAAGATAGTCTTTGAACATCAGTTCAATCATTAACCTTCGCTTGTTTTTTTCCTTTTAGTTTATTTATCTGTTACAGCCAAAACTAAAGAAGAAGGATTCACATTTACACCAATTATTTGACAATGCCATATGGCCAGGAACAGTTATTAAAAGCTACTGTTTAGGAGATTAAATATTAGTTTACTCTATGGATGATTTACTCTTTTGATCAAAGTTTCCTTGAAGGGCCAGAGAAGCTTTGATCAAGACGAAAAAGTTTCACTGACGGTCCTTAATTTCCATGTGTGTTCTGATTAGAAAGGTATGACTGGTGTATTTGTACTGACAAGTGGTACAGTAACTCTGCTTTGGCCAGCTTTGCGTCTTTCATCATAATGTAAAGTCTTTGTGACTTGTACCGCAAAACAAACATATAAAGCCAGTGGGGACTTATGACAGGTTTAATAGACATGTACTCGTTGTTTTCAAACTACAAAGACATTTATTTGTTTGGCATGGAGTACTCTGAGAAGGAATTATTCCTAGTATTTCAGAAAATAGCTAAAAGTAAATCGCAATTTCCTTTAGTAGGTCTTGCAAAATTTATCATGAAGGAAGACTACAAATATCCACTACATTTCTCCTGTCCGTTTCACAGTTATTGCCCCCCAAGGTATTAAAAAAATTGTCCATGGGCATTTCCAAGGAACAGATGAAATAACAGTTGCACTTCTACAGATTCTGAGTTTGCAAAATAATTAAAGGTAGTAAATGCCTTGAAATTGAAAGACTTCTTCAATTTTTGCTCAAACTTTTCATATGTTTACAAACTTTGAATAATTTTCTTGAAATCAAGAATATGAATCAAAGGTCACGTCACATGCAAACTTTGATACTGGAGAAACAGATAGTTACAGACTTGTGAAATTCAAATTGGCCACCATCCCTGTGGTGAAAAATTCCAATTTTTAATAATCACAAAAAATAAGCTGGTGAACATTTTAGTTACTTGTTACTCTATGAGCTTCAAAATGAGGCAGTCTTCAAGTGGTAGACCAAAATAGTATTGTCATTGAAAGTTTGACAGTCTGGATATCTATCCGCTAGATGCATTCTACCTTAAACAAACTATGTGTATTTGCCGGAGGCTGTCAGGTGTAAAGCAACTGAGATTTCCACACTGTGGAACTCTGGTACATGCATTAAAACATTTCCTAAATGATGCGAAAAATCAGCCTCCGGTTTTAACAGAACAAACTACAGAGTAATTGTATAGAAATGCATCGTGAGGGAATTCTCTGAAAGAAAGTTGTGGTAGTCGCAAAGCTACTTCCAATTTCTGCCCCATGCCTTTTCAAAAATTGCAAAAATCTCTATTACTATACTACTGTACACTGCATTTGGTGTCTAAGTCTGCCTTTCTCTTCACCAATAGAAACAGCACTACTGATAATTGCAACATGATTTAGGGGTTGGGTTCAATAAATTTCCCCACGCCAGTTTACATCCCTAAGTAGAACAGTTTAACCCTTTGAATGTTGTAATTTTCCCCCCATAAGTTCAGTGCAGCAACATTTTACTGATTTTTATGAATCATTCACTTATTTTTTTGATAATTTTGGACCTAATGGATATCATATTTCATTGGCTACAAGCTTTTATAGAATTATGGCAAAAATCAGAAAAAAAAAATGTCTATGGTATGTTTTATAAAGGTGACAAAAATTGACTTTGGCGCTAAAAGGGTTAACTTTAGGTACAGAGAGAGTCTAACCATACTTTCACAGATTTAGCAAATTTTACATGTATCGCGTAAGTATTAGTAAAAAATAATACATATACATGTAGCATTTGACAATATCTGTCAAAAATGTCACATGTAAGACAGATCACAGAATATTAGCTACTTGTTTTTTTATCCTCTAGACTCATGTTTTTGGTTCTGCCAGTTTGCAGAAACGATCCACCTTATTACAAAGTTAAATATTTGTCATTTTTTAGCTCCCATAGCCATATGTATATATGGCAATGGAAGCTATTCTTATAGGCTAGGGAAATGTCTGTATGTATGTATGTCTGTATGTCTGTATGTCTGTGTGTCTGTATGTCTGTATGTCTGTATGTCTGTATGTCTGTCCGTCAACATCAAAAACTCCAAACCGCTGTACATTTCATCTTGATATTGGTGTGTACATGGATGATGGGCTGTAGATGAGATTTTGTTCAAATGAAGTTGTCATTGCCAAAAATATGCAAATTAGTGAAAAAATGTAAAAACAGTCAAAATTGAAAAAACTCAGTAACCACTGAGCAGATTACATGAAAAATTAGCATGTAAGTACTTTGGGCTGACATGAAATGATTGTGCGAATCTTGGGTCAGTATCTTGGACTTGCTATTTTCATGAATTTTTTTGTAATTTTCTCCATTTTTGGTCAAAAATCTTCGTCTCTGAAACCACAAGTCCGATTGATTTGAAACTTGGTATGGAAGTGCATAGGAGTGACCTTTCCCAAATTTGGGCAAAACCGTGTTGAAATTTGCGTATTTTAGTTTACACGTCCATAGACTCCCATGTATAAGGCGGATCTCCATAAACTCCCATGTATAAGGCCACGAAAAATAAAAATTTAGTTTCTCATATTGCAAAAAGGATGTAGTGACACAATTTTTAGTCCCAGTCGATGAAGTCCAGTGGGCTTATAGATTGGGTCATGTCCGTCTGTTCGTCCATCCGTGAGTCCATCCGTTCATGCAGATATCTCGGATATTTTGACAAAATGTCACGTGACCTTAGTGACCTTTGACCTGAAATATACATATTTGTCCATTACTCAGTAACCACAAGTGGTACACCCTTCATATATGGTATGATGGGACACCTTATGACGCCACATATTGTACCTCATTAATTATGCACATATCTAATTTTGAGCGAGCCAATAGAGCTAGAGGTCTGATTTTTGGTATATAGGGATAACTTAGCAAAACAATTTTTTTGACAAAATGTCACGTGACCTCGGTGACCTTTGACCTCAAATATACATATTTGTCCATAACTCAGTAACCACAAGTGCTACACCCTTCATGTATGGTATGATGGGACACCTTATGACGCCACATATTGTACCTCATTAATTATGCGCATATCTAATTTTGAGCGAGCCAATAGAGCTAGAGGTCTGATTTTTGGTACATAGGGATAACTTAGCAATACAATTTTTTTGACAAAATGTCGCGTGACCTCGGTGACCTTTGACCTCAAATATACATATTTGTCTATAACTCAGTAACCACAAGTGCTACACCTTCATGTATGGTATGATAGGACACCTTATGACACCACATATTGTACCTCATTATTTATGTGCATATCTAATTTGAGCGAGCCAATAGAGCTAGAGGTCTGATTTTTGGTATATAGGGATAACTTAGCAATACAATTTTTTTGACAAAATGTCACGTGACCCGGTGACCTTTGACCTCAAATATACATATTTGCCCATAACTCAGTAACCACAAGTGCTACACCCTTCATGTATGGTATGATGGGACACCTTATGACGCCACATTTTGTACCTCATTAATTATGCACATATCTAATTTTGAGCGAGCCAATAGAGCTAGAGGTCTGATTTTTGGTATATAGGGATAACTTAGCAATACAATTTTTTTGACAAAATGTCACGTGACCTCGGTGACCTTTGACCTCAAATATACATATTTGTCCATAACTCAGTAACCACAAGTGCTACACCCTTCATATTTGGTATGATTGGACACCTTATGACACCACATACTGTACCTCAATAATTATGCACATATCTCATTCTGAGCAAGCCAATAGAGCTGGATGTCTGATTTTTGGTATATAGGGATAACTATTGGAGAGAAATTTTTTTGACCAAATGTCATGTGACCTCGATGACCTTTTACCTAAAATATATGTTTATGTCAATAAATAAGTAACCACAAGTGCTATGTCCTTTGTATTTAGTAGGATGGGAGACCTTATGACAACACAGCTTTACGTCATTATTATGTACACATCTAATTCTGGGCAAGCGAATAGAGCTAGAGATCTGATTTTTTGGCATATAGGGATTAATTAGCAATATAATTTTTTTTTCAAAATGTCATGTGACCTCGATGACCTTTGACCTTGATTATACATATATATGCATATCTCAGTAACCACAAGTTCTATTACCCTCCAATTTTGATAGGGTAATAGACCTTAAGATGTCACATCTTGTACCTCATTTATAATGCGCATATGTATTTCTTGGCTGGCCAATACTGCTAGAGGTCTGATCTTTTTTCCCGATTTAGAACCATAACTTCGACATGCCTCATGTGTTTCAAATTGGGAACAATGACATAGACCTATGTGCCCATAGATCTCAACATATACACTCCAGTGATACTTCTTAATGACCACATTTTCCTGCCCCATCAAGACTAATACTCCTATTACAAGTGGGGACTATGTCATTGGAAATGACTTGTGAGTTAATGGTTGTATCACAGTATTCGATATATCTAATTCTGTATTTTTTCCATTTTATATTCTGAATAATTACATTAAACATATTTCACTGTCTCCAGTACATTACATTTAAGTATTTTCACTTCATGCACTTTATCCCTTTCACACATGTTCAAATATCTGACCAGAGAACAAACACTAAATAGTCCAGGATGGGAGCTACAGTGTCATTGACGCTATTTTTTAATTCCTTAATTCTGGTTGGGACATGTTATATCTTCTTCAGTCTTGCACAAATTTGATTTCATCTAGTCCTTTATGTATTATTATATGATTGAAATGTACTAAGTTCAACACTTGTGCAGTGAAGTTTGCGCAGACATATAGACACCTCATTAGTACATGTTTATCACTTTATCTCAAAAATTAGTCTGCCCTCACAAGGGCATTGATATCATTTCATTTCCCAAATTTTCGTGTATGAGAAGATAATTGACAGAAGCGAGTGAAAGTTGATTTTGTGGACACACAGGTATTGACTTTTTAATCAAGTGTGGCTGGAATTAGCAAGATCAAAGGAAGCACACAAGTCACCCCTGGTTATCATGGCTGTTCAATTAGATATCAATCATTAGAGACAGCAAATAAAGAGTGAAATTGGGTTAGATCTGGCTGACATGATGATTGAATAGCTAATTGAAAGCACGGCTTGCTACTCAGTGGTGTGAATATGCATGACTTATACAATGCAGAATTCGGCTATAATCAAATTAGTGTTTGCTAATTGATTAAGTTCCATCTGTAGAAGTGACAACTTGATCATCTGAAGAGTTCGTTAACCTTCAGAAAAGTTAGAAAAATAAGTGTTAATGCTTTCGCTATAAAGTTTCTGACAAAAAATTCCCAGCATGCAATATTGACAGTCTATTAAATGATTAAGCAAATATTTATCAGGTGGAAATATTCTAAGTAAAATGACAGGACCATCATTAGTATGCAAAAATAAGTGTTCGTCCGAAAATCTGAAATTTCAGAAATTATGCTCAAAGGAATGACAGAAATTATACTTTGTCTTCAGCTGTTTTATGAACGGAAATAAATAAATATTAAAGGATTCCAACCATAATCTTCAGCCATAAAGACATTTGTGCCAAGATAAAATTCAACCGAATTCTGTCAGCAGCAGCAAATGTTGTTGGTGTGATGCTATATTTAGTAACAAACCCAACGATCACGGTCAACACCGCTGTTCATCATCACACTTAATTTTACCACGGCACAGCAAACGTTGCTTGTGTGATGCTATATTTAGTAACAAACCCACGATCACGGTCAACACCGCTGTTCATCATCACACTTAATTTTACCACGGCACAGCAAACGTTGCTTGTGTGATGCTATATTTAGTAACAAACCCACGATCACGGTCAACACCGCTGTTCATCATCACACTTAATTTTACCACGGCACAGCAAACGTTGCTTGTGTGATGCTATATTTAGTAACAAACCCACGATCACGGTCAACACCGCTGTTCATCATCACACTTAATTTTACCACAGCACAGCAAACGTTGCTTGTGTGATGCTATATTTAGTAACAAACCCACGATCACGGTCAACCCTGCTGTTCATCATTCACACACACTGCACACCACGGCATAGCTACCGTCCTCATTGATTTTTAACAGAGTGAGAGCAAACACAGACCTGTTTCTTCGAGTGTCAAAGTGAAACATTTCTGTCGTTCAATAGCACTCTGACATTCGACGTCTAAACTCGTGAAAACATTGCCTGTCAGCATTGATTATATCGTCAAGGTTGACGTGAGTGAAGTCAACGAACATGTCGACAACAAAGCGAGTAAACTTGAACTTGTAAAGAAGCAAGAAATCAATAGCTGATGTGTGAATTCTGTTTTGTCACTTAAAAAGGCATCTACAACTTAAATAGCATCCATAATCATGTGAGGCAAAAATGCAATGGTTTTATTGAAACAGGCATGTGTGAACTCCACACTTCCCTTCTGTAACTCCTAATATTTGACAATGAGACCTTTCTAAATTCTCGCTACCTGCTTTTGTCTGGTGGTAGAGGGGCAAACTCTAAATGATATTGAAATGCATTGTGGGTAAAAAGTCCACATCTCACCACAAGGTTTGAGATGGAAAATACAAAATTAATGTAATTGCTGTCATGGCAGAAAGTTTTGTTTGTCACAAAACTAGTAATTCATTCATCTTTTCACCTTTTTAGGCATTTCTGGCATTAAATTGCTGTATAACCTGAAACTTTAGTTTCGCACTTCTGTAATCTTATGTATTTTCCTCATAGAAATCTGCCATGTTAAAAATATGGTTGACCGCCTGAGATTTTTATGACTCACTTATGTGACAAAAGTGTATTTAAGGTACTAAGAATTCCCTTCCCACATGAAGACCCTGCCATCTCCAATAAACAATACATACAAAGGGGTAAATTTTCTGTCGTAGGGATTTGCCTGTAATAAGCCATAGCACATATTCTCTTTAGCATCTTGCATTCTGAGCGCCACGTTAACCTAGTGTAAATATCGTAATAAAAAAAATGTTAAATGTTAATGTCCAAATGTGAATGTTAAACGCTTATTTACACAGAAAGTAGGCATTTGATGGTGTCAGTTTAGTACTAAAGTTGTGCCTTATTCAAAAAGTTATGGTTTAGGAAATTAAAGGTGAGAACAAATACAGTGTTCAGAAAATTTTACCATTCGCTTGGGAACTATAACTTTGTTGCAGAAATTTTCAGCAAATTGCAAGGACATCGTAAAGATGTACCACTCATAGAAAATACCAATCAATGATTTATTCTTCGACTTGCAAATTAGTGTCACACTAAAACATATAATGTTCAAGTTTTGGCAGAGCAAGCCGGGACTGTGGGAACAGGAACATTCGGCTTGGTATGATACAAACTAAATCAATATGGAGTGAGATTTGTGTTAATGTTCTAAAATCCATGTTGTGTTGTTTTCCAACAATATAAAGAGCAATGCCATCTTTACAAAGAGGTTTGACCTCTCTACTCAGGGGAATATTACCTTTTATTTACTTATGTGAACATGCAAGCATGTTCACTCATGCGTGTTCTTTTAATTAGATTTCAGATGATGCGGTGGTTTTGCAAACTCTGTCTCGTGATTTCTTGACGTCTTTAGACTTGGTGACTATGTTTGAAATCAAAGTTCAAGATTAATGGGCATATGAAAAATCTAATTAATGAAGTATCCGTTTGTTTCCATCCTAGTTGTCCTATGGTTCAAGTTCACCGGCGCTTTCCAATCGGGAGAGGTTTCCGACGTTTTTTCGCACGCACCCTTCCGCGACGCTGCACAACCCGACGAGAGTGCGTCTTTTCAAAGAATGGAAGTGGACTCAAATTGCTACGATCCAAGAAACTCAGGAGGTTTTCACATCAGTGAGTATCGAGAGAAATCATAAATAAAAGTAATCCTGCATGTGTAAGATTGCTCTGACAGGGGTATTACATTGTACCTTAGTGCAAATTAGAAATCAATAGACCAAACCAACTGTTTAGTCTTGATGAAATATTTGTAGAGATTTACAGACACAAAAATTGACCTGCCTCGACACTCTTAAGCTTAACGGGTCAAGGTAGAAAGCACCTAGTAAGAATTAATGTTAACGCTTTCAAATTTTGAAAATGCTTTTGTGGTGAGCTTCCCATGTGGAACTCATTTTGAAGCTTGCTGACTTAACGAAGTCTTCATTGTCTTGTTTTTGTGAAAATTGGAAATTTATTTTATCTCCATAGTGTGAACATCAGGTGTAGTGGCAACTACGAGTTTCAAATATCAGTCGAATTCTAATTAAATTGTTTCTCTAGTCCTGAAATTTATAGGTGACCCCTGGTTAATTTGTATTATCAATTATTAATTAGAATGCTTGAAAGCTTCCAAAGTTTAAAACTTTCAGTTTCAAGTCACATACTACACTAGCATGTTGGTGTATCGGAAATGAGTACGAATGTGTTGTTTAATAATGATATTCTGTAGGTATGTGATTGGCTATCTTTCGTTACGCTACTAAGTTTCATTATACAGTTATGTGACATAAGCATGCCAATATTCTGATGAAGTTTACAATGCACCAGGACTTCTTCAGCTTAAAAAAAGCCACTTTTTTGCCCTTTCAAAACTATGCAGCACCAAAAGTTCAAGGTAAAAATTACTCACAATAGTTAATGAGGTTCAAAGTCATTTCCGTCTTTATTTTTCCAATGCAGGGCCAAAATTTGTCAAGGTGCCACTAACTTTCTTTGTCAGTTCTACTTGTAATTAATTTTCTTCATGCAAACAGAGAATAACAACATACACTTTGCTTTTAATTCTTTCAGAATGTAGACTTTAAGCACTAAGTATGTACAGTTAGTATGTGGTATTGTTTAATTTTGATGGAAAAAAGTTTTTAGCGGGAACAGACAGATCAACAAACTAAAACAAGAACTACATGTAGACAAGAACATGTCAACATGCTTTGACAAGTGTCCAGAATGTGAGAGTGACATGAAACAAGAATTAAGCAATAAGTGGGTAAAATAGTTTAGGATGGTTTATGAGGTTAAAATGTATTTCACAAGGAATGTCAATTTTCTTGTTACATGGCAACTTCAAGTAATACACCCATGAAAGCCTTTTAAACGAAAAATTGCAGCAAAAAATTATATTTTTGTGTAAAGGGCATTTTCAAAGGTGCAGTTTGTTATGGGTATTACACCCAGGGGTCCCATGGTAAGGCTCTTTGCCGTTTATTCTATGTGTATTTCGTGGTATGCATTGGTCGTTCTCACAGCTTTGCCTCGTTTAAAGATGGTGTTTAATAGGGAAATGAGATGGGAGCACGCGTTATGAGGATTTTAATACCCACTGGGGAAACACCAACATTATTCTAGAAATTTCCATCAGGGTCTGAGCACATCGTAAAATCTGAAACACTCAGAAAAAAAAAAGAAGTCAATAATTGATTCTTTGACTTAAAAAGTGTCATACTGACTTTGCATGTATAAGTTTTAGTTGTGCAGGACCGAATGATCAGTGTCATATTGAGGTAGGCAGATTGAAAGTTTATCAATACTTCCAAAACAAACTAGTTGTGTAGAATTTCTGGTTTCATCATAATCTTTCCATCCATTATAAATTGTATGTACACATAAACTACTTCAACCACTCAATACTATTTGGATAACTAATTATTCCATAGATCATTATTTCACTTAGTTACCCCTAAGAGTATTTTATGTGAAATCTTTTTTTTGTGCTTCTGGCTGTGACCTCAGTTGTGTTTCTTATGGGCAATTTCCAAGAAATTGAAAATCTAAAACCAGTAGACTAGAGCCCCTTTTGAGTTTCCTGTCTTTCTGCATATCAATAGCAAATGAATATTTAATACTTTTCAAAAGTTAAAATTATCAAAGTCACTGATACTCGCTACACAGCTCCTAATCTCTGCCAGCTGTTCACTGACATCCCTGTATGAACAGTCTGGCATTAGACTAACCCATAGAGATTGGATTTACTCCACTATGGCCAGCCCAGTGGTCAGAGAAATGTACAGAGAAACCTCACTGGCTAGTACAACAGTTTGTAGGGCAGGGTGATGCTATGGTTTATAAGCTGGGCCAAACTGCGCAGCCTATATGTCAGAGGCTCTGAGAGTCTCAGCATTAAACTACCTAATACAATACAGATATGCATCACCTGAGCCATACAAAGATATGCACCGTCTGAGCCATAGAGAGATTTGCATACAAAGACATGCACCATCTGAGCCATACATGTACCTGTACAAAGATATGCCTCTTCTGAGCCATACAAAGATGTGCTATCTATACAAAGATGCACATCATATGAGCCATACGCAGATGCCTGTATGAACCAGATGAAGTCCTACTTTTAGGGCAAAACATTTTGTCAAAAGAATAAATAGCTTGAACAACCAGTTTCTTCACTGTATATACCTTTAGTAAACAATATCGTCAAGATAGAGTACAGGAAAGTCTATAACAAAGCAAGTTTTATTTTGAAGAATATCTTTAGATAGTATTTGATTGCTATCTAGACACCTCCCCCACATTGAATACACTATTTAATGAATTTAATGCATCAGAATTCCTTGTTTAAAATACAGTGTCTTTATGGACAGATATCCACACTGAAATTTTACAATTCTTTTATGATCTACTATTTGTGGCGGCTCATATTAAAGCTAAAAGAGTATTTAAGTAAAAGTTTTACTGTCGACGTTTTGTGAAAAGGGAAAATTTAATTTTTGCCATAGAGTTAACACAGGGATGGCAGCCATTTTGAATCGTAAATGTGGATAAATGAGACATAATTTGTTTCTCCAGTGCCAAACTTTGCACAGTGACCCTTAATATTTATTCTTGATTTGGCAAGAAAATGGTTAAAAGTTTTATTAAGGAAGGTTTGAGCAAAAGTTTAAGTCTTTAACTTTAGAGGCACGTACATATACTACCTTAATACAATGTAAGTCCACCGTACAGTAAATGCCAATTAAATTCAGTTTTAATTTCTGCAATTCCAGACCATAGAAGACCTAGAAAAGCGTGTCAAGGCTGCTGGGATGGAGATCGCTATGAGGCAGAGCTTCTTGACAGATCCGCAAAACGCAGTGAGAATTCTTAAAAGACAAGACGCACGGATTATTGTCGGTGTCTTCTACGAAGACATGGCCAGGAGGGTGTTTTGTGAGGTGAGTCTTCACGCGGAAAATTAAGTAAAGATTTGTACTTACACAAACAAATATTTGTAAAGATGGTACAGTACCGATGACACTTTACATTAAAGAGATGAGTTTTGCCCAGAGCAAAACCCAAAATTACGTGGTATAGGGGTATAGGAACACATTTTCAAACACCTCCGATACTAATCCTAGACTGCATCTCATGGCATGGAAGAAAACAATTTTCTTCAATGTGTTTTCAACGGGGTGAAAAAAGAATTAGAACATTGACTTTTTCGCGAAATGCGATAATTTTCCCAGTCTTTTGATGGGTAAACAAGGACTGTGGCATTTCCCTTTGCCCTACCACACAGCACATGCTACTAGGTGTGACGTCAGTAGTTCAATTTACACTGAGTGAATGGCACGCTTACTTTGTTTGAGGTCTATTGATTTCACGCATCATAAAAGAGAGAAAAAAGAAATCGAGATAAAGCAGACTGTTTGGAGGTTATTTCTTTTTTTTGAATTTTAACTTGTATCGATGAAAAACGCTTCCGATACTTAGTCATCAGAATTTTTTCTATTGGCCTCTTTTTGATGGACTCTTGCTCTCAGACTCATTATTTGTAAGGTAACATGTTTTCCGATATAATTATCATTCAGAATTTCTTAAAGTTTCACGTGTGAGTTACACGTTTTCAACCCTAGAGATAACAATATTACATTTACCGGCGTGATACGGAAATTAGCAATGTTTCACCAAGCTTATCCTTGCGTTAAAGATTTTGGACACAATTTTACCATAGGCATGTACTGTATGTGAAATCTGTTCTGTATCAAACTGACATTTCAGATAATGCTTTGTTTGACTGAATTTTCCGTGAATGTTCAACATTTCAAGAAAATTTAACTACACTCTGGCAAGATCAAATTTTGTGAATTTGTACGTCATGTTCTTTGAATAATATAATAACTAAACAGCAAAGTTGTTTGCTGTTTATCTTGATTTCAATTGCTTGGTTGAATGTCAGTCCTTCATCCCCTACTATTTAAAATGAGAATAGCTAATACAAAACAAAATTGTCAGTTTTTTGTACTTAGTTTCAAAAGAGGTATTTAATTTCATAAAGTAGTATCAAGTTTTTGACTTCATTAATACCAAAATTGAGGTTTGCTACCCCAAATATGCACCCCTACACCCTTCAAGTAAACTATTGGTGCTATTCTAAACTTAATTCTTTGCTTTTACAAAATATATAGTATGAGGGGGTTATGGTGTCATTTTTGACACAAAATATTGATTTGAAAAGAGTTTGTCGGTCATGTGCAACACTACCTTAATTAAACTTAAGAAAAGGTGCTACACCGGGATCAATGGACTAGAAAATAAACTGTAAATAAGGCCAAAGTAATGAAATTCTTTGTTTTGCGTCCACTCTAAATGGGAAAAGGTACGCGTCTAAGCGGCTGAAAAACACACACACGAAAATTAACACTATGTAATTTGCTTGCAGCAAATAAAAAAATTGTAACAAAATTTTAGTTCCGAATAGCTAAGCGGTCATGTCCTAAAATTTCCTATTCAAATACACTGCATGTTTTTTTCATGAAAACCTTAAAAACCTAAGCGGGTGGGGACGCAAAACAAAGAATTTAATTACTTTGGCCTAACCATGTGAAAATAGCAAAACATTGTAACAAGAGCATCATGTACAAATGGATGAACTTGAACAAAGAACCTGAACCAAAGGCTTGAGGCGTAGTGTCGTGTGTAATAGTTAATGAATAAATAATTACGATGCAGCAAGATGATTGAGCTAATAGTTTAGAGAAACCGCTGGGTCATGACAAAATGGGGGCTAGCTCTGTGTACCTACTAAATAGATGTGTATGATCAACACAAATCCTAAATTATAGTTTAATATTAATAATAATTTGATTAAAATCATTAATCTCTTTAGATGGAAGAACAGGTCTATATTCCAACTTTCAAGCTAAATTCACCCTAATGGCAGTACAACTTGTGAAAATATACATTTAAAGAACTTTTGAACAGTACGTCAGAAAAAGCAGTGAAAAAATGTCAAGCTTAATTCTTACACTTTCCTTTTTCAGGTGTACAAGGAGAAATTATATGGTCGAAAGTACATCTGGTTTATCATTGGCTGGTATCCAGACAATTGGTACACAGTGAGGGACGATAAAGTGAACTGTACCGCTGACCAGCTCAAAGAGGCTTTGGAGGGGCATCTGACCACGGAAGTGATGATGCTTAATCCTGACGACTCTGTCACGGTGTCCGGAATGGTGAGTCGGGTTAAGATCAAGGTCATTGCTTCTGCTGATAGTGGAGTGGTGTGAAATTAAACAATGTGATGTGAAATGGATTGTGTGTATACGATGCAGTTAATACATATGTCTTTGATCTTCCAGAGCGGTAAATAATGCAAGCTATAGCTTCCAAGGGCAGGAATCTCACTGTGATTCCAAAGATGTGCGCGTTTCCCATAATTTTTTTGGCACATAATCTTTCTGTCACACTCTTTAACATCAGTCACTTGGCAGTTACTTTCCCAAGTGCCTCAGCCCCAGCAGTAGAGTAACAATGCTTGCACCTTTTATTTTGTTGCAGACTTCAAATGATTTTGTCACGAGGCTGCTCAAGAGGATCGGCGATCCTTTAAAAACCTCAGGTTACCCAGAAGCCCCTCTGGCATACGACGCAGTGTGGGCGCTGGTCCTGGCTTTAAACAAGTAAGTGTAATTTGTTTCTGCCACAGAGAAAAATGTAGAAAAAAAACTGTGCATAAGGCAATACACAACGTCTGAACACTGATTACACTGTAAAACAGCA
The DNA here is from genome assembly GCF_041260155.1 of Ptychodera flava. NCBI lineage: Eukaryota > Metazoa > Hemichordata > Enteropneusta > Ptychoderidae > Ptychodera > Ptychodera flava. Next base: position 17,163,758 of record NC_091943.1, read on the forward strand.
AATACTGAACATTTCCAAGATTTTTTGTCAAATTTGTCAACATTTTGATGTTCTGGTCTGTGTTACATAATTCTTCTTTCTTTCTGTCAAAAATTCATATCTGATCTAAAATCTTTTTTCATTACTACCGTTCCAAGGGTGATGGTTTAAATTTGTTCACTACCCAAGGTGATAAACTGCATTGCTGGTGGCAATGCAGCATCCTTTAGTGATCTACTTTTGATATGTGTTCTCAATCATCCTCAGTTGACTCAGAGTACATCAGCCAATTCACGGTACAAGAAGCATACAGTTTATTGGTGACTTGCCGGTTCATCCATTGCAGAGATACTGTTCACTTTAGAGTGATAAATCTCTACTTGTACCTGTACACCAACTTGATGGATATATTTATTTGCATTAGTTTGCATATTAATGTATGCGCACCAGGTGCACTCAAATTTGCAGGTGACATTAACAGAGGGCAGATGGGTGTAATATTTTTTCTCAAGGCCAAAATCAGCCTTTCACCTTCTGGTAGAAAGACCCATTGAACTCAAAAGTATGCACCTAATTAAATCTTGAATGGAATTTGAAACAACCAATTTGCATAAATTAGCATATTCATTGCTTCCCCAGATGGCCATTAGCTCATTCAAGGATGAAATAACAAACCTAAATCATGCTGAATCAAATTTTAATGGCAGATTTTTTCAATAGACTAAGACCTCAATTACACAGCAATATAACATAGAGAAATTGATTTATTCAGGACCCGTACTATTTCAATGTCATCCTCATAAAATACACTTCGGCACATTGTTCGGGAGAAGTACTTTGATTGTTGTGACAATATCACAATAATCTGGTGACAGGTGTCTGACCCTGACTTTATTAAGATATGGAAATATTGTATGGCTTGGATTCAAATAACAAAGCCAATTGCAATGGCACTGATTGCCAAAAATAGAAACAGACTTAACTCGAAATCTCTCAGGATTTTTCAATTGTTTGTTTGTATAAATCTTGATTTTTAGGATTTAACTGCTGACATCTTTCCTCCGTGATCAGGCACTGCAGGTTGAAATTGCTGAGAATTTTTCAACAGTTTTTATTTTTCAAGTGCATTTTAGTCCCCGCGGACAAAGTCCGGCGGGGACTTATAGATTGGGTCCCGTCTGTGCGTCCGTCCGTCCGTCATCAACAGTTTCTCAGACACTGCTGAACGCATTTCGTTCAAACTTGGCACAAAAGCATAGCACTATGACCTACAGATGCACGTCGATTTATTTTGTGATACGATCGAATTTGGCCGCGAGGCGGCCATTTTGTTGCAATTTTTCATGTCTTTTGACCATAACTCAGACATCCTTGAGCAGATTCTGTTCAAACTTGGCACAAAGGCATAACACTACGGCTTTCATATCCATGTCAAATAATTTTGCGATATGATTCAATATGGGCGCGAGGCGGCCATTTTGTTGCGATTTTTCATGTCTTTGGACCATAACTCAGACATCCTTGAACAGATTCTGTTCAAACTTCGCACAAAGGCATAACACTATTGCCTACATGTGCATGTCAAATAAGTTCACGATACGATCCAATATGGCCGCGAGGCGGCCATTTTGTTTGCGATTTTTCGTGTCTTTGAACCATAACTCAAACATCCTCGAACCGATTTGTTCAAACTAGGCACAAAGGCAAAACACTATGGCCTACATATGCATGTCAAATTATATTGCGATATGATCCGATATGGGCGTGAGGCGGTCATTTTGTTGCGATTTTTCATGTCTTTGGACCATAACTCAGACATCCTTGAACCGATTCTGTTCAAATTTGGCACAAAGCAAAACAGTATGCCCTTCATATGAACACCAATTTATTTTGTGAAATGATCCAATATGGCTGACAGGCGGCCATTTTTTTGCGATTTTTCATGTCTTTGAACCGTAACTCAAACATCCTTGAACCGATTTTGTTCAAACTTGGCACAAATTCAAAGCACGTACTATGGCATGCATATGCATGTATCAATTAACCTTGTGATAGGATCCAATATGGCTGCAGAACTGCCATTTTGTTGGAATTTTGCATGTCTTTGAAGCGTAATTCAAAGGTCATTACACCCATTTTGTCCAAACTTGGCACAAAGATCAAGCACTATGGCATACAATATGTCAATTTACTTCGTGACATGTTCCAATATGGCTGCCAGATTGTCATTTTTTTCGAATATCGCTGCCCGATGGTCATTTTTGGATTTTTCATGTCTTTGAGGCTTAATCATATGCAAATATTCCTAACCAATGTTGTTGAGACATGGTACAAAGATAAAGTACAATGGCATACATATGCATGTCTACTAATTTTGTGCTATGATCCATATGGTCAATAGACAGCCATTGATTTCAATTTTGGTTTGATTTTTTTATGTCTTTGAAACATAAACATAGGTCACTGTCTCTCGATAGACTGATTTTGTTCAAACGTGATACGAAGATAAAATACTATGGCTGCATTCTTGTGCACATTAATTTGTTTCATTATATGATTCGAAATGGCTGATGGCTGATTACAACAACATACCCGATCCCATAGCATTTCGAAAATTCCACCAAACCATGTGTATAGTATGTGCCGTCATGACACTAGAGGCAGTGAGGGCATCGTCATGTGTGATGTAATCAAAAGTTCTTCAGTGGTCATTACCGGCAGAGATGAGTCATTTATTGAACGTTCCTTAGATTACTTTATTATGCAAGTCACAGGCCTGATGCACCCCTTGCATCAATGTCATTCCACAGCGACCTAGACCACAGCTACCTAGACACCAAAGATTATAACAAAATGGACAAGCGGGGACTGTGTCATCAACGATGACTTGTTATATTTTTTAGCTCACATTTGGTATATGTGCATGTACCAGAGAGAGTTTATCTGATAAGTCAGTGGCATCTGCATGATGTACATGTACACAATGTATGTATGTATGTATGTATGTACATGTATGTATCTATGTATGTATGTATGTATGTATGTATGTATGTATGTATGTATGTATGTATGTATGTATATATGTATGGCTGTATGTATGTATGTATGTATGTATGTATGTATGGCTTGAAAGATGTCGTCATCAAAGACAAGAAGAAAATACCAGTAGTAATATCTGCATTTTTGTAACATTTGACTTACACTGAAAGTAATGTGTGAACACTTTGATGGCATTTAACTATACAGTAGTTTTGCAGAATATTTTTACAAAGTAAAGTGATACATTAATTGTACCCTCTTCGTGAAAGGAAAAGCAGCTGTAAAAATTTTGATGACATATTTAACTTTTTTTTGTTTTTTTGAATGCCTAGCTTACAGTTTCTCGTTCTGCTTCCTGAAGCATATTGAGATACAAATTGTTATGTCAAACTCAGCCTGTGCATGTGTAGACTGCATTGTTATTGTTGACAAGTGAATTCTGGTCTGGACTGGAATGCGAATGTAAAATATAACTAATGCATTTCATGCATATGGGAGCTTTGTTGACAAGCTAAAAAAAGCCCCGTGTTTCAACATGCTTTGGGGAAGAGAACAAGAACTTCCAATCAACATACAAAACAGAATGTTACAGCTACATGCGCTTTATTGATAAGCAAAAGCTAACAAATAGCTTCTTCGGCTTCTTCCTTTGTGACTTCAGTCGCATGCAAGCCGCGGTGCTCTTTGAACGATGATGTACTTGCTAATCCTGCACACCTTTGCTTCCTTTTGGAGACATCAAAGTCCAATCTTTCTCGTGAAAATAACAAAATTGTCTTCCGTGGAGTGATAATAGTCAAAGGATTAGCTCTTTCTAAGCAGGCGGGAAAATTGTAAATATCTACAAAGGAAAATATGTTCCAATAGCTTTATTGTGATGTACATGTACAGTACCAGTATGCCGATACTGAGTGAATATGAATTTTTTTATTGCTTTTTCAAAGGCAAAAAAGTCCTAACTCCGTTCCGTAGATTCATAAATCATACCATTTTCATCTGTTTTGGCCCAAATGTTCACATTTTACCACAAATATTGCACTATCTTACAAGTTTTTTTTTTATGAAAAGGTCACAAAATGCGTAAAAGTATTCGTAATGTAGAAAGCAGATGGAGTATTGTGAGCATCATATATTTTTCTTTATCGCAAAATTTCTGTTTCATGTCTGCGGTACCTATCAAATGAACACTGTGTAAACAGAATAATATCCGAGGTCAGTTTTGCGTAATTTGTCTACGACCGAGATGTTGTCATTATTGGAAATGTCGTGATCATTAAATCTTGCCTCGCAATTTGTTCTCCGGCCTCTGTTGAAGTCAGAATCAATAAAATCCAAGATTGGGAGATTAGATCAGATCGATAAATTTCTTTTTAATTATACGTCCATGATCATTAAACAGAAATTACAGGAAAGGTTAATGGTCAATGGTGATTTCGAGATTGAGAAAATGAGAAATTATGGAAAGATGACAGCGTAAAAGTTGATGTTTAGAAAGATGAGCATGTAGAGAAATATTTGCAAAACCCCAAAGACAATAAAATACTGAGTATTAAAAGTTTCATATCTCTTTGTAACATGTTGACATGATCTTCTGATTTTCCTACATGTCCTGTGCGTTCCACCCATATACACAGTTATCCTTTTTATTGCGTGATAACTTTCATTCCTTTGTGAGAGAACCAGCAAGTAAAGTGATAGTCTCAGATAGGTTTATTTGCAGCATGAATTTGCACCTGCCCTTTTTTCCACACACTTATAAAGAAAACGGAATATATATAGCATATGACGTGTAAAGTAGAGGACATTCAATGTCATCTGATGTACGTGAAGACAAAACATTGTTCGTTTTAGGAGTCCAGTGCATGTGCAGCACAGTTTACCATTTTTGCTTTAACCTTCAAAAGAAAAAAAATGTGCATTTACGCATGCATACAGCTTGTCCTGATTCAAAAAGTTGTCGTATTTTGCTGATCTTTATGACAGCAAGTAGTGTTTAAAAGCAATAGTCTTCCATCAGCCTGGTAGATGGACGCAGATTAATGAATTTGGGGCTGTCTACTGCAGTGACAGATTGCTTCAATCAAACAATTACATGAACCTGTTCGTCAGTGCAGGAAAAAAACATGCAGGATGAGGCAGCGAGGCAGATACAAGACACTGTACATTGCACGCACGATTGATGAAGATGTATGGAAATGTTTGTTTAAGAAAGCTCCCTCTTGTGGGCAGTTTTCCATGTTTGCAGTAATAAATTGCTTTGGAACAAGGCTGTGCTGAGTGATGGTAATAAATTGTTTGGGAACAAGGCTGTGCTGAGTGATGGTCGTAACCTTTCAGTTGCCAGATAACCTTGGTGACTTGCTACCTGGTTCTTGTGGAGATCAAGAAATTCAATGTAGCCATTCGGAAACAGCTGCAATTACTACACAGTGGGATAGACTGACTTCAGCTGAGGGTCATCGTTTTTTTCTAGACGCAAACGAAATAATCCGTTTGCATTCAGCAAAGGGGTAATTTTGATACTTTTGCAGTTATGTACCATTGCCATTTCATACAGTGAGTGACTTCATGCAAGTATTCCATATTTTCTTGATATCACAAACAGATAAAAAAAGTGACCTTGTCCCTTTAACGACGTCTGTGGAAGGACCATAGCCTAAACCAATCAAATATGCAAGTTTTAATTCAGCTCACGGTTCTCATTGCATTATGTGTACAACATAGAATTATGACATTTTGTACTAGGTACTTGCTGATTCCAGTCAAGCTAAAAAGATTTCAACCAGTCTGAGGAATTTTGTACAGTAAACTTTTAAATGTAAAATGACACATTGTAATGATTTGGTATATTATACCATGCTTGACACATTATGGACAAAATACTAGGTGTATAAAAGAAGCTTGGTTTATTTTCAGCGGTCCATGGGGCCCAATGTTCAAGAAATCTTAAGCATAATTGTTCAACATCGGTGTATATTTCAAGGGCCAGTAAATGTAACTTTTGATTTTTTTGCTGTTTTTGTTTTCAATGTCAATCTACATGTCAAACTACAGTTTTTTGTTCTACTCCCCAATGCATATTCAGATACAAAGTATTCAGCTGGTCAACTCAGCCTGTACATTTGTAGACTACATTGTTATAGTTGACGAGGGAATCCTGATCCAGACTAGAATTCAAATGTCTATTTGTAAATAATAAGAGTGCATTTATATAGATGCTGTGTAGACAAGCTGAATAGCAGGTGTACAAACGACATGCTTCGTAGAGTATGATGAGAAAGTGTTGTTGACGTTAAAAACAAAAATACATGTGGTGAAAAAAATTTTCAAAAATTGTGGCATGGATGGCAAATTTTCGTTATCATGTTGAGTTGCCTCTGCACGTCACATTTACACTTGTGGCAAGATACTTTGCAGCAAAATGAAAAAATTAGGTCAGTCAGTAGTCTGGTTCCCTGACCCATTTCCCCGGTAGAGGGCGTGGGGAAATATAGGGTCAGGTACCGGCTAATGTAAACATGGACGCTATTGGGTTAAAATAAAACAAGCTGTGATTGGATGAAAGTAACACTTGTAACTTTTTCTCATCTTTCTTTGGTTTCGCACTTTCAGGCTCACTTGACACCAACTTCTTGTTTGTACCACAAAGCCGTGGAGGTAGAAAGGAAGACTTTCTACCTCCATGATTTAGCCACTGTGATTTAGCACACCTCTAAGCTTAATACTTTTAGAACGTCGACATGATGCCTGGCATTTTTCACGAAATTCGGACACCATTCTATCCATCGAAATCAATCGTCGTTCACAGTTCCAACAAAGTTTGCTTTCAATTAGCTGTGATATCGCAGCAGTACTTGTGGCGTGTATCGAACGTGCTCGGGTCATTGGGGTCACGCCACAGTCGGCGATGACCTCAATGACCCTAGCGCGTTCGATACACGCAACAAGTACTGCTGCGATATCACAGCCAGCCTTCAATCACCTCTATTTCCCCGTACTTCTGGATTTATCCTTTCAGTTTATGTTTCCCATCTCGTGTGCCAATGTTTTTGGTTCGGATACCAGTGTTCAAACATAATTCTGATCCAGTCGAATTTTGACCGGCGTTTTCATGGTAGCAGCCATGTTTGTTGTAGCATGTTCTGTCAGGTGACTGACCTCCGCCATCTTGAACAAAATTCTGTTCAAGATGGCTACCCGGTACCTGACCCCATATTTCCCCACGCCCTCTACCGGGAAATGGGTCAGGGAACCAGACTAGGTCAGTCAGTGAACTTTCTTGGATAGATCTCAAATGAAGTTTGTCGTGACACTGAAAAATTATTGCACACAGGATGAGGGTGTTTCCTTCCAAGTTTGCAACATGGGAATAATCAAGGTTTGAGATAAGATGAGATTGATGGCTGAACTTTGAACTTCAAGTCATTTCTATATGTTGACCTTGACCTTAGTCATCTTTCTCTCCAGGCTTGAATTCATCACAGACTCATTAACGTCAAACAGTTAAAAAAAAACGAAACTTATCCAACTCCGTAATATACCGTAGGCTATTTTCAAATAATGATATCCTCAAGGAGATGCAAATTTTCGTATCTGTCCACAAATATGTAAAAGAAATTATTCAAATTCAATAACAGTAAGTGGATTTGCTTGCTGAAAACTGACATCAAGGTCATTCTGAACCTGCAGAGAAAGCTTGACGTCGACCACCAATTGAGCCTGCTGACCCAGTGGAATTATTTAAATTGAATAATGGGTTTAGTTTTGTGATGTTGGCTGTGGGTAAGGAAATGTACTTTGTCAATAGGAATAAATCAGCGTACATGATATTGGACTTTAGGGACTATATCCCGTATTGTGCAGTCCTAAGTCAAACGGGGATGTCATGAACTTGTACATTGGCAACAAAATAAATGTTTGTACGTACTACCTGAACCTGTGAATTTAAAAGCCAATTATTTATATACGACATAAAAAATTGTGCCAAAGTCAATTTTTGTCTAAACCCAGCCAAATGTTTTTAAGATCGAGAAAAATTTTTCAAATTTTTCCCAAAATTTCGATCAAAAATTGTAGCCTATGAAAATTGATATCAATTTGGTTCAAAATTATCAAGAAATTACATAAAAATTTATAAAAAATCGGTGAAATTTTGCACTAAAAGTTTAGTGGGGAAGTTTACGCCACTCAGAGGGTTAAAGAAACATTTCTAACACAGGTATAAATTATAATTTCTGTGATTTCAATAGTTAATTAGTGAACAGCTTTAGTGTTGTCTAACATGAAATGGATCAAATGATAGTAAAATAATACTGTGTTTTATATTTCTTCAACATTCTGTACATTTAAAAACTTTTTGTAAAAGAATTCCTTCATTGCTGCATATTATAGGGATTGTCCATGTATAAAAATGACTGCACTAAAAGGCACAAATGCAGGATGTGCCTCGATCAGATATTTGGCCACTCAAACTTTTACAATATCCTTTTGAAGTCCCACTTGTAGGGGTTCATTTTGAAGCTGATTGAGTAAATAAAGTTTTCATTGCTCTAGTTTTGTGAAAATTGGGAATTTATTTTATCCCCAGAGATAACAAAGGGATAGCAGCATGAATTTCAAATATCGGTAAATATTGGGGAATTTATTTCTCTAGTACCAAAATTTGCTTCGGGGACCCCTATTTTTATTCTCAATTTTAAAAGAGAGTGGTTGAAAGTTTACTTAAGGTATTAAGTTTGAGCAAAAGTTTGTTGTTCATTTTTGAGGCATGCACTTCTTTTATATTCATTAAGTCCATCATCTATGATTTTGTTCATCGGTTAACTAAAAAGACAAGAAGGAACAATATGAGCACTATACAAAACACAGAAAGACAGGGAAAGCTACAGTTTATTTAATCTGTATTAACCCTTTCACCACCATGGGTTTGGCCCAAACCCATTGTTATCAATGACGATCATGGACCTGTTTACCAGGGAACTTAAGGTTAGTTCTTGAACCCGGACCTTCTGGTGACCTATGACATCAGACAGAGATTTTAATCTGAGTGTTATTGGTTAATAAGACAATAAATGTAAACTTAACATTCTATTCCCAATAATTTCGATTCCTTTACTGCATGTTCCCTTTAACTTTATTTGATCTGGTGCCAACCAGGAAAGTTTTCAAATTCTTCATACTTTCAGATCAGGTGCTTGTTAATTTGACTATGCTCCCACTGTTGTATTGATTATTAACTTTTTCTAATATTTTAAACATAAAAACCCTGGAATTTTTGTTTTTTTGTTGAAGGAGGAGTAAGATAGAGAGAAGCTTCATTCACACCAAGATATTTGAAATGTAAGCCCTCTTTGGTTTGAGCAAAATAAAACAACTGTTGTAGACAACTCGGTTAATCATACAGCGTGTACAGTAGCTGGGCTTTGTGTCAATTCAGAAAGTCATGAGCAGTATATTAAGTGATTTGCCAAGAACATGTAATTTTCCAGATTGATGTCTAGCGGTCACCCAAGGTCGCAAATCATGGTTGGTGATTATCCCGTGGTCCTAAAATAGAGCTGCATACCTATCAAAGTGAACAAACAGCGATCGTCTTGATGTGATTTAAGAAATCCAATACCAGACTCTGTCATTTGAACAGAGTACCTGAATTACAAAATGAAGTCTGTTTGTAAAGAAAAGGATCTGATTTGTATGACTGTGAGGTGTCAAGACATGAAATTGCCAGTCAACACGAGATAGGGAAGACATTCATCAATGGGGTGGCGCACAGAACAGTTTAATGATGTGACTGGAATATAGAAAAAACAGTCTCTCTGAGAGAGAGAGAGAGAGAGAGAGAGAGAGAGAGAGAGAGCCTCAGTTCTGTACAGGTTAAGGAGAGATCCTACTCAAAGTATAGGGGCTTGGACAGACATTCAGCTTTCATGAAAGCATGAAAAACTTACTGTTACGATCTCTCCCATCTGTCCTCCCTCTTTTCTTTCCCTCCCTCCCTCGTCTCCCTCCCTCGTCTCCCTTTCTCTCTGTCTCTTCAAAAATGAAATGGAATGATTCCATATCATATGGAATGATATATTGATTTTATTTCATCAGGTTTTTAATAATTTTCACGCAAAACAAAAATAGGATAACAGCTATTTTAGATTACAAAGTAAGATTAATGATAATTTGAATAAGTTTTCAGATCACGAAATTTTGCCATCTGAATCCCGTTTCTGAACTCTTATGTGTAGTAAGTGGCACATTTCATTTTCTTAATCTGTTAGAAAACTGAAGATCTTGACATTTCAATCTTCTACTCAGAATCCCTGATTTCAAGTAGAGTGACCACTTTGTACCAGTCTATCAGATTTCTTAAGAGAATAATTTGTATGTCAAGGTATGGGTGTTTGTGAATGAAAGGATTATTGCCCCTAGTCATGTCATTTATCAATAACTGATAAAGCATACATATCATGCTGGGACGTGAAAGTGTAACGGGTTTCGATTGATTCAGTATTTAATTTTTGGTACAAATCATTTCATCGTGTACTGTCACACACTGAGCGTGACTGGACGTTTTGTCTCAGAAAGGCATCCATCAGAGAAATTTATAGTCATCAAGATAACCAGGTAACTGTGACATATTCGATAATTGAGATGCAGTCAGTGCAAAACATTCTGAAAGTTTCTAGAAAGTCAGTCGACAATGTGTGTTGACAATGTGTGTTTTTATACACCCCCATAGTTAACTCCTCACAATGCAAAATGCAGGTTCTGAACAAAAAAGGCTGCAATCAGACAATGGAAAAAAAAACGTTTTTGTATTGATTTTCTTGAAAAAAGTACACAGGCAGTGAGTGAAGTTTTTGTATCTTTTCAGTGAATTGGTCAGTACATTTCTCCAATAAAGTTACTTACATCAAATGCAAGTTTAGTGTAATATATCATGTGATAGCACAAACACTAGAAACTTGAAGTGATAAATTCCAACAATGTAAAAAAAAAAACATTTTTGCAATTCTAGTGCATTTAATATAATTTGGCAATATTCTGACATTGCAAATGAAGTTGAACAACAAAAAAAGATTTTTAAAGTCACAGAAATTGTGAATTTAACAATTTTTTGCATTAATCAGTTGTGACTTAATTATCACACGATAAGATTGACCAACTTTACCTAGTCATGTATGTATATATGTATGTATGTATGTATGTATGTATGTATGGATGGATTGATGGATGTATGTATGTATGGCTGTATGTATGGATGGATGATACTGTGGATGTATGTATGGATGTACGTATGGATGTATGTATGTATGTATGTATGTACATGTATGCTTGCTATTATGTATACCAAAACGTGAATATGCTAATTAATGCATTTTCTAATATACCAGACTTAAAACATTTTCGTAAATCCCGTCCAAGTAGTGGAGGGGCTTATACACAAACAGGAGGATATACTCAGACTTGTACACTAAGGGGAATTGATGAACCAATGGTGAATAAAATTAAATATCAAGCAAAATCATCAATACCTAGTTGCAATTTTTTGAGGGTGAGACTAAATTCTCCTGTTCTTGAAATCTCTGCCCTTTCAAATAATCTAAATGATTGTAGCATGCGCGGAAAAGCTAACTCAATAGAATAATGGATTGTAGCATTTACACAGCAATGAAGCAATTTTGCCGTGTCTGTAAAACCAATTTCTGTGTAATGGTGCCCGCCCTGATATTCCCAATGGCCTTCGGGCCAGCACGAATGATGTAAAGTTGGTCTAAATGATTTCCTAGTCGGTGAAACCATATCCATATAGTCTTCAGAGGCATGTTATTGGATCAGGATCCCTGTTTTCTGTTGATATCCAGTTACTACAAATCTGTTATTGTAATTCTGTAAAATGTTTCTACGTTTCTTTCTACGTTTAAATTGAATAAATTCCATGATTTGATAGATTTAATGCCAACAGCCAAAGCAAGCTGTACACAAAAAATTACTGTGACTTCATCCAGTTGTTTCCAGAACTTTTTATGGCGTTATGTATGCTCGTGCCTTTTGTACTTTCACATTGCATCAACTGCAGGGCGGATATGCTCTATTGATGCTATACAGATGAAAAAGCCACGTGAAAAAAACATGAAAAGGGAAAAAGAAAATTAATGGGTCTTCTTTTTTTGTAAAAAAAAATAGGATTTACACCTTCGCAGACATTACAAAAATTACTTGTCCTTACTGTGCTCTGTTTACAAATACACTGGAGGCAGGCTTGTATGACAGAATGTGTTACTTTCACGTTTGAACACAGTCGGTATACCTTCTGAAAAGTTTTTCAGAGAATCATTTATTGCTTGAGTCAGACTGCTCACGTAAAAATTACAATGTTTTTATAAGTTTCTTTTTCACTCTGTTTTCATTCATTATGGGGTTTTTTGGATATTTGTTTTTATTTAATTGTTTGTTTGATTGTGGTATCATTTTTAAATCAGAGACCCACTGAAAAAAACACATCAGGAAGAGCACAGTAAGATATTTTATAACCAGATATGAACTGAAAATGCTCACGTGTTTGCAACTTCATTGAAAGTGTTATGATCAACATCATGAACAATATTCACCACAGATTAATTCCAAAGGTAATTAACTATATGAATATGTAATTAGCTGAAATAAAAATACTATATTTCTCTGACTGCTGTCATTATATCACCACATTATAAAGCAAGTGTAATTGCCTTTTGTCAGGTCCTTCAAGCTATATATGCCAAACTGTGAAAGCTCATTAGATATGCAAATTATAAATTAGCTGATATGAAAATGCAAAATTATACCTTTCACTTATACATGTACAATATAATTGTCAAATCAATATACATAGCAAGTTTCATACCGGTATACTTTTCTTAAAGCCCTTTCAGTCTTACATCTCTAATTTGGAAATTTAGTTAAATATGCAAATTAGTAACGTTCTGATGTAAAAATGCTAAACAACTTAAATTAATATATTATCATTTTTCTTCAATGTACATATAAGGTTTCATCGACTTAGGTGAAGTCAATCAAGATATATCCCTAATTAGAAAAGTTCGTTAAATATGCAAATTAATAATAAGATGTCATACAAAATCAAAACTGACTGTTGGCATAGCATTTACAATATACATGGCAAGTTTCGTCAACTTCGGTCAAGTCAATCCAGACATACATCCTTAATTAGGAAAATTGAAATATGCAAATTAGTAATTAACGAAGATTAAGATACTAAATGACTTCAAAAATGTTCTATCATAGTATCTTCAATGTACACTAGTACTGCACGTTTTGTCAACTTTGATTGAGCCAGTCCAGATGTATATCTCTAATAAGGAAAGTTCATTGAATATGCAAATTAGTAATTTGATGTTCTAAAAAATCTAAACTGACTTTCAAGTCACCAAAGTTTCTTCAATTTTGGAGAGCAAGTTTTTGTCAATTTTGATCAAGTCAGTCTATATACATATCCCTAATTAAGGAAAGTTCATCAAATATGCAAATTAACAATTTACTTCCATGTCACAACTTTATGTCTTCCATGATGGATAAGTGATCAACATTTGTAGCGAATTTCATCCAATTCTGTGCAGCCATTCTCACTGTACTGTATGTCTGTCTTTTCTAAAATCATTAATTATGCAAATGAGCATGAAATATGCAAGCCACATTAACCAAAATGTAATCAGTTCTTGCCATTAGCATATGGTACCTGTCAAGCGAATCTGACGTAAATCTGTTAAGGTTCGTGAGATATCATGTAAATATGCAGACAGACAGATGGACAGACAGACAGACATCAATACGACATTAGCCCGTGTGTGAACACGTGAGCTAAAAATGACTGAATTATAAAAAGTGCCAGTGCTGTAGAAAGAGAGAATACATACTAGGTCAATTACTCAAAAATTATATCAAATAGATTGAATTATAAAATGGTAATTTCAGAAATTAGATCAAAAATTTCTTTTTACTATTTATACAGCCCAGAGATAAAAAAAAACCAAGTGAAAAGACTGTCAATTCCTTGAATAGTCTGATGGTATTGTCACAGTTACTCTACCCATGGTATCATGTACATATAACAAAATATACTTCAAATTAAACATTTGCATAGATTTAATTCATTGTTAATGTAACAACATTTCATGAATCACAGTCAGTAATTTATGCCTTTGAGTTGAGAAATTTTAGAAAAAAAATTGCTCTGAAAGTCTGTCATTTTTCTTTTACATTACAGGACCATGAATCGGCTGGCTGCCAAGGGTACAAAGCTTGAAAATTACGACTATCACAATAAAGAGATCGCAAATGAGATTTACAAGGCATTGAATGAAACAGACTTCTTTGGAGTCTCAGTAAGTATTCACTGATATTTTTACAAAAGAATACAATTTTCAAATTTCTCTGTTCACTTCTTAAAGGCAGAGTGTACCACACAGACATATTTTTTTAAGTCTCAAAATCTGATGATATTTTCAGTGTCTCTACCATTTTTGGACCTGATTTGAAGTCTGTGAAAGTTTTCAGTCTTGTTTTTTGTTGAAATTGAAAATTTATTTCTTTTTATCCTGCAATAAACAGAGTAAATGGCAGCCATTTTGAATTCAAATACCAACTTATTTGGGCTAATTTGCAGCATCTCGGAAACTGTTATCCAACTGGTTGGCTAAATCTTACCATTATAATTGAATAATACACAGGGACTCCCTAAGTTGCTGTGAATAGTGACAGTCAACCAATCAAGTATAACCTTCCGAGCATGTTTCACATCAGCAGAGAAATTTGAGGCAGTGAATGGTAGCAATTTCAAATTTCAAATACCCAGAAATTTGAGGCAGTGAATGGCAGCCATTTTGAATTTCAAATACCAAGAAATTAAAGGTAATAAGTGGCAGCCATTTTGAATTTCAAATACCAAGAAATTTGACGTAGTGATAGAATGGCAGCCATTTTGAATTTCAAATGCCAAGGAATTTGAAGCAGTGAATGGCAGCAACTTTGAATTTCAAATATCAAGAAATCTGATGTAGTTTGCTTCTCTGTTCACGATTGAGTCGTGGACTGTTGAGAGGAATAGTTACGAAGTTCAATGAGCAAATTTAAATTACGTGCAAGAGTTTAAAATTTTTCATTTCTTAGCCACTCTTGACCTTAAAACAACCGTTAGCATGTTTATTACACCCACGCACAATATGCAAGACATTACATTGGCAAGTGTTGGTGTTGAAATTTTCTGAGCGCAATGTCCATAAAATTTAAATGTGTAAGAAAAATAACCTGCCATAAAATCCAAGAATGTGACAGGGGACTTTCTCTCCATTTCAGCACAATGTCTGTAATTATCAGTAGTTTTCACATCATCAGCTTCCGCAATCTTGGAAATTCCAGATGTTGCTGTGATTAGAATCAGTCCTTCCCATTCCGACATTACTGCACTCAATTCCACAAATGTCAAAAGATGCTATCTGGAAGCGAAAAAGACTTTTGGCCGTCCTCGTATCAGATGTTGCAGATTTCAGTAGATTTGAGTAAATGGAAAGTTGGATTGTGCCTGGGACGGTCGTAAAAATTCCATCAAAATATTGCTTGCTTCCAAGAATACGAGATTGTTTTGTCATCTCTTGATAAAGTTGTTTTACTTTTCTACAGCTTTATGAGTCCAGCGAAATGCATCTCTTGTGTTAATTTTGTGAACAATTTCTGATTACCATTTCTCACATGTATTCAATGTCGATGATATAATGACCTTGATTTTTTCATTTCCCTATGGTTGCCATCCCCCTACTTATACGCATCTTACTCCAGTCTATCCATTAAAACAATAGGTTTTAGATCACAGCATTTTACGAGTGTCATTAGCGAACTTGATATGTACATGTATAGGTGCCGTATACATACACGTCATTCTTGATTTTGTGCTGTTACACGCACCACAAGTTAATTGTCAACCTCCTGTTGAGTATAACTTATTTCAATATTATTCTGCAATTGAATGTTTAAATGAGTAAGTATGCAGTATATAGAACTCTCACAAAGGAATGAAGAAGTAGAAAGGACATCTACAAACAGAATTCATACTCAATTCAGCATTTTGTCATTGAATAGTACAAGACCTTCAAACATTGGCAATGAACGCATAAAGTACATTTTAACAACAAAGTAATTTTTTGAGTTGCAACTTAAATATATGTGTGCTAATCGCCTGAATGTAATCGACCAAATCTATCACCAAGGATTGAAATAGCCTTTGGCATTTTAAAGTAGGATATGGCTTAATAATGGGAATCCAAAACATCTCTCCAAAGATTTGGTGATATTGTTTGGTAATACTAAGTAAAATGCAGAAAGATACAGCTAATGGGGCTTTAACTCCATGACTAGACAGACCAGTGAACCTTAATGTAAATATTACTGGCATTTGCTCTGTATGATTCACATTATTAGCACTACCAATGAAATTACAACACCACATACATATTGCTGAAGTACTCCTGAAAATGTCCCCCGCCATAATTTACAGTAAAGATTCATGTGGGTCCATCACTGCTAGAAATGTCTGGTGTCATTAGTTTATCAGCAACCACACCTAGTGTGACAAGAAGATATAATGCAATAATCATGAATTTTGTATGGAGATATCCCAATATGTGAAAATATAAGGCAGAGTGGTGTGGTCTCTTATTTATACTCGTTAAGTGGCGATATACGATGTGTTTTTTTTTATTTCCATTGTTGACAGGGTCCCGTTGCATTCTCGGCCACTGGTGACAGATTGGCTTGGACGCAGATTGAGCAAATGACAAGTAAGTGCATACTTTTCATAAAATCCATTAGGTTGAAATATGACAGGTACCATATTGTAAAAAGTTGAATGCCATAACTTGTCTTGTCTCATTCCTGTCCAAGTAACTTTGTGGTCATCTTGCGACGATGTTCAAAACAAATTCAAACCCGGTTAAAACCCCAGTTTCAGGATACATTTGGAATTGTCGCCAATATGTGATTATATAATTCTAGGCAACTCTGAATCCAAATTTAACCTGTGTCTGCCTCCAGAATTCAAACTATATAATTTGCATTTTACAACATAAACCTGTCAAATTATATTTTATGTAAAGTCTTCTTTCCATTGACTCCAGGGGTAAAACAAAATTGTGAATTTTAATCCACTACATCAAAGTGCTTGATGAAAAATAGACAATTTCGTGATTCGATCTGTTTCCTTTTTTACGGGCATGATCAATTTCTGTAAAACATGGTATTAAAAAATACGTTCTATTTTATACCAGCCATTCCAGAAACTGAAATCTGGTGATTCGTAATTTATGGACATGGACAATCCCTACATAAGAACTGGCTGGGTGTCATTGCAAAATGATCGTATTAAAATGTCAAAAAGACATTGCATAGTAAAGCTTGGTGACACATCAAATAACAACTGGCAAAGAGTTGAGGAAAGTATCCTATTAAAACTTAATTTGGTAATATACAATATGGCATAGGTTTGTCTGACTGTGGGTTTTATATCCTGTATCACCTCGGGAAGGTGTCTTTGCTCGAGGCGAGGTCAGTTTCGGCAGGATTAAAGAAGTTCAAGCCCTGATGTAGTTACATTCCTTATAGACAGTTTTATCACTGCAATGTTTGAGGCATAATATATAATTCTGATGACAGCTACAGGGTTTCAATGACAAGGAATTCACACTGGACACGTAAAGTCCGTCATTATGGCACGATAAGAAGGGCTGACTGACTTTACATGACGTTTCTTGATTCTTGCAAGCGTCATCAAATTTATACGTAGAATTAATACTTTAACAGTAAATGTACACATTGCAAGGTCATGGCAGTAAACATTGCTGCTGGGCATAATAAGGTTGTGTACTTCAAAATATTCTTTTGCTATCTTGCGATAAAGGAGTTATGAGTTGGAATGCCATTTCCAATTTTTTATTCCCCATGAGTCTTTTTTTTAAATTTTTGACACTTCTATCAACCATCCACAGCGGGTAAATATAATCATTATCGAAAATTTTATTCCATAGAAGCCACGGAATGTGTTACATCAACAGGCGGCAAATGTGAGCTAGGCCAGGTTGTATGTGTCGCTTTCTCATGAGAAAGTTTCTCTTGAGATTTGTTTCCATGTTGCCGGATATGGATGAAAATTGAGTTTGTGAGAAAGATCTTTAAAATGTTCTTGTTGCTTACAGTATTGTATCTACAAACAGGATATAATTCTGATTTAAGGTAGTATGCGCCTTGAAATTGGAAAACTTAACCTTTTGCTCAAACTTTCCTAAATGAAACTTTCAACCATTCTCTTACCAAATCATCAATAAAAATCAGGGGTGATCGTGCAACGTTTGGCACTAGGTAATCCAATTACCCAACATTTTGCGATATTTGAAATTCAAAATGGCCGCCATTCCTGTGTTAGCTCTATGGAGTAAAATTCAATTTTGGATTTTTGAAAAACTAAGACGGTGAAACTTTTTCTTCCTGCAAGAGCTTGAAAATGAGCCGCCACAAGTGGTATATCAGAAAAGAATTGTAGAAATTTTAGATTCCGAATAAATGTTCCCAAGGTGCATTCTACCTTAAGTAGAGTCAAAATTGGGTGGCAAAACAATCAGGCATATTGATACAAAGTGTGTAAGTGGTGATAATAACTACAATGACGATGATCATGATATGGTGGTGATGATGATGATGATGATGATGATGATGATCGATGCAAATGGAAGATAACAATAATTGATTTCATCATTCCAGCTAATGTGGATAAAAAGGCATAGAAATGATCGCAATCAAAAGTCAAGTCATTGTCATTACTTATTTGTTGACCATTGCAACATCTAAAAAAATGCACAACATCGTGTTCAACATTGACATCAACATTACAAATGAAACCCTGTCCACTCTCTCTTCTGGCGTCTCTTTACAGACGGAACCTATCACAAAGTGGGGTTTTATGACAGTAGAAATGATAATCTAACTTGGATCAAAGCAGTCAAATGGCTTGGTAAGTGGACAGGACGTAATCATCTTTCAAGTAGACGGCGAGATTACTCGCATCGGTGAACCAGCTAATCTGTGTCAAGCTTGCCTCCAGGGAATCGGATATTCCGGTCAAACAATTAGAGGAGTTAAGATTCCGTCGGTACCGGTATCATTTCAGTAGTTCTGTTATCGAATCCAGTGGATCAGATGGTGAATGATGATGTTTCCATTGGGAGCAAGTCTCATATGTGTACCATTCTATGTGGAATGAATGTTTAAAAAAAAAATTTACATTCTTGCAGAAATAATTGTTTGTCTGCATCCGCATCCAGACAATCAAATGTTGAAGGCAAAGTGAAAGTCTCAAAGAACTACAGCCGATTTGTTTGTCTGCACAGATCAAGATTTGTTTGTCTGCACAGATCAAGTTCAATGTCAAAGCTGTAGGCAATAATGCAGATATGAGAGAAGCAAGAGACCAGATTCTTTATCACACATCAGAAAAATGCCTTTTACTCAACAAAATGTTTACATGTTAATATATCCACTTGCTTCGATCTTAAATACGTAAAGCTAAATGCAGAAATGAAATGAAAATATCTGAACAAAGAGGTTTGAGTCTCATGTTTTATTTTTCATATAAACATATAGGAAAATATTAGTTTTTATAATGTCAGGGTGACACCTTTATTCTCTCAAAGGGAAGAAAGACGCAAATTTTCAAACTTCAAAATAACCTTTTCAGGTTAAAGTCATCACCATGATGCTCTCAAATTTCTCTGATCAAAATATCCTTTGGATGCAGTGAAAATACGTGTTCACAGCAAGATTTGCATGAATTCATCCAAGCCATCGATTACAATGGAAGTTCCTCCTGCTGATATCTGTAAGCAAATTCCAGTCAAATGATGGCACAGTTCTGGCTTGCTTTAATCACAAACTAATAGTCTGTACATTATACATATTTTTCCCTCAAGAATCTGTGTTTCTTTTTTCATCTGAAAGATTTGGAACCCACAAGATATGCGAGTGTCAGACATTTTTAATCCTCAGGGAAATATTTACGAAAGATTTTGCCTTATTTTGTAGAGAGTGAGTACAGAAGGAAATTGAAAAAGGTCATGATCATGGTAAAAAAAACATTGTCCCATTTCTTCACATTAAATACACCTAAAGTAGAAACTCTTTCTTCTCTGATCTCTTCTTTAGTAAGCAAGGTACAAACTGTCGTGACTGATATTTTTTTAATTCATGTTCGTAGGTGACGGACCTCCGGCTGATCAGACGCAAGAAATTCACCAAATCAGTGTGATATCCATGAATCTGTATGCTGCCATGTGTACATTAGCTTTTCTAGGCATTGTCGCCGCTATTGCGTCTCTTACTTTCAATATTTGGTTCCGAAAAACGAGGTACGTGTTCGGTTTTATGGGATGTGCGAGACGGTCTTTCTAATACCGAGGTACGCAACAGGCTAATGGGAAAAATTCCAGACAACTCTTTTTCTACCAGATATATCTTTGGATTTTATCCAGTCTATCACGCAGTGACTTTATGGTTCATGCTGAGTCTCCAGAACATCAGAGTGTAATCTTTCATAAATCTTACGTCAGCTGACAGACAATTTTTCACTTGAGAAGCAATCACTTTTGTCCGTGTTGTGCTCACAATGCTGGGCTCTGTCTGCAAGTAAAAATGGGAATGAATACCAAAGCTCCCTGCCAGGCAAACCATTACTTTATTGAGTCCCCTGACCCAACATACATAGACGATCTATGTCCAAGACATTTTGAGAGTAACGTCGATTTTTCCAGGGCAAGACTTGCGCAAGTCGACAGCTATGCTTGTTTCCATGGCGACGGGGCACCTTGCTCGCTCTCAAGCACATGTTGACATTTCTCCGTTTTGGGATTTCCACTTAACTCAGGTGTCGATATTTTCTCTTCACAGTGTTATAATGTATGTTGTCAAAGTTTCGATTCAAAGTTCTGTAAGGAAAAGCCCGTATCGTTTTCATGGGAGGGCTTTGTCGTGTGCAATTTTATACCAGTACTCCTGTGATTCAATTCAGGAAGCTGTCTGTTCACAATTGGCTTTTATCAGAACTCTTTAGGTTGAGCTATCATATGTTGGTGATATGCTAGAAGGCACAACTGAAGAGGGACAAGAGAAACTTTTTTCATAGCCTTACTGTCAATGTTTGTTTTCCGTTTGCTTTGTTGCAGATACATACAACTTTCTCACCCAAGTCTTAATAATATTATCATCATTGGCTGTATAGTCTGTCTGAGCTGCGTGTTCCTATTAGGGCTAGATGGAAAATTTCTAAACCCTGAAGTTTATCCTATCGTATGTCAGGTAAGACACAGACCAGTTTTTATTGGGTGATTATGGCTTTGCTATAATCATTGTTAACATCTGGATGGACATGCGGGGAGAAGGGTTTAGACCTGCTAAGTATGGGTCACCATGCGCCACTACTTCTACTGCTTGCCGGATGCACTGGAGACGTAACCTTATCTACCAACCGCCTTCAAATTTACCGTTATCTAAACAACTTGCGTCACCCTTGCCACGTCATTATCCATGCGCATATCAGTATGATCAAAGCCACAGATCGTCCATTTCAACTTCTGCCACGCTCAAGTTCACACCACAAAATTCCCACCCACCCTCCACTAGAAAAAAAAAAAAAAAAAAAGCCTCGCTGCAGGCTAGCAGCTCACAATAAAAGATACTGTATGTCTCTATATCGCTAACTTTACATAATAAAGTTCCAGGGGGGTACTGTCATGGGTCTGCTGCGGGCGACTGGTAGCACGTTGCCTGATGCACGGTACCGATAACCCGGTACCGCCATCCAGGCCGCTATGACGCCTCGTTGCCCCCGCCATGGCAGTACGTGCATAACCCCGGATTTTGGCCAAACACTTGTCTCCGTGTTGTTCCTTTGTGTCAAATAGGTACACACATCTCTTATACTTTTATAGTTCCTGACCGAGTAATTCATAAAATTAATACCTATTTCTGGTAAAATTTAGGGATTTCTTGTTTGTGAAAGAAGTTAGGAAAAGAATTGGAGTCATTAAATCAATGCGTAAGTGCGTTTTCTGGACAACCTGTTGATCAAAATCACAGTTACGAGTATTCAAATTTAACAGGGAGACAGACAGACAAACTTGGCATGAAATAGGACTGTCATAAAAACCCATACAGAGATTAAAATTAGAGTTTTAGCCTACAGTATGTCTCCTTAGAACTCAGATATACAGAAATTAAAGGGGGGTTTTAGACATTACCTAATTTTTCAGTTACACTAAAACCATATGTTATGCCACATGATTATTGACTTCCCTTGACATGATATTTGACCTATCATCATAACTATATATCAACCTAGCATTAGAGCTTGATATTGACCTAGCATTATAACAAGATTTATATTGAAAGAGCATCATGACTTTATATTGACCTATGCATCAGGACTTTATATTGACGTAGTATCAGGACTTCTATTGACCTAGTTTCTTGACTTAATATTAACTTCAAGTAGACTTTATATCGACCTACAGGTACATGTAGTATCAGGACTTATATTGACCTTAGAGTAGCAGGACTTCATATTGACCTAGCATCAGGACTTTATATTAATTGATCTACATGTAGTATCAGGACTTGATATTTACCCATGCACCATCAAAACTTCATATTTGCCCAACATCAGGACTTTCATATTGACCTAGCTTTAGAGCTGTCACACTTTCATTGGTTCCAAATTGGTAAATCACCTAAATCCATTCTTTGACATACTGTCAGTGCTTGCCAGAAAGCAGGCTGATAACATAAGCAGTTCAATGTACGCAGTGTTTGGTTGGAATAATTAGCTCTAATATCTCGTTCAGGAGATTTTCTCTGCCAACAGACAAGAGCTTAGAGTCAAAATAATAGTGCCAAAGTCATTAAGTGTCAAGACTCACTGCAGCCATGGTAACTGTACCATATCAGCCTTGTTTCTATGGCAACTGTTTCATTTTTAAAATCAAACACAACTGGGTTAACACCATGTTGACAAAAAGATTAATTAATTTATCATAATTTTCAAACTATACAGCCACCCCCTTCAAGCTATTACGGTATTCCCTGTCAAATGCTGAACAAGAAGCCGCTATTGTACATGCATGGATATATTTTCTAATCATGTACTTGTAATAGTTTATTCTCAAACCCAGGTCAGACAGGAAATTTAACCTTTTAAGAAAATTGATTCTGTGTGTTTCCTGTGACAATGCTGTCCAGTTACTTACTATGACACTTAAAGATTTTTCAATCGGAAGTTGCAAAGATTTCTTTGTGAACAGACGATAAAAATTGTGATCTCAAAAGAATATTGGTAATAGAAAATGGTATAAGAAATTACAGAAAGTTAAAAAATTTATAGAAATAAAATTCAGTGCTTAACCAAAAAGAAGATCTGCAATATATTGTGTTTGAGGCTAGTTATGCAAAATGTGATTGAAATGTGTATATGTATTTCTATATATTATTATAGCAAACATAAAATATCCAAAAAACAAATTTGTCAAGTACACAACAAAATGGTCCAATTTAATCTTTTAGTAAATTTATGGCAACCAATGGATAATCAAGAATTGCGAGAAAGTAAGACCAGTAGTGCTTTAAGGTTGTATGCGCCTCAAAAGTATAAGACTTAAACTTTTGCTCAAAGTTTCCTAAATGAAACTTTCAACCATTCTTACAAAATCAACAATAAAAACAAGGGGTCACCATGCAAAGTTTGGAACTAGTGATACAAATTACTCAACATTTGCGATATTTGAAATTCAAAATGGCCGCCACCCCTGTGTTAACTCTATGGAGTAAAAATAAAATTTAGGATTTTCAAAAATCTAAGAGAGTGAAAGTGTTTTTTCTCCAAGAGCTTTAATATGAGCCCCCACAAGTGGTAGATCAGAAAAGAATTGTAGAAATTTGAGAGTCTGAATATCTGTCCCCGAGGTACTTTCTACCTTAAGACGACCCAGGCTGTCTTGTTGCACGTGTGAATTCAAAAGGTTCCGGCAAAAGCTCTCTGTTGTCAGAGATATAACTTCAGGCTTTACAACAAATTTTGTTTTCAAAATGTCATCTCCGGAACAGTACCCTCGGGATGAATACACAAGCAAAGATTTGAGTCGAGAGGAGATTGCACTAAAAAATGATGACCTTCAAACAACCTTTCTCTCCCACCTGCCTCCACCAAAATGAAAATTTACATCATATTTGTCACAGCCATCTGTATTTGTCACCTCATCCTGTTTTCTTGAATAAGCTCTGTGAAGAATGAAAATCAAACGTAACACAGCGGAAGATCAGAATTTGGGATTGTTCATGATGCAGTGTGGGGGAAAAGGGACACAAGTTGTTCAAATGTTTTTCTGAGAAAACAGTCTGGTACCCCAGATACCGTTAGGCTGGGGATACATCCGAGACTCATAGTTTTTACTTGCTGACATTTAAAAAATGATTTTAATTGCATGCAGATTTTTTTGGCCCAATATCAGTCATTAAATTGAGAATTTAAATGGTTTGATCTCAGGGCAAAACAAAATTCAGGATGTGACTCGTGTCAAATCTTTTTATTGAAACAGATGTGCTTGTGTTCAAGCTTTAAGCGGAAGGAGGTGTAATAAATAAAACTGACAGATACTTTTTTGCAAACAGCTCAAATGAAAACATTTCTTTTATCTGTGATATTTGTGGCAGATGTTGTAGGTCTGGTTTTCAGGGCATTTCAGACTTTGTTATGCCTTCATGAGGCCACATGTCAGGAGTCGCAAAATGTATACATGTTCATGTAGCTGCACTATATAGTTTGTGCATGATATCTAAATTTGCTGTCAGCTAATTCCGTCTTAAGTATTGACTTCCTTCATAAACCGTATATCATCGGAACGGAGCGATAACATTTTTTTCCTGTATGGGCATCAATCACACTCATATTCAGATGACGCACAAGCTGTGAAAGCTCTGGAGTTGTTTCAAAAAAGTACTTTTCTAATTGCAGAGGTTAGACATCCATCTGCCTACCATAGATGACACTTTCGCACGTCAAGAATAATATATAATCTGACAAAAATGTGTAATGCAAATTTCAATTTAAAAGCAGCGTCAGCGCGTAATGTTTGTCTTGCACAGGGTTTTGGCAGTTTTTCAGAATGTGCCAAAAGGTTGATGGTCATAATCCGTCAAACTGGTGACAGTTTAAAACGACTCGCATTTTTGTCGTACAAAGTGGAGGTGAAAATATAAATGGACTGCAGCCGCGGAAATGAGTTTCCTGCGAAGCCTCTGGTGTATTCAGATTATCTGAAATGTTCGACACTTTGCAATCATTAAAAGGAGATGTGTCATCAAAATGGAGAACGTCAATGTTATCGCGAATTGCTCAGCTTTCAAAAAGCTCTTTGATGTGTCACTGTACAAAAGCAATCATTTTTAGCCTGCAGTCCAACAGTGTACATATTCCCATTGTTAGATCCCATTGGATGTAATCCCGGAATTCAATACACTCTCCCTGCCCTATCATCAGCATATTAAGTTTCCAGAGTGTACGCCTGCTTAAGCTTATTCTTTGCTTTCAGAGAAGCCTATACCAGAGTGCAATATTCTTAATAAGAGATTTCACACTTCCAATCCCAGAATGCAGTTGCTCCTAACCTTTTGAGTGCCAAAGTCAATTTTTGTCACCTTTATAAAATATATCCTTGTCAATTTTTTTGATATTTTTGCTAAAATTTAGATAAAAAAGTGTAGCTAATGAAATGCAACATACATTTGGTCAAAAATTATCAAAAAAATTTCAGAAAAATTCTTCAAATTTGGTAAAATGTTGCACTAAAATTTTGATGGGAAAAATTACAGTTCTTAAAGGGTTAATGTTTGACTCTTTGGTTTTTTCCATGAGTACACTGTATGCAATATTCATGCAACTTCAGAATGCAACACTGAAGTGATTGTTGGTGGAACACAGTATGATACAAAATACACTGATATCATGAACTCTATCTGCAGTCACACGTAGTATTTGTTCGGTTTCCCTAAAGAACTAAGTATACAGTGCCATTATAACTGGTGCTAAAAGCTTAAAGGTGTACAGTCACCTGTAATCTAAATATGCCCATATATGGTCAAAGGGGCGTTCCTTGGTATTCAAAATGCCCATGTGAGGGCGCTGTTTTTAAAAAGTGGCCACCCGCTTAAAATCTGTGATTGGTTAGATTTTCTCTTTCCATGGTAACTGTGGCAAAATTGGAACAGGTGACAGTATATCTTTAAGTACAATTAACTAGATACTGTATAACTACTAGACAGTCATGAAATAGTATCCTTCACACATCAAAGACACTCGTGTTGTATATGCTCGTCAAAATTCTTCGAAAAAATCTAACTTGAAGAAAGATTAGTGTAAAAAATCTTTGAAATTTCTTTATTCTTGCTTGGCAAATGATAATTTTCTTTTGCAGAATTTTTAAGAAACTTTTATTTCTGGCAGGTGTGTAAAAAGAAGGGTATTTGGCCTATACGTGACTATTTAGTAACAAAAGCTATGGTTTCAAGTTGAGTTACCTTAGACAATCCGCTCCAAATGAAAAATAATTCTTCATAACTTCAAAGAAATGTAATACTGCAACTTTGAACATTTGTTGCACAAATGAAGAATTTTGAAACTGAAAAAAAGGACAAAATCAAAATATTTACCAATGTGGTAAAATTTCAGGAATACATACAGTGTAGCTATATGTGTAATCGGAGTGATCATCGACAAATCAAGCATGACTTTTCTTGGACAAACTGAATGGCGTTTGAGATAAAAATTGAAACAAGAAATCAAATGTGTGTTTTCTTTTTTGGCTTTCAGTTGAATGCCTGGGTTCTTTGTATCGGCTTTAGTCTAGCATATGGGGCTATGTTCAGTAAAGTTTGGAGAGTCCACCGGCTTAGCACCAAAGAAAAAGCGAACGAGGCAGAAGATAAAAAAAGACACAGAAAAAGAGAAGAGAGGAAAAAGACAAGAAAGGTAAGAAATGAAAATTGTGGTATTTTCAGGGAGGGTGCAAATCATGATAATGTTCGAAAGTCATCATTACTGAACGGTCGTGGCTTGTCTACGAGACTGCAAACCCAGGTACCGGGGGAAGTACAGCAAGATTGTGATCAATGCGTCCTTTGTTATATCACAAGGCTATTTGCATTCAAAGTTGCTCTCAACAGGCTATTCCATTTCCCTGTGACATGTGGAAAGAGCAAACTTTGGCTCAATAATTGATTGTGTGTGTGTGTTTTGAACTGACAGCATGTGATATGTACACTGTTGGTAGCTGTGAATGTAACTTTTACTGTATTTTCCCGTAACATGTAATACCAGTGTACTGTGAAGTGTGTTGCAATCCACGTCAAAAGCCATCAGCCTCCAATTAGGTCTTTTCTTCGTTGCATTCTAAGGACCGAGATCACTCCTTGTATATTTTCTCCTGCGATTTACTTTTTTCTGTCCTCCGTTTCTTAATTACACTGGCAATATGCAGCTCTGCTTTCACTTGGCTTGCAGGCAAGGCAGCTGCCAATGCAAAATTCATGTACTTCCATTTCCATATAATACATGGGAATAGGTCATTATCATGTTTGCATATTGTCCTCACAAGCAGGGCAGTGACAGAGTCAGCTCTCTGATCGATGGGGCTGTTATTAACAGAAGATTTTTCCACTCCTATATATTGACTGCTATTCGATGACCTCTCCAAAAAAAATATCAAATTTATTTGATATTTGCTTACCAAAAATCTTGGTGTCAGCTGCAGCTTTAGGCCACCAGATGTAAATTTCTACTTCCAAATTATTTCAAATATATGGCTAACAAACTTGAAATTTAAAATTGGTCATTGAGGAAAACCCACTCCCTAACAGGATGTGTTGACAGTATAATGCACATGACGTAGCTACCAACAGTGAACAGTGTATGAGTAACAACTTGTGCAGTAGAAGACTTAAAGCCCCATCAGCTGTATCTATTTGCATTTCTTTCGACGAGATAGATTATAATCAACTGTAATTTTATGCCAAAATGCTTACTAGAGTGTGAATGCGTACAATTTCAAACATTGGTGACGAATCCACGACTGAGATTCATTTGCAACTCAAATATGGCCGCCTTAAATACAGGCGAAAGCACATGAATTTAATCGACCAAATCCATTGCCCAGGATTGACACACTGACATCCGCTAAGACAATATGGCTCAGTAATGGAAACCCAAAACATCTCTCCGAAGACTGGATGGTAATCTTTTGGTAAGCTGAATGCTAAAGGTACAGCAGTGGGGCTTTAATTTTCAAGGTTGCGGTCTCTGTGATCTGCCTGAGGTTTAGAGTTAAAGATTTTTTCCACGTCTGTCCGAGGTACAGTGTGTTTTCTGTATCTGTCTGTGGTATTCCTGTGCACTACTCAAAGCATGCGTAGAAATCACCGGGACTTTGGATCAGCATGACAATGTCTAAGTGTTATTAATAAATATTGGTGTCACTCATTGGTCCTCTCGGAAACTTGAAGTCAGTAATTAATCCGTAGTAAGGCATGCCTGGTAGTTCTATCAAATTTGCAGCTTCCAATTTCTGTGTTATATATGTAGATGTACACTAAGCCTATCACCATCATCAGAAGCAGTATTTTTTTCCCTTTTTTTTTATTGGCTATAAGTTAATGCTGGTGAATGTTAGATAGTGATCGTAAAATGCTGTCAATTGAGAGGCAGCTGCCTTGCTGCAGGGGCTTCACGCGATCCGTTGGTTCCAATGAACCAGTTTGAGTGATGTTGAAACTTTGCCATAATGTTACCCACTCCATTATTGTTGGGCCACACTAGCATTTTAAGGGGGCACTGCACCCAACACGGCAAAAATCACTTTCTTGCAAATATTCATTCAATTTTGATTAATTTGTTAACCCATGATTTAAAATATTGGTTGGGTTCACCTTTTAGCTTGTCAAGCAGTCGTAAGTTGCGTGATAAAAAAGTATTAAGTTATGCAAATGTATGCAAATCACCTGATTTCCTGGCTTCATTTTCCTCTCAATTTCAAAATTTCCAAAGAATTTAATTCCACTCTGGCTGGGTCAAATTTTCTGAAATTTTCACATGTTTTTTGAATGCTATATAAACAAATGACTATTTTGTTTGGCAATAAAGTTCTTACATTTTGAATAAGAGGCATTTTAATTTTGCTTAACATGATTTTAATCACTTTTTTGAGTGTCTGTCTTTCAACCCTTGCCATTTTAGAATGAGGATAGATAGTGCAAAATAAATAGTTGTTATTTTGTACATATACTCTTCTTTCAAGTGAAATATTACATTTCAGAAAAATAGCCTCAAGTTTTTGACTTTAATTAATTTTATCATTAATACTAATATTGAGGTTTTTTACCCCAAATATACACCCACTTCATCCTTTGAGTAAACTACTGCTACCATACTAAACTTTAGAGTCTCTGCTTTTTGAAAATATATTGTTGAAGGGGTTTCCTTATCATCTTTGATGAGAAATATTGCTTCGAAAAACCTCTATTGGCAACATGCAGCTCCATCTTTACCGGTAATTCAAAATTAAGATTACTCCTGAAGTAAATGTCAAACAAATATCCATAATTTTGTTTTGCAAATTGAATCAGTTAACTTCTTACGTATATTTTTATCCTACACTGAGGCAAATGCCAACAAGATCTGTCTGTTTATTAGCACCATACGAGTATACGCAACCTGGCACATTTTGTAAAACCATGAACAGAATTAGAATTTGCATACAGGACATTGTTTTATCTTAATTTAAACACGTTTACCCTTTCTTGTGTAACATTCCTGTTTTAACATATATCAAACAGTTAAGGGGTCAGTAGCTATCAACCTTTGATGATTTTTTTCACGATTTGTATTTTGTAAGTCAGTTGAAAGTTCTTGTTCTATTCCTCAGGACATGTCAAAGCAATATGGCCCACTGTTTACAGTGTCTGTATAACTGTACGTGTAAATGCACTGTTACTGTTTACATTTGCATTCTAGTCCGGACTTGAATTCACTTGTCAACAATAACGATGCAGTCATTGTATAGGCCAGCTAAGCTGACAAGCTGAATACTGTGTATTTCAACATGCTTGCTGAGAATTTAGATTTCATGGACAAACTCATATTTCTTAACAGAAAAATAACATACACCGATATATTTCAGCAATGAAACACTGAATCAGCAGTGTGATAAAGCTTATGTTCAAACCCCCCATTTCCCCATGAACAGGTCCACAACCAACATAGATAACAATGGGTTAGGGCCAAACCATTATGGTGAAAGGGTATATATATATATATATATATATATATATATATATATATATATATATATATATATATATATATATATATATATATATATATATATATATATATATATATATATATATATATATATATATATATATATGCAGGGGAATTTCTGCTATACTTGAGCTAGGTCACTGCACTCTGTGAGTTCACTGGAAGAGAAAGGTCTCGTTAATCGAAACAGCAATGAGACAGTCTTGGGTGAAAAGCGCGCAGAAGACATCCAATCATATTAAAGGTACCTAGAATTGATCGGAATTCATTTGGCCAAAGGAAAATAGGGGAAAATAAAACGTAACAACTATGTACAAAAGCGGTCGTGCTGTTATGTGATTGTAGAGCACAATGTATCGGCCCAGTAGAACGTGATTACGCCGGCTTTTTACAGACAAATCTACTGATAATAATCTTAGTGTACAGTGATCACGGTCTTCTGGAGATCAGTGAAAAAGCGGCTCACTGATGCAATTTTCTCCTTATTAAATTTGCAAGGGAGATGGTCCGGTCGGTGCATGGTCAACGAGGTATAAATTCCTATAAGATCAGACGGTGTGCCAGTATTCCCTGAATTTAATAAAATCCCAATGTTATATAGATTTAACAAGGGACGTTTGGAGCGCAGATCGAGTCAATTTTGAGCTGGAAATAAAACGTCAATTTACCGGTGGACATTTTTAGCTGTGCGGGATTAATCTGACTTGGAATAGCTTGGAGCCACAGATAATCAGGAATGCATACGTGGAACACGCACGGCATGATCAAGCAATGTAACCTGGTGTCCTTGGTTACTCATCTCAAGAAAAGAAGACAATGAAGTAATGTTTCGTAGAACAGAAAGTTGAGGAAATATTATCAAAAGTAAAACATATTGTCCTTTTGATTCTGTACATTGAATTCCAGTGCTGAGGGCATGATAATATATGACAGCACTGGAATTATGTCATCACGGCCTATGGCTCTGATTTAGTCCATTTCGAGAGACATCATTCAATCGGACAGCCGTGCATCACTCTTTTAATGGGAAAGTTCAGTGAACCAAGGGTTCATGTCCTATTAGTCCACGCAATCAGCAAATCTCGGCCAAAATGGAGAGGTTAGATGGCAAACGCTACTGTACATGCACATCTATCATTTCTCATATATGTTGATTTCTAAAGAGCAAATTTGATAATGTTGACTGTAGAGCATGACTGTGAGCCCTGAATTTGGTTATAATGTAAATTACAGATATAAAATGTCATGTCTTGGACATTGTCAACAGAAATTCAATGTTGGTTCTAGCACTCATCTATACCTCTAAAGTATACAATGTATCAACCTCACACATGTATAGTTGTAAAATTACATGTACCGTAGTAGACATTAGAATGAGCCCACCACCATCTGGATCTGCTCCCTGAATGCTGATAAAGATACAGGAATGTCTGAAGAACACTATGGACCTTATACTGAACAATTTTACATATTATGCAATCCTGGGGGGGGGGGGGTAGTTACTTTTCACAAAGCTTATGAAGGCCTGTCCAGAAGTACAGCTTGAATCTTACTTTTTCACAAGTTTTCTTTGGGGGAGTTGAGGGGGAAGTCCAGAGGAGGGACACCAGCCCATCAGTTTGTCATCGGCGTCACCTCTCAGAGAGCACATATTAGCTATAGTTCCTGCATTAACTTGCTCAGTATACATTGAAGGACAGTAGTTTTGACAGCCGGAGAAAAACTTGAGCTACTACTACCCGAGGCAGTGTTCCGCATGTGTCTAGGTACATGTAGTCTCATTAACTTTGTATGATTCTGGTAAAAGGGGGTTACAAGAGGTATGCTAAATGATTGGGACAGATCCAAAGAAGAAAAGCTGTAGCCTAGAAAGTCCATGTCGTTGAAATTCCACCCACACTCTCTGTCAGTTCAGAGTTTTCAGGACAGTTTTTCACAGAAATTCACCCCTCACTACAGAAAAAAACCTGAAAGTGTGGGCATCATGATGCAAATGAAATTCCAACAATTTATCCACCATGTGCATACTGCTTGTATTGTTAGACAATATACAAGCTCAGATCTGCAAAGAAATATTGTGAAAAATATACATGCGTGATATTGCATTCGCTTGAGTGTAATTTGTGCCATCTCACGGTATACAAACAGATCATTGATTTTACCGACTGTGGTAACGCTGATGACAGTTGTCACGGAAACCAGTATGTTCAGGTCCTTTCATAATAAATGTCCTCAGATATTTTCCAGCCATTTTAATTGCCATGGAAAGAAAATTCAGTGTCATGAATGCAAAATAGGTATCTAAAGCTCATCTCAACCATTTATGGAATGGGTGATCATGTACTATTCTAGGCTCGGTACAGATGTGGCAAAGTTTCAAAACAGCGCCCTCACTGTTCATGGATCCAGATTTTCTGTTGCATGGTTGTAAATTTCAGTTGTTTACTTTCAGTGTGAAAGTGTTGCGAGCTGCTTGTGTAAATGCACAAAAGTAACCCTTTGTCAGGTAGAGTGATTATTTTTGTTATTATCACCTTTTATAATTAATAGTTGGAAAATTCTGTCACACTTGCACGATCTACCATTTGAATTGTCAAGGCATTGTATTGAGGTGTATATGTGATGTGTTGACACAAGTAATGGTGTATTTAAACAAGTCTGCCCAGTATCCATTCTCTGTTGATCCACATCAGAAAGACCCTGCATTAAAAAAATTACACTGCCTCGTTTACATTCAGATGAAAGCCAGGTGATGTTGAAAACAGCCAAAGATTGGCATTGCATGTCTCAGGTGCGTGTTTCAAGCAGTCTGTAGAGTTACCGTCTAGTGCCGACAACCACAACTCTAATTTCTTTGGATCAAACAGCCATGTTCCAATCATCTGAGATGCATTATACTTAGATATACACCTGTATTGTGTGCACTGCTTTGACAACTCAATACAAATCTTTCCATACTAACAAACCCTTTTTCATTCAAGATATTTTCTTATACTAAGATCTGTCTGTAACAGATTCTCTGAAGCATGAAGATGCGTCAGTTTCTTCCTGTTCCAATACCACTACTGTAGTATCCCAGAGATCTCACAATAACAACTTTTTTCTCATCACTTACACGTGTTCACAAAATGTTATGAAGATTATTTTGCAAGCAGTCATATCGTGTCCTGACGCGAAGATCAAGACAACATTTTCACTTCAAATACTTATTCTGATTCCTTATCACTTAAAATCTAGCAAGCTGTCTCTTTTTTTGTGAAATACTCATCTGAAGATCATTATCAAGCCTACGTTTCTCTTTTATGTAACTTTATGGTAGTTACCACCTTGATATACCCCTGGTACCTGTAGAACACCATGGTCCTCACTTCAAACCTCTGCATTAGATATCTGCAGTGTTCAACTAATTTTATTGCTGAAGTATTTCTGAAGGAGGCAGTTTAGCAGTGGTTAGGGTACTGGACTCATCATCAAAGGATGGTGAGTTCGACACCCGGTAAGTCCAGAGTAACTGACTTACTGTCGGAGGATGGTGAGTTTGAGACTCCAGCACTGTATGGTGTTTTGCCCTTGAGCGAGGCACTTTACTCCTCATTACGTCACTGGATAGTGGGTGATGGGTACTTCATCCTATAATTTTTGGCGTCATCCTTTTGGACGATTGATTGAGTGTAAAAAAAATATCACTCCGGATAATTTGGTCAGCATACGTCAAAGAATAATGATCTCAAACTAATATCAATTTCATTTCTGTAGAAATATATGCCTGGTTTATCCAGTATTGCGTGATTCCGGTTTCTTTCATGTTGAATTGGGTTTCAACATTGACAGTTGATTACGCGTGGAGGGTAATGCAATAATAGGACACTGAAGGAGTGGCTGATCATCTGGAGAACATTATTAAAGAGGGAAAATATGTTAGAATGTCCCTAACTATACCGACATTCAGTGAGAAGGTCATGTGTCGCCTTCTAATATTGGATTAGTTGACAATCCCGGCATGATCAAAATACCAAATTATGGTGCGAAATTAAATTTTTATTTTGCTGGGAAGTGTTTCACGACATGCGAGCGTATGTGACAGGTGGGAATTGAAGTCGTCATTGGAAGTGAAGCGTGCGACAAATGCGGTGAAAATTGTGTTATCTAGGTCGGTCGTTGCTCTAGTTGAGTTATGACTGACATGCTGTGGAAAGTTCCCATGGAAAGATTGTGTATATCCAAGTTGACATTGACTTTCAATATATTCTACAGTGTACATTGACTGTTGCAGTTCAAAGTCTTGGTACGAACAACTCTATATAATTCAAACGTTAGCAGAGACGGTCAAGGAGGGTCATTATATAGACATGTAAAATATATTAAAGTACAATGTACGGTACATGCATTGTATGCCGAAGATTGGGACTGTTTTTGATATGTATAACGTCTGTATTCTTATGTATTATTTAGGAACTCTTTCGCCCATAGTCCCATCAATGCTAAGTTGCTTTTCCAATGTGATAAAATCTACCAAAATACTTCAAAAACATTCTTTACATTTTACATGTCCTTGCTTGCTAATATGACTGTTAAGTTGACCATCTAGGCCAAGGCTTGAATTGTAGAGTAATTCATGACAAGACTTCATATCACCTTGGGTAGAGATTTCTTCTGCGGGAAGACTTGTGGGATACCGGAATCATGACGAGAAAGGATGGTGAGTTGGAGGCCTGAGTGTGGCCAGAGTAGCGGATCCACTATCAGAGGATGGCAAGTTGGAGATTGTAGCATATTAGTTTTGTACATTATAATTGTACTCTGGAGCAAGGCACTTTACTCCTCACTGCTAAATTTGTTTGTGGTTGAGGGGCACCTCATTCTGAAAATGGTGTTCTCGCCTGTTAGATGATGGAGTAAACCAAAAAAATAGGATTAAAATCCAATCCTGAAAAATGAGAAAAGTGAAGCCCAAGATGACGACTGAACCCCAAAATTCGCAAAACTTTCTAAATGCATAATTTAGGCAAAAAGCCGTTGACTGCGGAGGCAGTGATCATGAAACAGATCCCATAATACCCCTTCCTCCATACACACACCGTCCGGCACCCTGAGCTAATAATTTTAGAAAGTTTGCATAGTTTTGTGTTAAAATTGATAAAAAAGGTGTCGGGGAATTCTTGCTAGTTTGTGCAGACCCATTTAGTCGGCAGAACAGTCCTAATCTAGCTTATGTTGTCACAGAGCTGGAAATGTAATGCAGTAATTCATATCACTTGATTTCTTTATGATTAACAGAATTTAAACTCCCACCCACAAACTACCAACACTTAACTTCATCAGTGTCGTGCACCCTACGCACGAAAAAAACAACTGTACAGGGACTGTGAAAAGATTCATTGTGTTTCGGTGAATAAGCTACAGCTATTGCGTGTGTGCAGTTTTTCTCATTTTTTTTTTTAACACCACAATTGAACCAAGGGGCGCTTTTATTGACAGAAGTTTGCATTCATCACAGCTTTGAAAAAGGTCTTTGTAACGCTCAATTTCAAGTAATTTTCAATTCACACAATGTTTTATTGCGTTTAAACTGCCGTCGTTTTGAAAAGATTCAATGGTAGAGTGCAAATCCCTTGCGTGATCTCTCATTTTCTTGTGTGTTGACATCTCTAAATGACAGGATAAATGCACTTTTTCATTCGGGTACAACTATGCTAGTTTTCGGAAACATACATGTATACTACATATAGGCTGAATGTAGTTTTTCCAGAATTAGATTTTTTCAATCCTGACTGTGGTTAATGAAATATTTTTTTTCCTGCTTATCCTGCACCAAGTTTTTGCCAAACACAAACTTTCCCAGCGTCAAACAAAAACCTAGGCTTGATGCAGGGTTTTTGGGCTTGCAAATATAGAAACAAGTCTTAACGTACAGTCTTGAAAGAGGATAGTCAAAGGCTTAATTCCTTGATGAAAATTTGAGCAAAAGTTTACAAATTTCAATTTTTTAGGTACTACTTCATAACAATGATCAAACATTTTTATCAAATTTCATTTTGACAGTGAGAGTACATGCATTTGATAACATTTTTTGGTAACAAAATATGTCAATTTGTAATCAGATACTTCACTGGACCCTTTACCTGCACCTCTGCAGACAAACATTCGTACGGAATAAAAGTGGATTTTCAAAATCTCAAAATACATTTGCACATGCCACTGGTAATTCAAAATGTCATGAAATAAAATGCTGCAGATAAAATGTTAGTTATATTAAATCCTGAACTCTAATCCAATTCCGCTGAATTTAGTTTCACACCGCAAGCTTTTTACAATAATTGTGTTACTCACGTTATACAAATTGATGAAATTATCCAGAAGGTTTTTTGTTATAAAATGTGTCATTTTTTTCAAGGTCTGTTGAAAAGAGCAATTTGTGAAAATCTGGTTTCCTTTTTATCGCTAAAAGAATTACAAAAAAATCATTTCTTAGCTGCCCTTGTGTGTTCATACAAATTGTGTTTTGTTCTGTTTCACAGTTTTGCCTGCCTCTCAATGGTAACGACATTAGTTTCTGATAAACTGGTTTGACGTGATTAGTTTATTGGCAGGTTGGAGGGGGAAACACTCCATCTGAACGACCAACACTGTCACAGAGGACATTTTTGGGATCATAAATGGTTAATTTACGAACAAGAGAGAGTATATGCTTTATTTCTGAAAAAATTGCAGGTTATTGACAGACGCTGAGAGAGTGCTCAATGAGCTTGAGAGCGACCCTTGAAAGCGGTCGTACTCTCTAGGAGAAGCCTCATGAGTTTTGATTGTAGCTTGATTGATGAACAAATTCACGAAAGTGGGTATTTTCATGAAGGCCATCCGTGGAAGCACAGTCCCTCCACTGTGGTCAAAGCAACCAATATCTGAGACCTTTTTGCTCTAAATTTCTGTCCTCAACGTTTTAGAGTCAGGTGACATTTGTGTTCTGGCAAATGATTGGCTCATCCATCAGTTAATGCGTCCTTTTTCGTGATGCGAGCCTTTCTTCTTTGTTCAACCTGATCCGCAAAGTTTTAGCTCTAGTTTTTAAAAAACAGAACTGCAAAATATTCACTTTCATGTTATAGATACTGTTGAATTCACAACATGACACGTTTATTAGCAATCAGGTCTGGTCTGGCTACATGTTAGCTCTGTTTAGAAAGACATTTGGCAAAATAAGTACCTCAGTTGTATGATGATCGATGATACAGTTTATCCAAAACCGGAGTGTCTAGAACAGAAGTGGAGATTTTTGAGATTATTTGTAATGTATCCGTATATCAGTGATTCACAAATATTT
This sequence comes from Ptychodera flava, assembly GCF_041260155.1. Classification (NCBI taxonomy): domain Eukaryota; kingdom Metazoa; phylum Hemichordata; class Enteropneusta; family Ptychoderidae; genus Ptychodera; species Ptychodera flava. Next base: position 17,201,539 of record NC_091943.1, read on the forward strand.
CAACAAAACTTTATATGCAAATACATTTATTTTCAAACCTATTTATTTATTTATTTTTTTATATTTTTTATTTTATTTTCAAAGCAAGATACTTTCATAATTGAAGAGTTTGTTTTTGTCATGACTTAAAACTGTCCATGCCTAAATATATTATTACGGCCAAACACCATTATGCAGCAATCAGGGATGAAAATTATAATACTCTGCTGACAAAATTTCATTGTCTGTATCAACATGGCAAATCATTATATCAATGCATTAGTGTGTTAATTTGGTAGCATGTCAGAGTTTTAACGGTGAAGTTTATTCAACTCTGTGTGAGAAGCCCATTCTCAAATTCCGTATGGTCCTTGTGAGGGTGGAGTACCATAAGGGCACTCTACCCGTAAAGTTAGGTCGACCCACTTGTTAAGTAGGATCTTGAAACAACAATGACAAAAATGATCCACTGTCACAGAGCAATAGAAATCTGATAGCAAGCAAGGTCGAGTTACAGTTGTTGTACTGGTATGTGGCATCGGCAGCATTCTGATTGGTTGTGTTGGTAATCAAGTGTAACCCTTTCTGCTACACTCATCACCCTCAAGATATTTGAACCATCCGTACATGTGTCTTTTAACACCATAACATGAAACCAGTGACTGTCCTTCCTTGCATGATGAAGAAATTAACGCAATAAGTACATATATACATAGATTAGTCCAGATGTTACGAAGTATTCATATTTTCTCACATTATTGCAATTTTTTTATTATTGGTCTGTATTTTTGCATTTTATTTTGTGTCTTCGCAGGAAGTAGAAGATTGGCACCTGTACATCGTAGTTGTAATATTTGTAGTGTTAGATGTCGTCATTTGTACAGTGTGGACGGTACTCGATCCACAGCACAGGGAGCTGCAAGAACTCCAGAAAGAGGAAGGGAGTCAGGAAGACGTGGAGATTATACCACTACTGGAGTACTGTGACTCAGATAAAAATGCCGTGTGGTTAGGTCAGTTCGTTTTGTTAGTTTGCCCAGACTTTCCTCAAGGAAACTTTAAATCACTCCCTTTTAAAATAAAAAGTAAAAAACCAGAAGTGACCTTGCAAAATTTGATTTTGGAGAATTATAATAAATCACCTGATACATGTATGTACCAACACTTGAAATTCAAAATGGCCGCCATATGTGCATTAACTCTAAGGAAAAAAAATTTCAACAGCCACAAAAGTAATGCGGTGAAATCTTTATTTGCTCAATGAACTTCAAAATGAGCCTCTACGAGTGGTAGATCAAAAAGGTAGTCTGAATATCTGTACTCAAGGGGCATTCTACCCAAAAGGACCACTACATGTTGCTATAACATTTAATGAATTTTTCACCATTTTTGTTTTGTATGTCAATGGCAAGGTTTTGTTCTACTCCCCAAAGCATGTTTAAAACAAGTCAACACAGGTTGTCAACACAATGTCTGTACATGTTAAAAATGCACTGTTATTGATTACATTTGAATTCTAGTCCGGACCAGAATTCACTTGTCAACAATAATAATGCAGGTTTCTCATTTGAAGGTTGACTTGACAAGTTGGGTACTTTGTATCTCAACATAGCTTTAATGTGGGGAATAGAGCAAGGAATTGTGGTTGCTATAAAAGCGCAAAAATTGTGCAAAATCACTAAAAGTTACAGCTACTGGCCCTTCAAAAAATTTTCAAAACAAATTACGATGACAGCAACTGACAGAATGTTGTTTTTCTAATATTATCAATGATTAAATTCATAAAATGAACATGTTTATCACCCTAGAAAACTCTGTCATGAAAACTTCTTGCATTAGACGAATTCTGCTATCTCATTGGTTAAAAGGTTTGATGTAAGAGCAATACTGCAAGGTGATTGGTCAAGAGTTTGAGACAGAATATAATAATAATATGTCATTGACCAACATCTATATGTATTCAATTGAATTTAATTTAAGATGCATGTTTCGATTGAAAGATTGAAAAAATTCTTCTGCAGACTAATTATATATCATCTTCATATATGTTATATATATTTTCTTTTTTCATATTTTTAGGTGTTATATTTGGTGCTAAAGGTCTTCTACTCATCTTTGGTCTTTTTCTTGCTTACGAAACCCGTAATATGTCAATCAAAGAGTTGAACGACTCACGTTTTGTAGGCATGAGTATCTATAATGTAGTGGTAAGTCCTTCTCATATGAAATTTTAAAAAAATGTAATTTTAGCATGATTTTTAGTGTCCTATTCAGATGGATAATAGAGGTCATGGGTCACAGGTCAGGGGGTCTTGGTGACAAAGCTATTAGGATGATCTGTTTTGAAAGCGTTGTGACAAGAAGCAAAGTTTCGTCAGATTATAAAATCCCTGACACTAACCCAGATTGAGTTGATCATTTCTATTTTATGACTGCCCGCAGGCTGATGTAAAAGGTGTGACTGCATTAGGTGATATATTCTGGGGGTTTTTTGGATGATGTCCATTTTCATTAAATGCTGCTGGCTCTGTAGTGAGAAGGACAAGTGATGCAAGATGGGAAATCAAAAGCCAGAGAGAGGCAGGAGGCTTTGTGAAGGGAGAAATGTCAGTATGCATGAAGAGAGAGACTGAATCTTGTTATATAGATATTCTAATACTTCTGAAGATTATCAGACTCCACTCACGTACACAGACAGACAGACAGACATACAGACAGACACACTTTACAAATGGCAGAGCAGTACAGATGGCCACTCACATATACACAGACAGGGTGCCAGACCACAGACAGACACTGCAAGAAAGCAGAAACTATGTGACATTTCCCGGTGCAAATACTGACATTCACTGTACACACACAACATTTTACATAGATACATGTACATGTATGTACCGCAGTGAAAAAAATAATTGACGCTATAGATTAAAATTTGAGTATATTGGTATCATGTACGACTTAAGATCTTCTCGTCTATTTTGATTTTCAGGTTTTGTGTATTATAACAGCACCAGTAACACTTATTATACGCACACAACAGAACGCCACTTTTGCATTTGTATCCTTAGCCATTATCTTCTGTTGCGTTGTCACTTTGTTACTCATTTTTGTTCCGAAGGTAAGCCGATCATTTCTCAACTGCTTTTATTCTGTCTTTTCTTTCAGTCAGTTTTGCAAAGTTTTGGAAGATTCTTTCACTTCTTGTGAAGCCCTTGAGATATGTACTTTAGACTGAAAACGTTGTGAGAGAATGTTTTATTTACAGTGTGTTTAGACAGTAGGGTGTTTGCAAGAACAGTTGTCATGGTTTCCAGGCTTTGACAAGTCCCTGTAAAGAAATGTGTTCAAAATCTGAAGAACAATGCTGTAGTTACAAATGTAGTTTACCGATCAGTGATTGGTCACAGGTTGGGTATTTCGATGAAGCAGGTTGTCATGGAAACTGTCAGAATGCTGATTATGACATCATCGACTTCCATCACTTGTAGTTTAGATGAATAGAAACTGTGTGTTTCTTAAGCTGACTGAACACTTGTCCCTTTTTTCCACGGAAGTAAAATGTCTGAATCATGATCACAAGAAGAACAAGAAGCATTATCTGTGTTTATTCTGTCTGCAATAACGGAGACATTGAAACCTAATTTGGAGAGAAATTTACATGTTAACAACATCAATCAGCCGTTCTTGTTAGTCTATTATCACCCTCGTTATTGCATTTCCCCGACAAAATTGATAAGATCTCTAATTATAATTTTGATTGCGCAATTACATGTCCCAAGAATTTCCCACTAATTTCGCCACAATTCTATCACTTCCCTCTTTTTCGGCCCCGTTCTCTCTTGAGTAAAGGTGGTTGAGATAAGACGGAACCCCAGAGAAAGTGAAAGTCACTCTCTGACGGGCACAGCAGCGCCTAGCAAGGAGGATGAAGAGAGACAACAGAGGCTGTCAGCAGAAAATGAGGAGATTAAAAAACAAATAGCAGAGGTAAGTTGTAGTGAGAAACTGTCTGCATTGTAGATGGTGGAGAAGGGCGCCCTCTCTAGGCCTATTTTGAAAAACAAAGGGAAAATAGCTGTAATTCTTCATAATATTTTTGCTGTTTTTAGTTCTGTAAAACAAGTACATCTCCTTACATTTGTCTCCTTAGTTTGTTGAAATACAATGTGGTTTTTTGACCATTTTTATTTTTGTATGTCAACTGCAAGTTCTTGTTCAACTACTCCCAAAAGCATTTTGAAAGTCCCACTTTTGAGGTTGTAAAGCATCATTCTGTACATGTACATGTATTTCAAAAATGTACTGTTGTTGTTTACATCTAGTGCGGACCAAAATTCACTTGTCAACAATAACAGTGCAGTCTACACATGCATGTACAGGCTGGGTTGACAAGCTGAATACTGTGCATTTCAACATGCCCAGGGGAATAAAACAAGAAGCTGTTTTTGACATTAAAGACAAAGAAAGATTGTGGAAAAAGCCAAAAATACAGCTGATGGTAAATATCTGGTCCATATTACAGAACTCCATGGGCAGAAATAATGACGATCTTTCTTCTATTTCTGAACCAATAAGGCTGTTGCCAACGTTACATTATAAGAAAAAAGTAAATCTTTCCTTGATCGTTGTCATCTTTTTATCCACAGAGGGAAAGTCGCATCCGCGAGCTCAACGACATTCTCTCCACCAAAATGCAGAACAGGCCAAGTAGCTCGATGCACCTGCGTGCCCCGTCCCCGGATAGGTCCCGTCACGGCAGTCACAGTAGCCAGCACGGGGCGATGTTGACCCTCCCAGTAGATACTATCGAAGACAGTGCAATCATCGTCACGTCCACATCTGTTTCAGTGCCTGTTACTATAAATAGAAGCCATCGCAATTCTGCGGGTTCCGACGAGGAATTTTCAGAGTCCTATATATAGATGCAACGAACAGATTACAAAAATACAATCAGAAGAAAGCGTAGACAATACCATGTTACAATGGAGTCCAATCTATAGCACACAGTGTACCCGTTTTATGTATGTATTGTTTTTATCGAAAATATATCATGTTTATAAATGTTGTTTTATACTTTTCTGCCACTTTTTAGACAAACTGTCACTCCAGTAGAAAAATTTTAATCATGATAGTCTGGTTTTGTACAAAAATGACGAAAAACAAAATTATGGAAGAGAGAGAGCACAATTTTTGTGACGTTTCTCAATATTTTAGGTTTTTTTAACACTCCATCATGACAACTTGTCTGTCTTCTGTGGTAATAGTGCCTTTGTAGAAAGATCAATAGGGCTAAAGTGGAGTTTAAATTTCTCAATTCTTTCCTTAAACGTCTGACTTTCATATCTTGAGAAAATTTAGTCAAAAACTTTTTTTTGTAGAAGAAAACTTCAGTCGAAAACTTTTTTTTTCATTTTCTTGTTTCATTTTTCGCATAATCTTTTTCAAAGATCTGTACATATATCTTATGTCATACATTTGATTATTTTCCTTCTCGCTTTCACATATTACCTGAAAATTTTTGAAAACTTCTTTGCAGACCTACGAGCCATTCCTCATGTATCATAGTCGTGTAAGTAGGTCTGTGAAGCCTCTGGAATTAATGAACTCAAGAGTCGAATTTTCTTCACCGTCCCTGACCCGGGGGATGAGGTTTGGGGGGATGAATTATATTATTTTTTTATTTAATACCTTTATGGGATCTATACAGCAGCTGCTTCAGGTCTGTTCACTGCAGTGAGTCGTTACAGTGAGTCATGACAACCTTCCACCCCTTCATCTGTAGAATAGATTCACCCCGAACACAGGAAACAATGCCGCCAGCCATAAGCTATGCACAAATTTACCCTCTTGATGGATCTCTGTTTTTCTAAATCATCACTCAGTTTTGTTGGCAATCAGTGTCAGTCATTTTGTGCAACAGTGAAGAAGCTGAATGAAATAGTATGTTTGAATCTTGGAAAGATAAAGATGTCCTCCGATTGGTCATATAGAAGTAATGTGAAAAGAGACATCCACTGATTGGCCACTCAGAATCATAAAAAAGAGACCTCCTCAGATTGGTCAATAAGCTCCACTGAGAAAATGGACATCCAATGATTTGTCAGTGTGCTCCAAAGAAAAAAAGACATTCCTTGTTTGGTCAGTAAGCACCGATTTGAAAAAAGACATCAACTGATTGGTCACTAATCACCGATTAGGAAAAAAAGCATACAGTGATTTGGTCATCTGACAACAATGCAGCCAGGAGCCAACCAATCAGAAAAAACTATCACATTATCAACCGGATCAATATCGTTCCTCTGGTAACAGACACCTTTCTTTTAAATAGTCAGCTTGAAATATTACTCAAATCTGCATTTTTGCTGGTACAAATGCCTTCATATCAATTTTGGCTTTCGAGATTCCACCCCAAATGTTGATTTTGGATGCAATACTTTGGTCAATCAGAAGTGACCACACTCAAGATATTGAATACGATCTCAGTTTTCACGCCACTGTGAGTTTTCCCTCGTAGAAATGACAATCATTGCGGTCATCTGAACAGTACTGAGTTGTACTTAAAAGGCTTATTTTGGAGTCAAAGTGTCGATTCACATGTTCTCTCCCGTCCAAGTTTGGCCATGCCAGTTGTGATTTTGAATAGATAACATTGGTTATAGCAGTGTAGCATTTAAGTTGTGCTTTCACACACACCGACAGCAGTAGTGTTTGAATCCCTGCCTTCAAAATTTGATGCAATACGTGACTCATGAAAAAACCAAATCTCTGTCCTTACTCAAATTTGCAAGTGTCATGTGACAGCATGTGCTCAAATGGCATTTTCTGTAATTATGCACAAATTTATCTGAAAATGTTTGTCTTTTGTTTATCGGTGGGAAAGGCCCAACACGTTTGAAGGAACCATTGGCTTTTATGATATGTTTGAAGTTACAAAGACTCGATTGAGCATTGAATGTTGAACCGTCTTGAAGTTTTTACTCAACATGCAGCCATGGATTTAGTGGAATATCTGCCATGCTTTGGAAAGGAAATCACATAATTTAGGCAGCTGTCAAATTCCAGTAGTGTGCAGTTTACGTATATAATTTTAGCAATAGAGCAATGTCAGAGAGATGCTATATATGTGTCCTACCCCAACTGGGTCCCCCTTGTTTTGAAGTGTATAGATCCAAACCACGGTCCCTTCACACCGCTGAAAGAGATAATTCACAAATCATAACATTTGATTGATAAAATGGGTCGGTCACAAATGCCCCACATGTACAACAAAAATATGTTGACTACGTATGTTCGTCAGTGGCACAAATTCAAGACAAAAAAACTCAGAAACTTTTATTATAAGTATGAAACCAACAATTGTGCTTTGAAGCATGTCGTGTATTCTGCTTGTTCATGAATGATTTGGTGCATGATGGGTAAATTCTTCCATCTGACCTAGTTTGTCAGTGCAGGAAATCTTAATTATCAGTATATTTTTCTTGTTGCATTTCTTGTCACATTTGTGTCACATTTACATATGACATTGCGCCACCAGGGTCAAGTTCAAGACATGTCCAACTCGCCACTTCATAGGTACTCTTTTCTCGGACGCACGACCTGAATTAATTTCCAATATGGCGTCAGTCAGCTTTGCCTGCCAGCAATAGAATATAGCTTTCACTGAATTTTTTGTACGAAACACTTGCAAGTCATTTTTTAGACTAACTCTGATTGACACAGTGACCGTGTGGGCCATGCTGGATTCTAATACATCAAACACAGTGACTGTGTTGCCAATGATGGTAGATCTGTAATCTGTTTGCTGCACCTACCTATATGGGATTAGCATGCCCAGAATAATATATCTGGCAGTCTCAGGCATGTGATATCAACCCAACTAACATCAGCTGTGTTCACGGTATATCCTCACCCATGCTTTAACAATGTATAGTCATGAGCTATCCTTCTCTGAAAAGGGAAGACTTGTTCCATGGATGTTAAGTTGTTACCATGGTATCAGTAGACTCGCATCATACACTCCAATGTAACTTGCCTCCATAACATCATCGGCAATTTACATAAAATGCATCCATAGATGGAAAAAATGTCGATGAAAATGTAATTTTTTTACCGAACTGTTCAAACACAGAGACAAAAAAGAGATTTGCTTGATCATTATCCAGCAAAAATCAAGGAGTGTGATTATGGTGATAATATAAGACACATGAATTTGCTATTTGTTGGTGAAATTACAAGCAGAGTTTACAGGCAGGTGTCATGTGTACATAATTTTGGTCATCGCTTTTATGGTTCACTGACATGTTTAAGTTTTCTTTGAAGCTCAGAGTTTTTGTTCTGCTCTCTGTTGCCAAGGCAACTCCATCACCATGACAATCACTCATCAATTTATATTAACAATCAAAAGGATAAGTCAAAATGTCAACAATATCCGATTGTTTTGCTAGTGATGTGTCAGTTGTATCTATATTTTTTCACATACCCAAAATTGCACAATATATTTGAATTCGTGTGTCATCAAAATTTTACAAGAATTAAGGCCCGAAATGATATCTGTTTCAGGTCATTCCTCGCATTATTTTGAGATTTGTGCATCCAGTCTTTTTGTTCTGTGGTTTTATTAAGAGTGGTTGCCACACAAAACCTATAAATTATTAATAGCGCCCTCATGCGGAGTTGCCTACCCATTTATAACCATAAAATGCTCAAAACGGGAGAGGAAGAATTGCGCCGTCAGTGACAAAGTCGTAACAGTGATAACCGACCATCAGTTTTGCCCAAATATCAAGGATCAGAAACATATCTTTTTTTCATTCTTTGCCTATTGAAATGTAGCTTCACAGACTGGTTTTCACTGTGAGGCAGTACATTGTATAGTCAGCTCTGTGAATCGTGAGAGATGAAGACGTATCATGCAAGCATTAAAAATGATGCTATACCTGTAACTTTTGATGGCTTTTTCACTAGAAATGTTTCCCATATCAACTACAGTTTCCTGTTCTACTCCCCAAAGCATGTCGAGATGAGCAGTATTCAGCTTGTCAACTCAGCCTGTACATGTGTAAACTGCATTGTTATGGGTGTCAAGTGTAAAGAACAACTATGTATTTTTATATGTATAGATGCTGTGTTGACAAGCTATAAAAAATAGTGGGTGTTTCAAGTTAACATGCTTTTGGGAATAGAACAAGAACTTACAATTGACATACGAAACAAAAACTGTGAAAAAAACCTGAAAGTTACAGCTTCAAACTGGCCCTTGAACAACGTTAGGATGTTAAACTTGTCAAATATGAAAATCCACCAAAAATTGTGGACATTTCTTCAGTTTAAACATGGTAATAGTACCTGCGAGAAACCTCAGAATCTCATCTCGCAAGACAGACAACAGTATTTGAACAGAAACGTAGTACATAGCGGATATAATCAATAGTAGAGTTGTGATCTAGATTTATTTCGTTAGTGTCTTCATGATATCGGATACTTCCATTATCATTTGCCACTAAGTGGCAAAATTTGTCAGGATTTCATCATTCCATGTGCTGCAGGCAAGAAATTTTGTGTAATTTTTTGAGCTTGGAGAGTGTTGGCTGTCAAAGTTGAATCAAATTCTTAAAAGATAAAATTGTTAGTTTTTCGCTGCTCTTGTCATTACCGTTTTAAAGCTTTGTTTTCGTGTGCATTTGGTTATGAATGTTTTATATGAGTGCTAGAGAAAGAAAGCTGCCGTTCTATTAAAACAGCGGAAAGTTCAACATGTGGCCCAGTGAGAAGAGTTACGCCCTCAACGTATGAGGAACAAATGCTTTTGTTTTTTACTCGCGTAAGCAGGGATAACAACGGGTCGTATAGCACACCTGAGACTGCCAGATTTTCTCAACTCTTGCGTCAGACTGCTCCATGTAAATTTATCGTAGCCCTGGCAACCAAAACGGTTGCCATGGTTTCAATATCACGGAAATTTTCATCGAGCAGGTCCTTCCCTTTGAAAGAAACCAACCTGATCGTGTACTGAAATATTGCTTTCTGAGGGAAATGGGAAGATATTAATATGTACATAACGAAAAAAAGTTTCTGAAATTGTTAACATTTGAATAAAGTTTCGTTTTTAACAATAAACGAATGGAGACTGTTTTCAGTATGGAAAAAGTACAGTGTGTTTCCCGTTGTGGTTTATTGGTTGCGATTGGTAAATGATGCGGCTTCGCAGGTAAGTTCAGCTCTCGTCATTGTTAAACCAAAACTGATTCTTACAGTTGAAAAATTCCAAGGTATTACACTCTTGGTGTCTAAATTTACTTTCAAATTTAAATTAAATGAGTTCATACAAGCTCCCTGCAAACTACTGGCACACACTGTCATAGTGGCACATGGTCATTGGTTCATGGATGTTGGACGAGACTGCGTGAAGTATGATTACAGGGTATATACCATACTGTAAATATCATCTCGTAGAAAAATTTCAATTTCACCTTTGTTCATTTTTTCACATGCAAACGTATGCGGATATGACATGGGACTGCCTGTTATATGCGTCAACTCTAATATTAGCCAACATAGTATTCAATCGGATATATGGTAAAATCATGCCAAAGTCGCGCGATTATTTTCTCACTTTGCGTCGGATCATCCTAAGAGTTTTATAAATTGTACGAAACAGTACCGATTCCGATTGATTGAGCATTTAACTTTAAGGTAGTATGCACCTCGAAAGTGAAAGACTTAAACTTTTGCTCTAACTTTCCTCAAGGGATCTTTCAATCATTCTCTTTCAAAATCAAGAATAAAAATAGGGGGTCACCGTGCAAATTTTTGTACTAGAGAAACAAATTGCCCAAGATTTACCGATATTAAAAATTCAAAATGGCCGCTTCCCGTGTTAACTCTATGGAGAAAAATAAAATTTTCGAATTTCGAAAACTAAGCCGGTAAAAAGTTTTCTTCACACAAGCTTTAAAATGAACCCCCATATGTGGTATATCAGAAGAGAATTGTAAAAGTTTGAGAGTCCGAATGTCTGTCCCCGAGGTGCGTTTACCTTAAAGGTGCATATAAGCTGCGCCTCTCTGTAACTTGTTAACATCAGCAAGTAGTTAGGTAATCTTTGAATTCCACCCATTGAGTTGGTACACTCCTCAGAAAGACTCCTGAACTTTTGCTCAAACTTTCCTCAGTGAAAATTTCGTCCATTCTCTTGCCATGTCGAGAGTAACAATCAGGAACCACAATGCAGAATTTAGTACTGCAGAAACAAATTACCTACCATTTACCAATATTTGAAATTCAACATGGACGCCATACCCGTGCGTTAACTCTGTGGGAAAATACAATTTTCGATCTTCGAAAAAAGCAAGACTGTGAAAATTTGTCTTGCTTCAAGAGCTTTAAAATGGGGCGTCACGAGTGCTAGTGGTAAATCAGAAAAGAATTTTAAAAATTCAGAGTCCGAATCTTTCACTGAGTCGCATTCTACCACAGCAACCGCCATGTTTATTTCTGGCAGCGTGGACACGTAAATTTATCCGCCGAAAGTTTCATTTCAGATTTCCTACTAATGTCAATAACACTTAGTCATTATAAAGAAAACAATTCAACATCAAAATACAAAACATTCAGGGTCATGTATTCCAGTGCATGACAACATATTCTTTCTGCGAGGATGTATAAGTATCTATATGCACCGTGTCCACGGGTTTTGCATATTATAGTCGCGTGGAGGCGGGTATATTTGATTTAACTCTTTGGGTACCACAGTCAATTTTTGTCACCTTTGTTTTCATATTTTTCAATTATTTCACATTCAGACAATTTAATTTTAGTTTTTTTTCCAAAATTTTGGTAAAAATATTAAGCAAATAAAAAGTTATGTTCCTTCAGTTCAAAATTATATAAAAGAGTTACAGAGCTGCACTGAAATTTAGATGGAAAAATTTACAGCACTCGAAGGGTTAACTTGTACTGTTCTAAATTCCACATACGATTCCGTGATTAATACTACCTTTAAAATTTATACGTATACAAATTTTTCGATAAGTACATTTATATATACTAATTAAAGTAAAATCGTGACAAGAATTTTAAAAATTGCAGCTTATAGGCCGTTAAAATGACAACGGACAAATTCGCTGGTGACGTCAAGTAACTGTCAAACTCAACGTACGTTGTGGTGGCATTTTAAAGTTTTCTAACCACCTGATCAAATTTGTTTGTTGCCGTATTTACCTTTGTTTGCTTGGAGTAAATAATTTCACGTGTGTGAGCAGCAAACCGTGACCTTTGTTTGACTCCATGGATGCGTAGCGCGGACCAGGTAACATCGTGACACCGTTGAAAGGCACCGTGTTTTGGTTTTGTTCGGTGACATCCGGTTCCCATGGATGAGTTGGCCGTCGCAGTTTCACAGCACACCGAGCGAATGACGACGAAATCAACGGAAATATTCTGGTGTGAGTACTCACTGATGGCGTTTATTAAGTCAGAATATGAATGAACACAATCATAAGATGTTGACTTTTTGAAGGCAGATCGAACAGAGTTGTGACGTCACGTATTTTGGGTCCTGATATAAATACACTGAGTCCCACCTCTGTGTGAGGATTTAGTTCTGATTAATGCGTTTTTCTTCCTAAACGCTTTCAGAAAGCCCTTGATTCTATCTTTTCCCGTGTGAAATGAACAAGATTATTAATTAAGCAAAGTATATGCGTGACTTTTTCTCATGACAGCTGGTGTCGTGATTGGGCTGCCAAGGAGTCGATGTTGAGAAATTGTCACAAATAGTGTTTTTACAAGCAATATTCTAACGTATAAAAATAATATCAGTTCGTAACAGCCTTCCCACCAACAATTAATACAGGAATACCAAAACAGCAGTGTGTTCTCAGAACATGCCAGTTTTCTCTTACTGCGAAGTAATATGTGTGCAGTCCTGATTACTTATTAAAGCCCCACTAGCTGTAACTCTTGAAATTTGTTGACCTCAAAATATCTTCCTATTCTCTCCTGGTTTTCTCTGAATTCTACCCTCTGAAGGGATATGGGCTTTTACTGCATTAGGAAACCATTCCTTTGTGAAACATTTGACAAGTAAATTCAAATTTTAACGGTCGTTTTGATTTCCCGCCATTTTCAAAAATTGGTAATATTACAAAGGAAACAGAACATACAATGACACAGTTGAAAACATTCACCCCGATGCATTACATAGAACTAGTCAGTGCAGTTTATATGAAGATTTCAGTGCGGATATTTACGGTATCCACTGTGTTTGCTTTTTCACATGGGGCTGCTATTTAATGTTCTTAATCGCAGACTGGTGTAATCTTTATCCTGTTCAAAATTGCATGTAGAGTCCCAGCGGGTAGTTAATGATAAGTGTATAGACACACATAAATTAGTAGATTCTCACAAACTTATTTTAGCTCGAAAGTAAAATCATAAAAATAATGCTAAAAGTACAGCTAGTGGGGCTTTAAGTTTATACCAGTCAGCAGTCTGTCCTATTAACCCGCGAGAGAGTTGGGCACTTGACCGCAACTATTCTTTGGTTGAGTGATGTCTTACTTTCATATTAAAGCTATCAGTCTTCTCTGTAAGACTAAAAAAAACATCCTGGGATTTACTTGGCAAGAATATAGTCGATGAGAAATTTCTGAATTCTGTGAGTAAACACGATAATTTTCTCCAATATCTGTAACATACCCGTGTGAATATCGTTGTACACAGTATCAATCGTACTTTGGCGTGGGTTCATTACTTAAAGGGAAACAGTCGTCAGAATTGCGCCTGTGCGAGATTCTTGTTTACAAACAGTTTATTTCGTGCATGATATCTCGATGCACCTCATCATCATAGCTGCAACATTTAAATTATACGATGTAGATTATGACAGACACATTTTAACTTTCATCAATGGCATCGTACTTTGAATACTGTGCTTACATTGGTCGCATGGGTCCCATGCGACCTTTGAGAGCAATTCCGACGACTGTATCCCTTTAAGATCAACAATAATCTCAATTTTTCTACTATCAAAAAATGTGTTCAGTCTGCGATGAAATGACCAGAACATTGGCTTGTCTGTAAGCATTAAAGAAAGTGTGCTGTCAGTGCGTGAGTGTACAGTATAAATGACCGATTTAATGACATTTCCGACAGAAAATTTGCAAAATAGAAGAGGCTATTCCAGGAAGAATTCAGCAATTCTCCATAGCTTTTATACATGCATTTTTTCAGAAAGTCAGTTCAATGAAATTTAATTTAATTCCATTCAATTCAATTCAGGAATAAAATGTCAGACTTGCATGTGGTGTCGCTCGATGCTGGCGTTTAAATCTTGCCCGCAGCGACAACTGACACGCCATGTTTCATCCTAATCATTTCCGAGTCGTCAAATCTTGTGTTTACATTGCCGACAGGTTCAGAACTGTCTTTGCTGGAGATCAAAAAGTTAACATGACAGTACTAGTGCCAGTCATGTGTTTTGTAGGATTATCTCAGGAGGCAACACAGTTGGTTTGATTTGGACTTGCTCCAAGTCTGTGGGCATACAAATATCAAAACAGAATAGATTGAAGTAATAAACCAGGAGACTGTCGCGTAGATCGTGGGTGAACGTGTTCGCCCACAGCCAGTAACTGCTGCATGCCGGGAAAAGCCGAAGCGACTTTGGGCCAGTCTAGGTTGGACCCTTAAATCAAGGTGTTTTATTTGATGGGTCGAAATATTTGCATAATGGCATGCTAATTATAATGAACCTTCCCTCAAAATTATTTCGGGTCTGACAAAATCTGCCAGTCGACGTCACCCTTGGCATACGTGGTCTTGGAGTGCGTGAAAATGATGGTTTAACCTTTGAACTTCTATGATTTGCTCCAACCTTCTTCAGAAGTGGGGTCGTGAAAGGGTAATTTTTGATATTTATATATCTGGCAATTAAATTTGTGACGTCTAGCATCGATCAAAAACACTGTTTAAACAATAAATGTATACAGTACAAACAACACATATATCATTGTGATATTTTATGGTTTTATTTTTTCAATCAAAAAAAATTATTATCCATAATTGTCGACCACGCATCTACTTAACTTTCTAGGATATGCTAATTGGAACTGCGATTCACGAAAAAAAGAAATCACGTGATTCGAATACACCAATGGAAACCACAGAAGCTTGCAAAAAATAATATCAAATGCATCAGATAATTATACTTACTAATTAACATCAAAACAGTACTTGCGGTATTTTTTTGGATATGCTGTAGACTACGGTGAGAAATTTGAATTGGCCTCATAATTTTATCGTCGGTGCTTTTGTTTTACTACACTCCTAAGTGAACAAATCTGAATAATTGTCATATGTTATAGCTGCAAATCATAGACCTGAGTTGAAACAGACGTACGGATTTAAGGTAGAATGCGCCTCGATTGCCAATATTCGGACCCTCAAATTTTTACGATACTTTCGCTAGCCTACTGCTGGGGTCATTTTGAAGCTCGTTGAGTTGAGTAACATAAAGTTTTAACCGTCTTGCTTTTGTTAAATTTGAAAATCAATTTCTTGACCATAGAGTCTACACAGGGAGAGCGACCATTTTGAATTTCCAAATGTCGGTAGACTTCAGGTTATCTGTTTCTCTAACCCAAAAATTTGCCCGACGGCCCCCCCTGATTTTATTCTTGATTTTAAAGAGGAAAGTTTGAGCAAAAGTTGAAGTCTTTGGCTTTCGAACCGCATACTACCTTAAATCGAAAACTTACAAAATACGGATTGCTCCTTCGAGATGGTTTATTAAAAACTGACAAGAAATAAAACTGATGCGGATAAATCTGGTGACCTTTGACTCGCTGTGAAACATTAAATTGTTTAAGTAGTAACAAAAAAATACGACTGTTCAGTGAAGCCTCGCTTTGTTGACCTTTGCGGGATTTAGAAGAAGACATTAGGCTCCGTTTGCGTACTTAATGCAGTCGGTCGTGACATCCGAGTGTCAACTTCCGGTTTGAATGTAATAAAATTGGGAAGTAATTGCATTAAAATCAACATGGTCGTTCATCGCAGCTTCTCAAAAGCGTTCATCTTGTAACATGAATAATTTATTGACATTTAAAGAGATATTGCCACGACAATTTAATCAATTTTTTATGACTTATGTAAATTGCTTATGGTGAAATGTTCCCGCCATTTTTTTTTCGCGCCGAAGTACGTTTGTCGTGGTTGATTTTATGAAATGAAAATGCTTTATACAAAATGTGTAAAATTTGCCAAGCACAGCCTTTTCACAAATACTTTGCACTACAAACTGCCTACAAATACATTCTGTAACGTAAGGTTGCATTTTTTAATGTCAGGCGGAGTCCATCGTTGAATATTTGAAGACCATATGTACATTATGAATTCACAGAGCATTTTCTGTGATCCACAGGCTTCGAAAATTTTGGACATGCACTGAAAGTCATATAAAAGCATTTAGTATAAATTCATACTTTCGTATGATGTCACCATTTCCAAAACGCCCTGCAGAATAACATGCTATTCGCCCTAGGTGTTTTCGTTCGAGAAATAAAAATAAATTTAAGTAAATACAATACACGTGAATGTCGTCTTGTACAAATGTTTGTGCTCAAACAGTTATATTATTCATATTGACGTGTCTCAAAGAATGACGAACGAAAAACAATAAGATTTTTAAGAGTACTAATAATTCGTGGTCTCGATACTGGAACCCTGGGCGAACTTCAAAAACCTGTCAAGCATGTTATGAAAGTGCAAAGCAACTTGTAGATGAAAAGTGAGCGCCCTCACATGTGATCAAGAGACAGTCTCCCAACAAATATTGTAATTCAATGATGTGCTTCTCGTCCCGTCGAGGCTTTAGAGATAGGGGGATTTGCTTTTTAAACAGTCGAATTGTTATACAGGAATACAGCATGTCCATAACTTTCTGCGCTGCGTCAAACCTATCTACGAAGTTTTTGTATGCAAAGTGACGTCACTCTCTTAATTTGAATTCTTGTTGACTGTTCAAGATATCGGTGGATAGTTAGCTTCGTACTGGTAGATATGGTGAAAATTGTCCATAATAAACAAACAAACAGTCATCGTTGATGACACAGTCCCCACTTGTTAATGGGTGCTTTGATTACAGGTCCTCAAGAGGATAGAGTCCTCTTCATTAGGTCTGTGATAAAATACTTTTGAATAAATTCGCTTGATACATGTCTGAGTTGTAGTTCAGGACATGAAAAAATCGTAATAAAATGGCCACATGGTGGCGATATTGGATCGAATCACAAAACAAATCAATGTGCATATGTATGACATAGGTCAATGTCCTTGTACCAACTTTGATTAAAATCGGTTGAAATATGCCTGATTATGGCTTTGTACATGAAAAAATCATAACAAAATGGCCGCACAGCAGCCATATTGGATCGTATCACAAAACAAATTAACATGCATATGTATGACATTGATCAATCTCCTTGTACCAACTTTGAATAAATTTGCTTGATACATGTCTGAGTTATGGTTCTGGACATGAAAAAACGTAATAAAATGGCCACACGGCGGCCATATTGGATCGTATCACAAAACAAGTCAATGTGCATATGTATGACATAGGTCGATGTCCTTGTACCAAGTTTGAATAAAATTGGTTTAGATATGCCTGAGTTATGGCTCTGTACATGAAAAAAATCGTAACAAAAAGGCCGCGTGGCAGCCATATTGGATCGTATCACAAAACAAATTGATGTGCATAGCTATGACATTGGTCAATGTCCTTGTACCAACTTTGAATAAAATCTGTAGAAACAAGCCTGAGTAATGGCTCTGTACATGAAAAAATTGTAATAAAATGGCCGCCTGGCGGCCATATTGGATCGTATCACAAAACAAATTGACGTGCATATGTATGACATAGGTCAATGTCCTTGTACCAATTTTGAATAAAATCGGTTGAGATAAGCCTGAGTTATGGCTCTGTACATGAAAAAATCGTAACAAAATGGCCGCACGGCGGCCATATTGGATCGTATCACAAAAAGAATTGACATGCATATCTATGACATTGGTCAATGTCCTTGTACCAACTTTGAATAAAATCAATTGAAACATGCCTGAATTATGGCTCTGTACATGAAAAAATCGTAATTAAATGGCCGCCTGGCAGCCATATTGGATCGTACCACAAAACAAATCGACGTGCATCTGTATGACATATGAAGTAATCCTTGTACCAAGTTTGAATGAAATCGCTTCAGGCATCTCTGAGATATCTGCGTGAACGGACGGACGCACGCACAGACGGACGCACGCACGCACGCACACACGCACGGACATGACCAAACCTATAAGTCCCCCCGGACGGTGTCCGTGGGGACTAAAAAACAAACAGACAAACAGAGTTGCTTCATTTGCGACTGCACCTTAACTATTGGGCAATCTCGCTACCGAAAACAGACAAAACGGCGATATTTCTATCGAAATAGTAAAATATTACAATACTTTCTTGGTTTGTTTGTTTGTTTGTTTGTTTGTTTGTTTGTTTGCTCATTTTTAAGAAATGATTATTCCATCACAGCCAAACTTGTCGCGATATGTTCTTCAGTAAATAGCACAATGGGAAACTTTCGTTTACAAAAATACGAAATAAAACGGCCACCACCGACCAACATCACTTCCATCCATTGTAATAAATGCACGTAATATGAGGGGCACTGCTCCTCGTGGGCTCCAATACAAAAATTATGACGTGTACAAACGGTTTGATTTCCTTGTATACCAAAATGGCGGGAATAAACGATACTGGTGAGGGAAGAAACTACAAAGAAGACTTCCAAAATGTAAAACGCGGGAAAAACAACTTTAAGTAATACGTGCCTGGTAAATCAGAAGTATATTCATATTTACTAAAGTTCACTATTTCACAGTGTGCGTGTGAATAACACAAAATAAAATCACTATTGCACTATTAAATTCTTTCCCCTCGCTTAAGTAAAAATTGGCCACAAGAAAAAGACATTTCGGTTTAAAAATTTTCGCGTTTTCACTGGCCAAAACATCTTTACTCAATCGGACAATAAATATATAAATAATTAATAAAACAAATAAATCGAAAAATAAAAACACGAAAACCTATTGCACTGCAATGTGTACATGATAAAACTTACAGGAAAGCTCTTTCAAAAACTTAAGATTGCACTAGTCCAACCAACAAACGAGATTTTTGTGAAGTTTCTCTATTCAACATTTGAAGACGCGGTTGGATTTAATGTTCTCAAAAAGTTGAATTCGTCACTGCCATGAAAACAACTTGGGTTGCAATCGTAACGTTCTTCCCAAAATGTGCCACGTTAGGTATGTTTTGTATCCAGTATCAATACAACACACGTGGTCCTCTCGATGGAGCAGCTAGAAACCGCGTTGGAGGAGAGGAGAGATTCAACTTTCAACACACACACATACACACGATGCGCCGTCTCAGTATTGCGGTTGGTCCAGCCAGGATGGACTGTGCGGGAATTCTGCGTAGCCTTGGTGGGGCGCGCCGTTAGGAATGTCAGAGCCCGCAACCACACGCATAGCCTCCCCGACACCCTGACTGCTGGTGCTAATCATTCCCGGCATGCCTCCCGGTCCGTCGGCAAACACCATACCCGGTACGATGCGCGGAGGGTTGCCGGGCATGTTGGGTGAGTGTGACATCGGGTAACCGTCCTCGCTTTGCATATAGCGGTTTTCAACGTACGTACTGCCGTTGTGCATATGTGATAGCGGTGATGGTTCCTGCTCTAGTCCGCTATCGTATAACGTGGAATTATTGTTGTTCGCACTTATACTCATTTCGTCTGGAAGAGAAGAAAAATAAGTTTCCTTAAAAATGGGCAAATGTTAACACAGGAAAAAATATCACCCCTTAAAAATGCCATGAGGTTTTGTGCAAATCTTTTATTTGAGACGGTCCCTTCTCGGGTATGTTCAGATCACATCCCAAGCCCGCCAATCTGAGTGTCGCTATTGCATGTATTGAACAATACGTCTTTACAAGGATGAACGCGACGAATAGAATCCGTGGTATGTTTAGAGCAATTATTGGCAGCTGTAAATTTGTAAAGACTTCCAAAAAAAAATCAAGGAATGGTGTTTTTGCTGACTTGTATTTCTGACGAACAGTGACACCAGTGGAACTTCGTTATCATAATGTGAGCATTATAGAAAATCGAAAATCTAAGCTTATAGACTTTTAAGTTTGAAAAGACATTAATAGCATTCTCGACGGACAAAACATTCCCTTTCGCCTACTTTAAGACTAACGAAGAAACAACTCAGGAAATGTGATACGCTGTATACATAATTGGCGTGTTCTGTTGAGTGTGTAGGCATCGCGTGTTTGCAACAAATAAAAAAATGTGTTTTCGGTAACATGCCTCTGAAAATCAGGGTAGTAAGAAGATGGGAGGATTTCTTTTATTTTCCTTTTTGTTGACTGAGACCCATGAAATACGGTCAGATTTAGAAATGTACTCGAATATTTTTAATGCGAAAAAAATATATCCAGGGTGGACGGGTTTTTCAAGAGTGGGTCGGGTTACTGGAAACATATTTTTGCAGCCTTAGCCGTGTTCCGGATATGAATTACTACACTGCAAGCGTCTTTTACGGGCAGATCGCACTACAAAGTCCGTTGTACCGTACATAAGCTGTCCATCCCCGGCTTTAATTACTTGACTCAGAGTAAAATTTTCTTTTCTCCGGGGCGAGGGGGTTAGAATTCGTCGTTCCATGCCACTAGTTAGAATTTGCGGTAGGAAGAATTACCGATACGGAACAGAGAGCCTCCACCGTAACGCTTACAATGATATCGAACTCTCAAAAGTCCGAAGCGTGGTTTTATTAACCCTTTGAGGTCTGTGGTAATTTTCTCCCGCCAAAATTTTAGTGCAAAATTTTACCAATTTTTATGAATTTTTCTGTAATTTTTTGATAATTTTGGACCTAATGGACATCACACTTTACTTGCTACAGTTTTTCCTCAAAATTTTGGCAAAAATCGGACAAAAATTGACTGGGGTTTCTTTTATAAAGGGGACAAAAATAGACTTTGGCGCTCAAAGGATTAAACACTGTGACAGCTGACAAATTAAAAAAAAATACGGATCACATGTGACCGGTGTTCTGGCATGGTTCAAAAAATGGGCGTCATTGCCGCACGCGGCGTCATGGGAATACTGCAATTTTGTTTTTTGCGGATAACGGGCGACGGAGGTTGAGTCGAGGTCAGCCCTCGGAACGAACGGCGCGTAAAATAATGATAAGAATTTTAAGAGAAAACCGTAAGTCGATGATTAGTTCAGGAGACACCAACAGGGAGAGAAAGATTGCAACGGCGGGGTCAAACTTGGGGTCATTTAATCTGGCAACTAAATCTCCACCTAGCCCGTGACAGTAATTTCCCAGTACCCACCTACCGCTTTAAACGAAAAGCCACAATTTAAAAAGAGAGAGGGAGAAAGTAAAAAAAATTAAACGGGTGTCGGATCGGAATAAATGTGGCATTCTTACAAAGAGCGATTTAATTTAGTGCCGTGGAGAATGGAATTTTGCGTCCTCTCGCTCAAATCGGATAAACGCCAAGCTTACTGCGATAAAAATGTTACTATGCTGTCCATTGACTGTATTTCAATCTTCTGCCCGATAAAATGAAATTATGATAAATTCCCCTCTGTAATTGATCCCGATGAATGGACAACGATAATCCTGGGTGCATTGAAACGGACACCGTAGTCGGATTATTTATAGATTAGCTTTTTTGTGAAATTTTAATACCGGAGGTTTTCAATTTTTCACCCTCCGTCTTTTGGACTAGAAGCTAGAAAGTCTTCCTGTGTGTGTGTTTGTACTAAAGAAGGGAACGGGGGGGGGGGGAGATTCAGTTCTGTACTCTCTCGTGGGAAATGTGCCGAAATGTTCCTATATGCGGGTATTTACGCGTGCAGAGTCTCGCAAACGCGCGCGTCGACGGGCACTTTCGCGCGTTCGGACACGCTGATCACTTGACTTTTCCGAACGACGGTGCGGATACAGAGTGGCATTTTACAGCTCTGGCCTCAGCTGGCAGGCTGCCAAGATTTTCACCGATGAGAAAACTTGGAAGTTTAGGATAACTCGAGTCGAAAGTCACCTTAATTTTGTTTAGTTGCAGATTTCGGGGCTAGTTTGCTAATACGACAAACGTCTCCTCGGTATTGATGTTGATATGTTGCCTTGACGTTATCAATTTATTCTTGTGAAAAACATTCAACTGAAAAGTTACTTTTCATTTTCAATTAAAATACAGCGTACGGAAGACATTTCAGAGACTTGAACGGAATGTGAGAACTTGACCAGGGAGTCGTTATAGGTCTTTGTCATTGCACACATATCGGCTAAATGGAACCACGAAACTTGGTAGCTAAGTCCAAAGACAGACTAAAGGTATTCCTCGGAATTGCATAAATGCAACAATGACATGGATAACATCTGCGCTGATTAAAATGGTAGTATGTTTTTCGATATGCCTTGTAAATTCTTGCGCGGTTACTCTATAACCGTGATATTGTATTAAACACAGCCGGTCTCAATGTGGTGCATGGTGTTACTATGAAGACCAGTCGCCAATAGACGGGACGCATCGATTCTTTCGTTCGTGTAGCCAGGGTTTCTCTATAGGTGGGCATTTGTATGTCAGGGTGTATTTTTGTGAGTGCTTTATTGTACTCGTTTCGGTGTTTCTCTGAGTGTTGTGTTGTTGGTTAGGACCTATACACCTACAACAACCAGCACCGCCCTCTCATGTCGAAAGAAAGTTCGATGGGCGGAAAGTATATTTTTCAACGTCACCGACAACAACACTTAGTGACAACGCCATCACATTTCAACCAATCGTAAGTCTGTTTTGTCAGTTTGGCACAGGGCATTAAGACCTTTTTTCGCTTCTGAAACAAAGTTAAGTCACTAAAAATCCCGATGATTCTTGTATAATCGTTCTTTTTAAAGTTATTTCATGACACTCTTGCCTCGATACAATATATCGTACTGTGGGATGGTGCACAGTAAAAATATTTGCGTTAACAGTCGACAAACACTGGAGAAAATAAAAAAAAGTGTAAACACACATACCTTCGTAGCCATCTTTGTCAATACTGTGCGGTGAAATACTTTCATTTTGGGGACTACTTGACTCGCGTGACCTCTTGACACCACGGAAATACTGACTCCATCTCTGGCGGTTTGCATCTTTTTTCAGTCTTTTCTCCTTCGCCCGACGATTTTGAAACCACACCTGCGTGATGCGACGGAGTAAAAGGCACTTTGAGAAATGGTATCAAGATGTATGTATGTATGTATGTATGTATGTATGTATGTATGTATGTATGTATGTATGTGTGTGTATCTATCTATCTGTCTATCTATGTATCCATGTATGTACTTACGTACACTACTGTAGGCCTACTGTAGATTGTGATATCAACTCTCCAACTTAGTATACATGAAGTCAATATTAACATCGTTTATCGTTCTGTTTCAGTGATTACATCATGACTTCGAGCGAGTTTTGCGATTGGAAACGGTGACTAGATTGACAGCACTGCCATTGCGTTATCTCCAGCTCAACATCACCTGAAATATTTCTTTTTTTCACTTACGGCACTTTCAAACCACGTGGTCGCACTTCCTTGGACTAATCAATGCTCAGCAATCAGTGTTTCAATTTTGTACGAAGCCTACAGGGGCGTTATTGGCGGAGCAGAACGGGCCAATGTCCCGTTATGGCGAAGTTATACCACACTGCCAAGTGTCTGTGAGACCATGGGATTTCAATAAGATTCAGCTAAGAGATCCACATCACTCGAGTAAATAACCCTCGCGTTAGATGCACTCGTCTGAGATATATTTACTATCACAGCTACGCCAGCTTTCAAAACTAACGACCGCTGGTGGCTACCACTCAGCGCAACTGCAGCGACCTTGCCCGCCGAAGCTGGCAACAATATTCGATATACAAAATAAAGCTCTTGAGCAAACGCAATATTTAGTGGACTCTAATTATCAAAAGCAATTACGGTAACTTTTCGAGTAGCCTGCAAAATAGTAATGCAATTATGTCACAGCTAAGCTAAGTCGGACGTCTGTCAAAAATAAAACTCAAACGGGCATTTTCACAATGTTAAGCGATCGACCCACCCAACGCAATAACAACTCACCTGTACAACCCTCATATCCAAGCCGGTTTCGCTCGACAGCTGTTCTCTGACATGTCTCGCTGGCTTTGGACTGTTGGTGTATGCTGTTTTTAAAGTTTCTAGTTGTTTAGCGCTAATTGTTGTTCTCGGCCGTTTGTTTGACGCGTCCATCTCTATATCTGTAAACGAAAAAAAGGCAAACATAATATTTTAATATCTTTATCTATCCATATGTCTGTCAGTCTGTCTGTCTGTCTGTCTGTCTGTCTGTCTGATGGTCTGTGTATTTTTATACGTTGTAATTTTCATGATGCCTGTCGCTCAAGTACGGTCACACAGCACCGAGCATTCCAAAACTGACAGGTGGAACTAAAAAACCAACAATCTATCATTGTTTTTGCAAGATCAAAACAACCAGTTGCCAGTATGAATTAAAACAGCGTGCGAGTTGGTTAACCTCCGCCGCGCACAATAGATAGGTTATATCAAAAAAGTTTTAAAAAGTGTACAAAAGTTACGTTATCATGACCGCAATGAAAAGTGCAGACGAAACTAAAAGACTTTAAGAAGTTAAAACCCGCCTACCACTGGAATCCGGATGTTGCGTCATGGACGACGGGGCTATGACGTCACACTTACCCCTGGCTTTCGCCGCCTCGTAGTCGTTTTTGCAGACTAGTTTATTGTCGTTCATGAGGTAGAATTCGTCGCCTGTGGCTAGTTGTCGATTGCACATCACACACGCAAAGCACTGTAGGTGGTACACATTGTCCTGGGCCCGTCGCACCACTTGCGTTGGGGGTATCCCTTGCTCACACGCCGAACACTTTGTACCGAATCGTCTGCAAAGAAAAATATACATCAATATCATTTTAAAAATTCAACATTTTTTCTTTAATAAACACAATACAGCTAATATAGACAGATAGACAGACAAGCATATAGGCAGAGAGACATACAGGGATAGAGAGAGAGAGACAGACAGAGACAGAGAGAGACAGACAGAGAGAGACAGACGGGAGAGCCCGGAGACAGATGCAAAGTCATGGGAAAGGCAGCAAAGAGACAGACATATAGACAGAGAAAGGCGAGAGAGGTTAAAGGGGGTGATTGAAAGGCTTAAAAGACAAAGACGTTTTGAAAGAGGACAGCGAAACTGAGCGAACAAAGAAGAACAACACAAACATGTTCATATAAGACGCTTAAATGTCAATCGAAGTCACAAGAACTTAGCTCCAGATTACACGCAACGTTTTTCTGGACCTTTAGTTGTTTACGGGTCGTGTGCATACTCTGTCATGCAGATAGCAATAATGGCCCGTGAAAATTAAAAATTTACAGAGAGTGGAAAACGATTTGGCATCAAGCAAATCCCTTGCCCTCGGAGTGCACCGAAGATCCCCGGGCAAATCCCGGGGACTATCGAAGATAATGTCGCAAGTAGAGATAGCAAAGCCCAACAGCTTTTGGTTAATGTTTCGCTACAAAAGAGCCCCCGGTGCCCGAGTTCGAAAACCTGGCGTTTGAGATCCGACGATTGTGACTAATGGCTCGCAGTGCGGAGGAACGCTTCAAACGCCGGAGGTTTTTTGAGCAAGATTTGTTCGCGTTTACAGAGAGAGAGAGAGAGAGAGAGAGAGAGAGAGAGAGAGAGAGAGAGAGAGAGAGAGAGATCTGCCATTGCATATATATGCGGGCCATCAGAGCGATTTCAAACGTCACGTAAATGCTTAAACTGTGCCCGGTTTCACCATTTACACTAATCCTTAAATGTGCGTTCTCTCATCAAAACTGATATCCTTGGCAGTCGATGAGCAGGCAGATCAGTAAATTGTAAAACCAGCTCTTATCGTCTAGAAAAATTCCCCTCTTTCCATGACATGCCGGAACATCATTCACCGGTGCCTTAAGTACGTTACATCAAGAGAGCAAATATTTTATTGTAATCTGTAATTGTGACGACAAAACGAATGAGCGACAATTGTTATCAATAACGAGAGAGACATCGGCATTGGGCGATAGATTGTAATGTTTTACTAGCCAACGGCAGAACAAATTAAAGAAAAAATTGTGAATATCACGCTTTTCAAGAATTGCAACGACACAGAGGCGTGTAATCTTAGATGCACAAACGAAAGGGGGAAAAAGTGAGACAGCTAAGCACTGCCCTCGTGGTGATTACTGCGAAGCCGATCGTAATGCATACTGGGTATCCCTTACTGACCCTAAGATTACGATGAACAGATTAAAGCAAATCGGAACAAATAATACGGCATTAAGAGGATATTTCGCGGCAATTATCCCCCGGTTTGAGGATGAAGGGGATCCTGTAGCCACGAGAGTTCCGAAATGGAGTCTTGAAATGCATCTGCTTACCGGGCAAAGGTATCGAATTCTGGGCTAAGTATATTTGTGGATATGATCAGTGGTCGTTGAGACGCGCGTCGCACAAACTTTCAGCGTTCCTCATCGCCGCGAACTTATTATCTGTTGCTAGAGCTGGTGAGTGCAAAAGAAAATGAGTTCTGCTGAGTGTTTTAATGGATTTTAGAAGGGTTTAACTGCATTTCACGTCATGGGAGGGGCAGAATTTCACTGAAGCTTGGAAATTCGCCAAAATGCGACACGATCTGATGAACAGTCACTTAAAATCGGCAGCACATGCACCGCCACTATTTTTAATTATCGCCAGTCATGTAACAATTAAGACAATGAGGCAAACCTAAATTGTATAATCCTTCTTTTCAAATACATTTTCACAGCATATCACAAATCAAATTTGATATCGTAAACTGCGCCTTAATTTTCAACTGTTAACAATCAGAACCAGTTAAAAAAACGTGTCTAAATTTTAAACTGTTAACAATTAGAAACAGTTTAAAAAGCGCAAATTGCCGAACTTCGATTTTTCTCATATGTTGACATCGATAGATCGATTGATTAATCCTCTTGATTTTAATAGCAACGTGATACGCTTATACTTTAAAACTGTTTTTTCTTTCAAAATTATTACTGTCATCAAAATGCTTCAGTAAAACTAGCATATGGTTTTGGAAAACATTCTGCCGTGGTTAATCATTCGATCGACAAATAAGATATTTGACTTTGCGTACGAAGACTTCTAGAGTTCGCGCGTAACCCGGCTTTAAGTTCAAAATGAACTTCAATTCTTTGCGTTACATCGTTTGTACAGCGACGATCCAATGAGTTAGGCAGAGGTAAAGCGGATCATTTTGAATACTCTCTCGAATTCTGTTTATCTGTTGCCGATGATGCAAAACTTTTTTTTAGCGCAGAGTTTCTGGGTTTTAAATCTAGTAATCGTATCAGTTCACATGACCCACATCGCGCTCCCATGATAGCTCGCCAATTCCGCGCAAAATAATAGAAATATAAACGTCACAAAAGCATTTTAGAAAAAGTCAATGGATCCGTATGAACCTCTTCAGGTTTTCGTTGTGAAAATTCCGACCATCCGACTGTATTGTTTTACTTTTATCAGGTATTTATCGCAAACCCCGAATTCTGCATATGTCAGTGGCGAGTTTTTTATATTTTACTGTACGACTTCACTAATTGTGGTTTCGCTCAACTGAACTTTGCTAACGACCCGACCGTCACCGACCGGAATACGCGAACTTGGCGGACATTGCAACACCCAAATGACCTCTTTAAACTTATTTTGCGGGTAACGCACATTAAACCCCCCCCCCCCAAAAAAAAAAAAACGACAGGAAAGTTTGTTAGAGGAAGCCATATGAAAGGTAATTTCACTTTGAAACTCCAAAATTTGGGTACACACAGCCAGTGGCTTACACCCTGGGGGCTCTGTACAGCGTGCCGCCTCATATACTTCGACCGATGACAATGCACCCACGGTTGGTTCAGGGTAGCGTTTCTCGTCTTCATTTCGGAAGATTAACAGCAAACATTTACTCTCATCACGGTGCACTTTAATTGATTAGTCTCTGTTATTGGTGCTCGCTGAAAACAAAATTAATCCAGGTGTTTGCAATGCCCCCGTCACTAATTAATCCGGTGAAAATGCCATTCACTCCTTTCAGCGCTGGTCTGTTCGCTCGTTATCGTGCGAGCCAGTCCGCTTGCTAATTGGACCATTCACTCCACAAACACAGGACGACAGTCCCGTGTAAATTTTAACATCAATCCCTCAAACTGAGGAGCCGGGTTTCCGTACATAATCGTTCTATTTGGCCGCGCTTAACTCATCATCGAGGACTTCTGGGCCGTGCAAACGTAGCTGTGAATTAAACCTCAACGCCGGGGGACTACCAATTTCAAAGACACACATACACACAAAATGATTAACGAAGCCAGGCGTATACAAACGTCTTCTGTGTATCCAGACTATTAGGAGTGCGCTATTTATTTTCTCCAAAAGAGGATGAAAGATAATTTCAACCTTATCAAACATGAAGTGTTGGGAGAGAATTGTCATCGACCTTTATTATAATCACTATACAACTCCTCACTCGGTAAACTTGATGCAAGAAAAAAGACGTAATTGTGAGCGATAAAGTTATCTTCTAATATAAATACAATATCACACATCATTCTTTTTTTTCCTTTTCGAACTTTTTTATCGGGACAATTCTTGTTACTGTCGCGATACCAAAATCTATAGTTGTATATTAAAAACCTCAATTGATTGAAGAATGCTGAATTTAGAAGACCAGTGGTGGTGGCATGCCCGAACACAGAACTTTCCCATGTCATACGAATTCAAAACAGAGATACCGATGTGAATGGTTTACTTACGAGAAGTGTTGTTTTTTATCGATTTGACTTTCTTGAGGACAAAAGAATATATTTACATAGGTTATTGGATTGCCAAAGGGACAATACTTTTGAATAATATTTCATCATTTTTGTTTTAGAGAAACAATTATATCTTCTTTTCTGGAGTGAGTGTCGAAATACAAAGTTTTAGGCTTTGCAAACACAAATGGTTGTGTCTACAGTGTGCAAGTTTGTCGTTGGAAAATGAATTCTAGTCCGGACTTGAATTCCGAGTCTGTTGACAACACTATCGGACAAATTATAGGCTATAGGCAATATAGGCTATGAGAAATGGAGCATTGGGAATTCTAACACGATTTTGTTTGCAGAAAAAAACATGCATTTTAT
The DNA here is from genome assembly GCF_041260155.1 of Ptychodera flava. Lineage (NCBI taxonomy): Eukaryota > Metazoa > Hemichordata > Enteropneusta > Ptychoderidae > Ptychodera > Ptychodera flava. The sequence continues at coordinate 17,230,890 of NC_091943.1, forward strand.
AACCACGATTACAAATAAAGACAAATAAGAAAAGTTTCAGCCGATGGGGCTTTTATAATGCCTGCAGTGACGAGACAGCCATGTCGTTCCGCCGGTCTAACAGCTGACGCTACATTTTCGAAAACAGTCCCGTTTTCGAAACCTTTGACATGCCAATTTTAGGCACAATCCTGTAAAAAGCGTCAGTGCTACTGGTTTACAGTATCAATCACGAAAAAACAACCACGAATATCTTTAAACTGGAAATATGAAAACGTGACGTCAAACTAAAAGACAAAAAACATGTCAACTACATGGGGATTGGTAACTCACAGGGAGATTGTCGTCCGATTAAAGAGTTAATACAAGTTCTGTCGTGTTGACAGATCTCAAGTATTTAAAATGGCTATAATCAAAATCCAATGCTACTGAAATGTCGCCGCTACCCGCCCATAAAAAAAGTCGGAAGACTCGTGTCTAAATTAATAGTAAACCCAATAGTGAGTATATAGTCAGTATGTGAAGGCATCTTGCGGTAAAATAGCGAAATTTTTATTTTCCATGTAGCGAAAAAGCAGAAAACAATTGAACTACGACTTTACTAAACCGTTGAAAATGGTTGCCATGGGGTTCAGAATTAGACCTTACGATCACACAATGACTCTTGCACTTCTTCCATCTTTGAATACCGCGCTTGTGAAATGAACGATAAAGTGTTTCCAGTATCATCCAACATGTATTTGTGCTGATTGAAATAAGCGCTAATTGCCCCGAAGTAGTCCAGTTTGTTGCCATTATGCGGCCAAAACACTCGGATAATAGAGAACTTGTAACAAAACTAAACTTCGTTTATTTTTCTCGTCCGTGTTTGATGAAATCGACCAATTTAGTTGATGATAGAGATAATTTTGATATCCGATCTGGCGAATCACTTTTTTAATTTTACGAAGCTGGGAGTCAGGACTGGGGAAAACTGGTGACACAGCATGTGTCGCTCATGTTACCCTTCTCTATAGTCTTAGCGAGTCGCTGTCGGTAAAATTCGAAAAAGGCGCGACTCGTGTAAGATAAAAGATGTTCAATTTTAAACAAACAAACAAACAAACAATAACCGAAAACAGACAACCTACCACCCAAGAATTACACTAAATTGATACACAAAACACGAATATCGGTGTTCAAGAATAAACTTTATCACTTCTCTCACTGCATATCGGGAGTCACCATCGCGTCAATTAGACAACATCATCATTAAAAGATTATTTTAAATTCTAGAATTTCAGAATTATTAAATGTCGATAACGTTGAAAAAACCAAGCATATTGCAATTTTAGGTCGAAATATATCGCTTTTCTTTGCGCGCGTCGGTGCAAATTCTAATCTATGGGGAAATTACGGATTAAAATGTCTGTTTCTTATATTATCGCGGCTGTATCGTTAATGTTCCAAACCTTCCAAATTGTGATACTCTGTGATGAGGTGAATGCATTTAGAATCGTCCATGGTGCTGACATTGTAAAATACCACAGCAAAGTCAAATGCGGAGTATTCTGGTGACGAAAGAGTCATCCGGTGAAAAACTGATATCAGCGATCACGCAAGATGTGAAACAAAATACAAATGAAGTTGAAAGTTGTTTGCATTTAGTTTCATTTCGCTGGGATTGGCGTGGCCTCGTGGTTCGGGTCGATGTCGTGTTCTGTACTCTCGAAATTTACGAATGGCACAGAAAATTGAAATACGAAAAAAAATGAAAGGTATAGAACGTGAATTTCGCTTTGCCTTGGGGGCAATTTTGTCGAAGAGAGGTTCCAAGTTAAGTTGATGTTACTGTCAAACGTTGAGAGATGAAAGCGTGCGGAGTTCAGAGTTGATTGGAGTAGGAAAAAGCTAGTTTCGTAAAACGCTCATGCGCTTTTAAAATTTCTCCCCGTTAGTAAAAATAAATGATTACTCCAGGCGATTCCTTTTTTTTTAATCTGGTGAACAGAAATTATAGGAAAAATGGCAAAATGAATGAGGAGTATTTTCTCTCTAGATAAAGTTATAGTTTTAAAACGATTCTCCTTCTGTGTAATGTGGCGTAATCTACGCGAACGGTTGGTACAGGGGTGATGGCCGACTGTAATCCACAAATCGCCTTAGTTCTGTGTAATCGCTCCTGCATCTTCCGAGCTCATGATGACAGCCCCTTTCAACAGCGACTTCCGAGCCGATGGTTACGCCATTTAAAAAACGCATCTTTTTCGAGGAAAATCTTCCTCCTAGAAGTGAGAACGTTTCCTTTGAAAATTTTGACCGATTTCTCTTTTTTGTGATCGCAGGGAGCGGCATCTTTTGATGGGTCGATTCTTTTTAAGCGCTAGAGATGAATAGAATCATGAATTTCGCATAGCATGGATTGTTGTGACTTTTAAAACATGTCTGTCGCTCGCACGCCAGCGATATCTTAGCATAACGCGAAAATATCAAATAGTTGACATGTTATCTTGAGCCCGGGCGAAATTGACAATACTTTTGACATGCTCCTATATTGTTTCCTTTAATTAGATTTAGCTTGTAGATTTCCACACGGGGCAATAATATCTTCATAAATTGGAAGCATAAGCCATGTATAATTATATTAACAAGAAATAGCGAAATAGAATAGAAATATAAAAAAAACGCCACTTACTTGAAAAAATCGTCCTTACAGTAAACGTTACCGCCTCTTGAGTAGCACTTATCGCTGAGTTGTGACTGGCAATCTTTACATTTGAGACATTTGGAATGCCACGCTCGGTCTTGAACTTTGAGGATAAATCGATCGAGAATGGGGTGTTCACATCCAGCGCATTTAGGTATTTGTGCTGTTCAGAGAGCGAAAAAGAGAGAGAAAGCAGAGAACGCGTCTTCAGAGACTAGTATGTATCTTATTATCTGTGAGTAATCCTTCGGACATCGTCACAAGACTTTTTTTTTCAAAACCAGCGGCTGAAATAATCGAATGTGGATAAAAGTTAGCAAAGAGGTGAAAAGTTGAACTGATGCCTGACGGATAACGCAGACGGTACCCCTGCCACCTAGAAGAGGGAAAGAGGTAAAAAAGTTGAAACTGACATCGGTGCAAGTGAAAAAAAGAAAGAAATATACACAAGATTTTGTAGACGCTTACACGTGGATTTACACGTACTAATCTGGTTTCTAGATGCCACGTTGAGGGTGGTCGACTCCATCGCCGTGACTGGGAAGATCAGAGTATTCATTCTACGGGAAGGTTCCTCCGAATTATAGAATTTACAGGAGCGAGAGGCACAGAGGGAGAGAGTGTGTGCGCGCGCGAGGAAGGTACAATCAACGCGCGGAGTCGTGACCCGAATTATGACGACACGACTGTCTAATCAAGTCCCAGCGATGAATGTGTCTGCAGGGGACACCGCTAAAGTACGACCAGCACTACTAAATAGTGACAACGAGTGACACACTACTGAATAAAAATCCACTCCGACTGTCAATTTTCGTCACTCCTTCTGATTGGCTGGTCGTCGTCACAGATCAGCGACCTCGCTAGGGCGTGGTCATGCGGTCTCGACCAATGGCGCCGTCCCTTTCATCGAAACTTCCCCAATTTACAATTCATCGCGGGGAGAAAAAACAACCTGTGAAACGTCTCTGGTCTGACGCGGCCACGTGACCATTAAAAGAAAATTCCATGTAAAATTTCTATTGTTCGGCTGGTGTTCGAACCCACCACGATAGTAACTCTCTGTTCATACTGAGCGGCGTGTGTTGGTCAGTACAACAAGCAAATTGCAGTTTAATTCTTAGTCGTTGTGTGGTACTGTGATCGACAATACCAAATTGACAGCTTCCCTAAAAAGTTTTTTTTTCTCAGTATCGATATTATTCCACCGATTCCTCGGTAAACCGGAAGTTTCTATCGATACTAGTTACTCCCTGTGAACTTCAATTGGTCGATTTCGAAATAAGGTTAAAATACCGACCGCTATCAGAGTAAACTCTATCACAGATGACGTCACTTGGACAATTTGACTTTCCCTTGAATCATTTTGTCGTCTGCTCCCCTAACAAGCTATTCTGAAAACGAAGACAAGATCTCTTCATTCAAACTTTCATTCTATCGGCTTCTATCTTCTGGCCATAGGCAAAGAGGCTGAACTCTAAGTTTGACAGCCGATAATTGTCTCGTAGTTTGCGTCGAGCAGAATCGCGAAAATTGACAACACAAAATATAAACCCCCAAAAACCTGACAGATAGGTCTTTCTTCAGATATATTTCGTTTTGTCATGTGACTGATTTGACATTAAAATGTAATGTTGACCTTTGGCCATCTTTGCACGAATGAGCTGAAGGAAGTTTTCGACCAAAAATTATAGTTTCCTCATTTGACTTATTTACAAAAATCGGCTCACTGACATATAATTTCACGTGACAAATGTAAAGATATTGAAACAAAAACGAAAGAATATTGACAAGTTTTTGACAATGAATATATGCTATCGAAGACTGTCATGGTGATAACTTATGGTAAGAACTAGTAACATTATGCATTATCCATTGAACAAAAGTATGTTTTGATTGATCAGTTTCGTCATCATCATCATCATCATCATCATCATCATCATCATCATCATCATCATCATCATCATCATCATCATGATCCTTGTCACCTCATCACCTATGACAACATCAGCCGAGGCAACATCATGAAGTGAATCGTTTCACTTTGTTGTCACGGTGACGGAAGAAAGTCTAACAGGTCCAGAGTGTCCGTTAACAGTGTTCAGCTGATATCGAGCACTGAGAAGCGCGAAACCGACGGAGCCTCCATTCCAACCAGCTCTCCTCTCCTGTACGTACAGTATGTATTTGCCATTATTCGAAACCTTCCCCTGGCGTGCTCGTGATATCACTAGAATCAAAATATATTTCTCTTTGAGTACCGTTACATATGGGTTTGTTTGACGGCCTTAAACGCTAATTCGTTTAGCGGCGTGACGTTGTGTGCCGATTGAAGGACGTCTGTTGATAACTGATTGATCATCAGCATCGCATATTACTAATTGTTGATTATCTGTACAGCGGTGGATGCTTTGTGACAAAGAGAAACAAACCGATTGGATTTGCACTTTTAGCCGAATAGCATGCACGATGCATGGAGAGCATCGTGTAGCACGCACCAGTGCAGTTCCTGTGTTTTGGAAGCTTCACTTCGCAAGACTGTGCATATCATCGCGGGATATATACACTCTGGCCGCTTTGAAAAGGCATCGCCTTTCTGATATTATATAAAAATATGTACCGACCACGCAGGTCGTTACTGTGATTGTTGATGCATGCGTGGCGGCTATAGCAGGTCGATGCGGATGACGAGTGTCTTGCACGGCTTCCTCGTCACGCACTTATGCTGCAAAATTTTTCAATCACACCTCTTTGCGACAGTTTTAAGCAGCAACCAAAAGAGCCAACGAGTAGGGGATGCGCCGGCGTATGGCTTCTCGCCGGACGAGTTCATTAAATGAAACCCTTGAACTTCAGGCACAGTGCTCGTCACATAATCCGGAGGCCTTACTAATGCGGTTTACGAAGAAGAAGCAATCAAGACGGGACGTGTCATTAACTCGGCGTATTTGGGATTTTCTACGGATTCAAAAAATTGTCTCCATGCTTTGGTCTGCTGGTACGTTTGATCCACTGCGTTTGAAAATTACCGTGCATTCAGAAGTCACCATTGGGTGCGGTATAGAGTATGTAACAATTATTTTGGAAAAAAGAAATTCTCAATTTACCTTTGGTTTTGAACTTTCCGTACTTTCTCTTTTTATCTGCAAGATATAAAAACAAACAGGCTTTCAGAACGATTTAAATATTGATCCTCGTATAATTTTTGTGCGGACAGAACGTACCCAATCAGTGATACCAGCGTATCGGAAAGTGTTCTCAAACGTTATCTAAAAGGCATTTATAGTTTGTAGCTTCTATTGAAAACTTAAACAAGGGAAAAAACAAAGCTATAGCTTGAGAATACACCTGCACACGTTGCCGACAATGTTAACGCAAAGTATAACCAGAATATGAAACCATCACAAATCTGCGAAAAATTGATTAAATGTATGGCAAGATAATGAATGATTTTCAAAAGAACTAAACATTCGTCTTGTGCGCTTCATGAAAATGTGTGGAATGTGATTTTGAGTCCAGTATTTTGTAAGTTTTACATTTCAGCAGAATAGAAGTTCAGAAAGGGCGGTATTTCAATGCAATCGAAGTTCAGAAATGGCGGTATTGTAGTGATGCAGTCTTCAGTGCGACATAGTTCAAACAAAGAACGGATCTTTTCAGCATGATGCGATGTCTCATCGTATATTATTCCGAGGGTAACGTCATATATTAACTCTTCATTATTATCCGTTTACGACTAATTTGACCGTAGTTCTGACAAGACAATCGTAATTGTCCACTGCGCTCATTTGAAAGTGCCGTTTTTCCCCCCTTCTCCTTCCAATTTTCGGCTGCTCATTTGCGACGGGGAAGGAAGCGCCACGACCCGCTATTTGACTCGCCACAATGTGGGCAATTTCGACTGTTCAGAAAACCGACAAACGATTTACCTCCCGTCGGACGGAGTCAGTCACCTCGCTGTAGCTCCGCGTCATGACTCAATACGATTGGTGACCTGACGCGCTGCGAGATCATAAATTTAATTTTCTAATTTCTTTTATTGATAACAAGGCCCACCTGCTGTGTTTTAGTCGGTGTTCGATGTGCATGCTGCCCCCAACCGAACGACAGGCGCCATCGACGAAAATTGTGAAGCAGAGTTTCCCATCAACGAAGGACTGCTGAAATAACCTATAAAAATACACATTTTTTTCTACAACCAAGATTAATTCATTACCTTTGAACCTTTTTTTTTTGAATTTTATATAATGTTGAAGATGTATCACTTTACATTAAAAACAGAAAAATTGGGAGAAATATACGGGATGATTAATCTCGCTGAAAATAGAGCGTGAAACAATCCCATACGAGTGCTATAAATCACTCAAAAGGCGGTCAACCACATAATACACCAAACAAGTGCTGGTGAAGAAAACAATGGGGAAACAAACAAACAAAGACATTTTAATTACAAAATGGCGCCGACAATAACCTTCACGGTGCACGTGGCAATTAGAAACTTCTCGTTCGGGGGAGTAATGGCTTGATAATGAGCGTAATTAGTGTGAATAATTAATCTATAATCCTGGTCTTCAATTGTCTATTATTATCACCGAATAGCCATTAATTATCTATCTTTTGACAAAGGCAAGGCACACGAAAGATCCCCGATTTGGTTAATCCAAGGAGTAGCGCAAACAATTCACACGTCGGCACGATTCTTTCGACAGCGACCATAACACGGGAGGAGCACGCCGTACAGTGAACAGTTGGAAGCCGTATTACTTTGTGAGAAAACCGCCAAAGGCAAAAAAGTTCTACCATAATATTGTGGGACGACTTTTGTGTGAAGACCAAACTAGCTATAAAAAGTCTTGTATTTGCAAAATGTAGCTGAGTAACACTCATCGCATCTTATAGAAGTGACATAGCGCAAATTGCACATTACATAAATAGATCTATTTTCACCTATCGTGTTTTTATGGGCGGGATTTAGGTCTCGTCAAGTCCTTAGAATAAGGAAAAAACGCGAGTGTTAACTCGTTTTGTTGAATTTTGATCACAAAATACGCTGATAAAACGAGTAGCCCGAAGAAAGGGGCAAAATACCTTACCCCGGTCCGAGGGCAGAAATTGGAATTGGCTCTTGCGTCGCACCCGCTCAAAAGCTTTAGAGAACCAATATTGCAGACGAATTCATCATCGACAAAGCTTTGGTGAGTCTATTCTCTGCTCATAAAGACACGAAAATAACCTCGAACTTACCAAAGTTGCAGTTAGAGTTGTCTAGCGAAGGCATCGTGGGTGAAGGAGAGGCCGACAGTATACGGCACCGCGTGTAAATTTACTCTAAGCTGCAGCAAGCCCAGTGCTTCCCCGTGCACTCTCGACGGTATACGTTACTCGGCAGCTCCGTTAGATTGCCAGAGCCAGGGTTTATAGATCACCCACCCTTTTTATCATTCAAATCCGTATCCCCCTTATAAAAAAATAGCGGCGCTAAAAGGCAAAATTAGTGAGACATAGAGGAAGTCAACAGTGGTGTATTGGGCGAACGTTGCTGGCTTTTTCTGATCGCACGTGCGCCAACCCATAATTGTCAATGCCGTTAAAGTGACTTCGTATTATTCGCTGTTTAATACGGGGTGGTATCATGACTAATTCTGCGGCGAAATATTCATGACAGGGGTTGAAATTCGAGGCATATGGCCTCGTCAGCATCCCCTCACTCAGTGGATCATACGTGTTTGTGACAACCGATTCGTTTCCTAATTAGATTCTTCGCTGACGTGAGAAATGTTTTTTCCCCCTCTTTTTAGAGGGGGGGGGGAGGAGGAGGAAACGCAGAGCGATTTTGGTTTGCTGGTGTCCGGCGAGGTTTTTTGAACGAGAATGTCAGAACGAGAACACATTTACAGTTAGTGGACACTGTGTACGCATAGACTAAACCCGTAACAATCGACTCATAATAACGTATTGTCCCTTCCGGAAGACACGAACATACCGCGCCAATTGTGAAACCCTGACTAACAAGCGTTCGTTGTTCAATGCCATGGCGCAAACGGTTAGCTGTGACATCGATAGGAAGCTAATATAGACACAACGAAATTCAAAGATTTCCTTTGAGAAGAAAGACATTAATCGTGTCAATTGAGTTTTGAAAGGCGGTGAAACAATTCTCGGCCATCATTCAACGACTCGCTTTAAAACTGTCAGTCAGAAAGAGGCTACGCGTTTGACACAACCAAACGAAAGCGAAGAAAAATGAGCAGTGCGATTATTAAGTACGAAATAAACCTTTTCTAGAATATTTCTCCATTTTCAAAGCTTCGGCAACAAAGCTGGGGCTACACTTTCGGTCGTAAACTCTCGTCTCTCTTTATGTTTTGTGAGTCGGTTTTGTTGCAAGTCTCCAAGTTTTCGAAAACATCTTCCTGGGGTCGGCGGAAGAGACTTGAAGCGCGCCACTATTAGGCCTACATTGCGTTTTACGCTGTAAATTAATTTTCAGGAGTCCTTTTTTATCCGTCAATTCTGATCACGTTAGAACGATTATCTTTTCTTGGTTACAACCAAATAAAATCATTATTGTCTTTCATTTTCAGGGGGGCTCGTGGAAAATATCCGAACATCGTCATGCATGCGCCCGCTCCAAGACTTCTTAGTGCATTGGAATAAGAGAATTGAAATGTTTTCAGTAGAATAATTTGGAAAGGGGGAATTGCGGCCTTATGGCTTATATCTTTGCTCAGATACTGGACTTGTCGTCGTTTATGTCTTACCTACAAAATTTCCAGACGCGTGACGACAATGCCTCAGAATGTTAGAAACCTTTTCAAAATGACCGGTTCTCGTAAGACACATGCTTAACCTACAAGAAACATCGCGTGCACTCAAATTGTGCAGTAAAAAACTATGAATATGGACGATGATCTAGAAAATAATAGTGTGGAAATGAGAGCGATTTTCTGGCATAAGTTTGCCGTATGTTACTATTGCTATTGACATTACAAAGATTGTGGCAAAACAATGGCTATCTTTTATATTTGTTCATTACTCGTTACACGCTTGCTCACTGTTTTTTTCACCATCTGTTGTTCGCCTACTGACGCATCGTTACTTTTCCGCCATTTCTGTCATCTTCACATCGGGAAATGTTGAAAAAAAATTGAAGAGAAACGACAGCATTCCAATTTTCGAAAACCTTCCCCCTTCTCTCTCATGTTTTTGGGTAATACTGTCTGTTCGAAACACTATTGCCGATTCAATTTATTTTTGGCGCGAAAATTGTCGCGCGCGGCAGACGATAAGTAATTTTACAGTTCTTAAACAGTCTCATCCATCTCATTATTAACAATAGACCATTATATCAAGGATAACCATGGGAAAACATCAATAACCATCATCATCTGCCATTTGAAGCAAAGCATGAAATTTCGTGTGAGAAACAGAGAAAAAGGACGAAACTTCTCGGGGAAGTTTACATATCTTACATTTTGCCCGTATTTTCATGAAAAGGTAGACTATGACAAGCAGTCCCCATGCAGGAAATAAACTTTTATACACAATGTACTTTACATTTTGATAAAGCCAATAAACCACACGAAGCAGGTAACTTTCGACCAAACTATTTAGAAAGCATCTTTAAAACGCTTGGCATAGGACATTTCGCTTTTCGTCTTGGAGGGGTAATAAATTAGGCGCCAAAAAAACTGAGGTTGAATTTAAAGATATTTTTCTATTTCAAGAGGAGACTGATTAACTTTGTCGGGTAGATTATCAATGGTATTGCGTTACGTGTGGGCTAGGTTTGTGGTTTACGTGTGGACCAGAAACAAACGCTGCCTCTCAAAGCCGAACAAAAGTAAAAGTTCGAAAGCAGAAAGATTTATAGCTAAATTTCGGGAGTATCGATAGTGGATTTTTTACCTCTTGGTGGAGTTCCATTCATATTTAAATCCGCCCAACTTGTATTAGCATTAGTCATTGACGCAATATTGAGGGGGTCAGGAGGTCAAACCAATTCGAATAGATTAAGCCGAGTATCGATGTATTAACCGGAAAACCGTACTTGCAACAAAATCAACTCCGTGTTTTTTTTTCCAGAAGCCAAGGTGTAAACGCGAGCACGGCTTCCTGATTCAAATTTCTCACTTCCCGTTCGTGGAAACGATAATTACGCTGTCTTGTATTTGACTGACTGGGTTAAAAACGAACAGATGAAGACACCCCAAAAAAGTGAACATGTGTAACAATATGAGAAGTGTTATGAATATATAATAACGTGATGTCATCGGCGCGGCGAACACGTGATCGTGTTGTTCAGAAACACGATACCACAGGAGGGAATTGGTACACGTCTGTAATCTTCGGTTGGCGAACTTGTTGCTCGGATAGAAAAAAAATCGCTCGAAATTGTTTATTTTATTTTTTTTGACAAGTAGTATAGGTCCAGGGCTGTGTTATTCCTCACCCGCCGCTGACGTACGGAACTTCGTCGACTGTGATAGATTTTGCTGATAAGGAGAGAAAGCTGATAGTCAGTGGCGTGTACACTAAATCTCTCTTTTCAACACCGGGTAACAGTCTGCTCTATGTCGCACATAAAACCAACACCGCGTAATTTGGACTACTTTGACTTATTAGCCGTATAATTGCCACGACTTTGAATATGTCCATTTCATGCTTCTTGTGCGCGCTTTATGTCTTTTGTTTTCTATTTTTTGCTTCTGTAAAAAGAGACGCGAAATAAAAAAAAAGTGGACAGAAGCGAAGAAATGTGTAAATTTTCGGTCAGATGTTTCCGATCTATACTGACGTACTTTCGAGATGGAATCATGTGGGCTGGGATAGAATTATAAGTGTACTCGTCGGCGGGACTTTTGACAGCAAATTGAAAAGTCAATCTGGAGGGACATTTGCAAAAGGCTATCTGATAGACAGTTTTGACAAGAGGTCGCCGTTTTCGGTGCACCCTCCCCGCGTGTCTAAAATTGACATCCAATTTACCAGTGAATGCAATGGAATATTTTCGGTAAAGAAAGAAAATGAAAAAAAAAAAACCAGACTGGGAAAGAAATGGAGCCAGCGGGAAATTAAAGTACCGTCTTTTGAGTGGCGGGTTGCTTTACCTCGCACAAGGATGTCAGGAAACGAATAGGAACTTTTTTGATCGATCGAGCGAAGGAAGCCTTTACAATAGCGCAGGAACGTAGAGTCAGGATCTACCTCAGGTGGGCACGGCGCGGTCGCCTTTTCAAATCGCCGTGCGCGTGAAAAGAACAGAGAGAGGGACGCATCGACCAACACATGCTGCTAGTTTGATTCCGAACAATTAGAAACACAGCTCTAGCAGTCCGTATACATCTGTCATGCACATATTAAAAGAATGGGTTGCATTTTTTTTTCTCCCTGGCCTCGTTCAAGTCCAACTTCAGGCCACAAGATGGGCGATTTCCATGTCGCATCTTTTGTGCAGGGTTTTCAAACAAAATGTGATGGAAAGCAACTCCGCAAGTAGCCGTGCTCCAATAGTAAACGTTTTCAAAGCGTAACTCAAGCCTGAATCTTGAACTACACGTAGAAAAAAAAAGATGGCGGACACCGGACAGGTTGTAAAACGCAGCTTAAACCATTTCTTTTATGTTTATGACTCTTATTATATTGTGAGGAGTGACTGAAACACGAGCTCGGGGAAGGTTCTGATCAGGTGCGCCTGCGAGACTGATCGCTTTTAATGCCGGAAACCTGGGCACACTTCATGATTTCCCTGAGGAATTGGCTTGAAATCCTTTAAATTAAACCCCGAAAAATGCTCATTGTGTGTATTCTGTTGTCAATGGGTTGTTTCCAAGAGACGATGCGAGGTTGGCTGGTTTGGAGATTCAAAGCACAACAAAAAAGCGTTTGGATGTCGAAATTACTGGATTGTAACGGAGGCTTGCGCGCTGCCATAAACTATTCGGCGTAATTTTTTTACGTGAGTATACGTAGCGGCAAACGTGTCTCCGCGTCTCAATATGGCCGGCTTGTGGTAAACCAAAACACGAGACTATATCGTACGCTTCTCTGAATTCCTGCATCTGCAGGAAAAGGGAGAGGTTCTTTTCGCCGGTCGGTTGCCAAAAAAGCCATGCAGTTAACGTTACGTATACTCACTGAACTAAGAATAGGATGAAACGACAAGTGTTGAACTCGGTCAATAAGAAATCGTTCGTTCAAAACCGTCGTGGAGACCTGACTGACACACCGTCGCAGTTGAAATTTACTATAGTGCCGTGCCTTACCTTCGAGTCTTGTCACTGAAACGCAATACCCCATGTTTTATCAAAATATTTTAGAATCGAGATGGCCAAATCATGATGTCATCATCAACTCAGCAGCACAGAAAACTGGCATTGTGGCCGAAGGCTTCACAAACCCCTGGAGTATCTTTTTAGCAACCGAGTGATTGTCTTGTACCTATTGTTTTCATTGTGCTTTAATCTTGTCTGTGTAGACGAGTGATGTAACGGACTTTCAATTTGAAGTAAGAGACGTCTTTATTTCATCCTATCAAAGCCCCACAAGAGACCACAATATGGAAGCAAATCATTCCTCTCTCTTCAAATTATGTCACGTGATCGATAATAATAGGCTAAAACAATCCACCCTAAGAGTCTGTAATCAGAACCAACACGAAATGACAACAATTGGGCTGTGCGCTAATTCTGAGATCGGCGAGCTCCATATGGTGATCGCCGTCGATACGGAAAATTACCGCCGTTTAAGTCAGGAAGTCGGGGGGTTTTTCCCCACTAAAATTACCCCGTCTACGTGATAGCAAGCTCAGAATAGCGGGAGAGCGAAACCAATTGAAGCGGGAACGGCCCATGAATGCTCGCGATTTCAAGGATTGGAAAGACGCGAGTCTTTGATTGAGCAGTTGTACGACTTCGAATGCGGGCAACGGTAACTGCATGGCTTCTTCAAATTAACTCTTACTTCCAATCTGAAAACGCTAGGCAGTGTCAACAACGTCTCATCTAAGCCAAAGAAACGTGAAATGTTTTCAGTTTACTTAAAATTCGTGAAAAATGAATCAACTCGAATAGAGTTCTTACAAGAGCACCAAAATTTGAAATTTGCCGGCGAAAATAAATCAATTTCAAGATAATATGAGCCGGAATTTAGCTCATTCTCACAGATTAGTTGTGAGTTTCTATTTTTGTTCTTTGCCTTCAATTTATCCTGCATTGTGTATCTGCTTTTTACCATGCGCTCTTTGACCCTCCGTCAATATGGGCCAAATTATAAAAGCAAACGTAAAAATCAAGCAAACAAATTAATTTACCCTTGCCTCGCATAAAACCAGCACCACTCAGGAATCTTTACCGTACTCGATATCGGCACCGTGACCAACAAGAGACCCATGATAAGTGTATAAATGAAACAAAAAGATGAGTTTTAAGGACAGGGATCACACGGAAAGGGAACTTATTCTGACCGAAATGCTTTCTCATCCTAAATGCTTAACACTGACACCAACTGTTTCTGAGTTAACTAGAAGTCGAAAGTTATTAACTCGGCGCGGATATTTTTGCCAGGTGATTTCGTTCAAGGAGGAGTGAAGCAGTGTGTCACTGAAACCACAGACCAAGTTTAGTTGCCAACAGTTAATAAATATGTTGATACAGCAATCTAGATACCAGTCAGTTCAAAAGAAAAACATCACGAACGACTATGCCATATTAGTTCGACATAGAAATTGTGTGTAACTGGCGTAAACTGGCTTGTATTTTAACCGTGCAGCTGACGGCCAAGATTTTGACCTGGCTGTTGGCTGCTTGCATTCGTTTTCCTAGGATGACAAATTATACAGTCAGAAAAGGGGATGTTACTGCAGTGTTCAACAATCAAACCAGCAACGTTAAGGGTTTAGACACTACACTTTCTCGCGTACCGGCCTGCTAACTCGGCTCGTATGCGACCCTCCCCCCCCCACCCCGCTGCCAAATGTAATGTGTTTAAACTTTGAAAAACAGGTGTTCAAAATGCCAGCATTCGGAGAAAGTTCTGCCAAAAGCAAATAACACCTTAGTATATACTGGTAAACTGATTTGGTACACACTACGTGCTGGCTTGAATCAAGACTTTACCGAGGAATGGTTAACTATTTACTCTCAATGCACGGCCGTATCTCAGATCCATTAGACCATGGCCTTTCATGCAAAGGTCGCTCGTTTTTTGTGGACCCACTTAATTGGATCGGTGATTTTTGCATTTTTATGAAATTTAAAGTTATTGAGGAAAAGCTAACCGGATTACATGGCAACGCATTCAGATTGAACCGGCAAAATTGTAAAGCCAATTATTAGCGAAATGGATACATTTCCTAGTTTTGCAACATTGGACGTTATTTGCATATCATCTCATAATTCTCCCCTGTCTTCGATTTTATTTACTTGTTTCTTGACTTTGACGTGTTTGGCGGCAAAATGTAAACGTTTAAACAATTAAAAGGCCAGTTGCTGTATTTTATATTGTTTTGTTTTGTATGTCAACTACGGTTATTAGTTCTTTTTAAAGCATGTTGAGATACACAAGTTTGTCAGCCCAGCGTCAGTCTACGTGTGTAGACTGCATCGAAGTTGCTGACAAGTGAACTATCGTCCAGATATAGACGCTGTGTTTAGTTCTTTTTAAAGCATGTTGAGATACACAAGTTTGTTAGCCCAGTCTACGTGTGTAGACTGCATCGAAGTTGCTGACAAGTGAACTATCGTCCAGATATAGACGCTGTGTTGACAGGCCAAATATTCGATGTTTAACATGCTTTGGATAGTAGAACAGGAAGTAATATTTTTAAAAATAATGAAAAATATTATCAAAAGATACAGGTACTAGCCCTTTAAGCATAGTTTTTGCACCAACATTTAAACCCTTATTTCCCTTTATGCCCTGAGCGTCTATACTTTGAGGTGATTTCTTGAAAGCATTAAAGTTTTGAACAAATCTGTGGAAATACAGACCGTAGAAATTTGAAGATTTTTGCAATATCAATTACTCTTCCCTTTTACACTGTTTATGCACCTTATTAGCCTGTCACCTTACAGCCCCGAAAAGAAACTGCCTCTGATTGCCCTATTTTATTAATAAAACATCAAGTTTAAGTTATATCCGCCACAGCTCTGAAAGATTGGTTTTGTCACTGATCACGAAAGGTTGCAACCATACCCGACAGAGTGTCACAGAGTGGTATTTTTGTCGAAAGCATCGTACACGTAGGAATATTATTGTCCCGTCTTAAAGTTTCCCTTCAATTCTTTCAGGATGAAAATACAGAACATAAGGGCTATAGGAGAGGAACGATTTCTTTTGTCTGAAGTTTGGAGGGAAATATGTGACGTCATCGGGTGACACAGATAGCGGCACATTATCGCTCGTCCAAGGTTAACGAGGAAGGTCTGAAACTACAGAAGAAGAAACTGCGACGCCGATAAGCTAAAATAATAACAGTACAACAACCCCATTCCATTTTCGCCGAATTGACTTTGCCATTCAAGGGATTCCCGTGCGCATTGGAAAAGATTAAGCGAATTTCTCCTCTTGTTCGATAAAATATCAAGTGACATATTCAAATGACGACCGTTCGCGTATGTTTGCTTAATTTTCTATACAGATAGCAAGTTCAAAAAAGACCTCTGAATAGATAATCATATTCACGAGACAGGTAGTTTTTTTTCAATATTTGATTTCTGTTGAGAATGTGTAGCCCGGGTCTACACTCTTGTATTGGGAAATTGCCAAGTTCTGTATGCTTTGTTCCTTTTTTTTGTTTTGGTTAAAAAAAACTGTTTGACAATTTCGTAACCCGTATGAGCATTTTCAAAATCCAAGTACGTCCACACATGCACACGGTAGACCAGCCATGCCAAACATTGGGACTTGAATACAGTGCAACTGTTTCTACGCTTTTGGTCGATTCGCTATAAGACTCCCTTTTATGAAACATAATCATGAATGGACGGTTGAGTTTAGCATAACAATTGGAATTATGTCACGGCGTTTCTCGGCGAAGTCACACCGAATTCATACCAAATCATAGAATGTCACAATAACTGCAGCAATACCTCCCTCAAACGCACTTAATCGCATCGATACGTTTATAAACTGTTTTTGTTTTTTTAAAAACGAGAAAAATACATAATTAATGGCCTTTTCTGTTCATCATGAGACTGTTCTTCACAAAAACTATGAAAACAGGAAGTGACGTGTGACACAGGATGGATGGATCATGCGCAGGTAGTCATTAGAATGCACAGATAGTCCCAATTTAATAAAAGGAATTGCCTACAGGAAAATGAATAATTCAGCTCGTTTTATGAGACTGACTTGAAATCGGTCAAAAGAAGCGAGAGCAGGGAATAAAACATTTCGATGGACGAGGCGAAGGTTCATCACATGTGAACTTTGAAGGCGTATCCCAACACGTTTTTTTTTTGACTGGGAGGTAGTGCGATATGTCACCGAGACAGTAGAAATTTCTACACACACAGTTTGAAGACAATTTTACATTAATTAGAAAGAGTATTCTAACTCTCTCCGGGTAGTACTTACCAGTATTGCATGGGAAATACAGGTATTAAGCGGGGCGCGGCCAGGGGATGTGACACTGACCGGGATGCCGACTCGATGCGTGGTCTTGTGTAATGATCAACTGGAAGCGATACTAAAAGGGGCAATATCGCCTGCTTTAGAGCTGGAATGCGAATTATATATATTCGGGAAAATGGAACACAATAGTCAGTACACTTGACCCCATCACATTCTTTCTACCATTGATTTTTAAAACCTCACTTTTTCAACTCTATTTGGAATGTTAAAGAGACAACAAACGCCAAGCCAATCCTTTCATCATATTTCACAATGTAGCATGCAGAAATGTAAATGAACATAGGTAAACTTATACGCTTGTTGATTACACTAGTAAACTTGTAAATACTAACCCTGATATATACAATGCGCATCGAGTACAATGTACTTGATGTATTTAAGCTAAGAGATATATGCACATGCTGTATATGTACATGTGTAGTATATATATATATATATATATATATATATATATATATATATATATATATATATATATATATATATATACTTAGAGTCTAGGAACTTGTAATTGTCACTCTACAGGCTGTTTCATGCGCTAAGCAATCATCAGGCAATCATATATATATATATATATATATATATATATATATATATATATATATATATATATATATATATATATATATATATATAACAAGTAGAAAACAAGACTTAGGCGTTAATCAGAGTTTCACGCTTCATGTTTTCTCTGTAGCGATCATAAAGACTGAGGCAACCCTTCATCATCGAGTGACTTGTTTGGAAGTGTTCGGCAGGGCACAACACGCTGCCGATGTTACTGGCTGCCAAATTTATCACAATATTACTCCGACGTTATAGCACGAACGTATTGTGTCGAATGCCAGTATTCTGGTATGTGCTGTCGGGTACGTACTTTCAACAGCTTAGTTTTACACTGTGTTTTCCATAAGTTAGCAGTCGTGACGTATTTATTCTGTTACGTCATCATTTCATTTTGCTGCTCAACCTAATTACATTGTCACATTGTTTATCCATTCGCTACGACGTTTGCTATATCCGATAATGCGACACCTTACATATCTTCAAAGAGTGTTATTGGTACACCGTGCTTCGTTAAAGTACGTTTCACCCTTTAACAAGCATAACAAGCAATGTCATTTGGCTGCGTTGTCATGGATATCTGAATTCAAAACACGACAACACTATTGCTGTGATCATTTAACACAAGGAGAGGTCTGGTCACTATCTGACATCGCCACCTTGTAATTTTCCTATGATAATATATCGTATTCGTTGTTATCATATCATGCATATGCGTTTTGACATTTTGTCACCGTTCACGAGAATTTGCTTCGTGACTTGCCGTCGTTCACGATCTCAACCTCGTCACGCAACGGGAGACCAGCAGATTGGCGCCGCATGGCGTGAACAGTTTATTCACCGTGCTTGAAAAGAGGCACTTATCGAGTTTTTTGTTCGTTGCGCTTCTCTAGTGAAGTGTATGTGAACTTGAACGAGCCACGCAAATGGTTTTTAACATTGTGTAGGCCTACTAGATACTTAGAGTTTTGATAACAATGCCAATATGATGTTGGGTTTGTTTGACATCCTATGTTTTTGTTTTCAATTACGTACGTTGCGAAAACCTCCCTACTCCCTTTATGCATTTATTATAATCACACGAAGGGAGACATAGAATGTCATTTTACAAAGAATTTATCTCAGGTGTGAGGCAAATGACAGAAACAGCTCGCAACATGCTGAATGGTATTAAGAAATGAATAATAAACGGAAAGCTTAGAAGTAGGAACCTAATGTGACGATCAATAACTGCACTTAATATCAAATGACCAAATACTTAACGTTGTTTCCGAGAGGTATGGATTATTTTTTTAGAAACGGGAAAATAAATGCTCCAGCTTAGGACACCATGGCAGATTTTGTGTGGATACATATTATGGTTGTGATAACGAGACGGAAAGTATTTGGAATTGTAGAAAAGTGCTCTGCCTACACACATACCGATGTTTCTACGAATTTTTGCATCCGTTTTAGAGGGACAAGTGTGAATAAAATTGGTAAGCTGAAATACACGACATAACTGAATGGCACATCGATTTTGATTAAATCCTTCCGAAAAAAATTCCAGAAACTAGACTAATCGGATTGCACCTAACATGAATCGGAGCCAATGTCGATCACCTGTCACATTGTGGTATTGCAAAGTAACGCGATACGGTGTATGTTTTTTTTATTTCAGTATTTTCATGACCCAATTTGGCATATGTTGTAGGTGTTTCTCGACAGAGAGGACAAAAGCGATCCATATGGTTCCGATAACAATTCCGACAGTACTTGAAACAACACCGAGTCTGACATATTAGAATTCAAAATGTTCAATATTGATGTTGACAGCCCTCGACGCAACTACTTGACTGGAATGTCACAAGTCACGTCGTCCACAAAACATTTAAATTTTATTTTGATAGCTGAGAAGAGCACGACTGAAGAGTTCTGAAAAGCTGTAGCCTCGGGATTTTCTTTTTCTTCTTCAGTTGTTCCAAATTTCGGTAAAATGACGTCACTGGTGACGTCATCTCTCTTGTCAAAGGGCTTGCTAGTACAGTTATGTGGGAAGGGCCTATCTTTACAGAGAACACACGACGATGCATTGTGTAGAGAGAAAGAAACGGAAGGGCATTATTGTGGCAGGCGTTCAGTTTCTCAAGTCGGAAAATAACAACATGGAGAAATGTCGCTTATTCCGAACGCGGAACTGCTAAAAATCGGCGCGGTAACCACAGTCGCTCGAGAGCTATTCAGCTCTGGGACTATTCGCCCCATAGACGAGTATACAGAAGCGAGAAATCGCTAAATCGCTTCTGTATACTCGTCTATATGGGGCGAATAGTCCCAGAGCTGAATAGCTCTCGAGCGACTGTGCGGTAACGTAAGCTTGTGTTGACCCGTCTTGCGGTAGGTAAACTTTCAGTTTATGAAAATGTTCACACTCAAAGACACACACACACGCACACAGACACACACACATCGCTTCCTAATATCCCGATAAGAAAACAGAGAAGTTGCTTTTACGTTTAGAAGTTGTGGAGCTTCTCCACGTTAGGAGGAAAGTCGACACAGATACATGGAAACACCATCCGAGTGCATTCGCATTTCGATTCCAAGAACGCCCCTTACTAGGTCACTCGACATTGTTCTCATGTAAAGCCGACGGGCAAACGGCGTGTCACATTTCCCATGATGCCCGGTCTTCGACTGCAGCTTCGTGCTTGGTTTCCAATTCCCCTCACGAAACAGACAGTCGGAATAGCGAAAAGGGCCAGGTCAAAAATTAAGAGTTTTGATCGATATTTTGGAAGCATGACGTGAATATCTGGTGCATTCACCCTTCGGATCAATATAGTTAGCTTTTCAAATGGGCGTTTAATGAAATTATCCCCTCCCCTAAAAATACTTCGGAGTAATTTCACTTCTAAAATAAACACATCTTTCAGCCAATTTTCCCCTACTTTGCTACAGACATAAAAAAAGAAAACACAATTACAGATACATTTAACTTCAGTGCTAAAACGTTATTCTTGCCGGGGATGGTATTAAAAATATCAAAATTGTGAATAATTTATCGATGTACCATTAGCCGTGTACCTGAGAGCGAAAATATTTCCACGGATTTATGATCAATGAAATGTTGTCTGAGAAAATGTACTTTACAAAGATGAATGTATGACATTTTGTGTAGATGGATGGGCCCGTGTTGCTGGCTCTGAAGTGAACAAGTTACGTCACTGAGAACGGGTCTCCTCTTTTTTCCTTTTATGGAAGTCGTTCGCCCGGCGGCGGTTTACAGAGCGAAGCTTTCAAGAACTAGCGAGAGATGCAATGAAAAAAAACCAGCACTGCGCAGCTAAAAAGCTTAACAGACAATATCAATCGAAGATGCCTTTCTTCGCCCGAATTCACAGAGTGGAGCAAAACTCTCGCTAAATGACCTCTCCGACTGAAAAAAGAAGCCGTTGAAACGACTGAAGTAAATGGTACGCGAGGAGGAAATTGAAGAAAGCCGTACAAAAGATACCAGTTTTGACCCGAGATGAAAACGAGGCTGAAACGGATGAGGAAAACCGACTCAGGTGTGTATTGAGAGAAAAGAGCCATATAAAGATAAGATGATGGAATCGATGAATCGAATTCAGAAATATTAGGTAGAAGAAACCAATGATGGACTTAGACTCCGCTCCGCAGCCCTGGGGACTTCTTTTAGATGCAACTGCCACCGCGGAATCTCCACCATTTGCAGTCTCTTCGAATAAATACATATTCCGAGCGATTGAAACCAAATAAACGCTGTCTTTAAATGTAAATAATATAATGAAGTGCTTACTCGCATATACGCATACCATATCTACAATTATACATACACCCATACACAATAGTGTGTCGTATATTACATACAAACATACATCCATTCATACAAATATCCATCCATCCATACATACATACATGCATGCATGCATGCATGTATGCATGCAGATAGATAGGCAGACAGACATCTATATACCAATCCATCCATCCATCAATCCGTCCGTCCGTCCGTCCGTCCTCCCGCCCGCACATAGATAGATAGATAGCTAGATAGATAGATAGTAAGACAGACAGACAGACAGACACAGACAGACAGACAGACAGACAGACAGACAGACAGACAGATAGATAGATAAATAGATAGATAGATAGATAGATAGATAGATAGATAGATAGATAGATAGATAGATAGATAGATAGATAGATAGATAGATACATACATACATACATACATACATACATACATTCATACATACATACATACATACATACATACATACATACATACATACATACATACATACATACATACATACATACATACATACATACATACATACATACATACATACATACATACAGGCATACATACATACAGACATATTTAAAGATTCATTTTTGCGAAGCGAAGTCAGTGAATAAATATATACATGAAATGCAATCCATATGCCCAGGATACCCTGGTCCCCTATTCTCCTATCCTTTTCTCACTCTCGCTTATTATGGTACAGTTTCTCTCGGTCTCTTCGCGTCCCTCTCGCCCTGTAGCTTGCAATTAGAGTAATTGCTGGTTATTTCAGGGTGATATGCGGCATTTATTGTCCTAGGCTCTCTGGAAATTGTATTGCCTCCCTCATGAAAGATTCATCGATCACTCCAGCAGAATAGGAGTGCAGGGTATAATGCCGTACACCGGGCCTCGTGTGTTTTGTAAACATCTTTTAATCAGGCCATAATTGATAATGGTGAGTTAATTTGATGGCCGTATAGACGAGAACAAAGGGCAGAAGGAAGGGTATTCTTGGCTGTAATCGTAGGAAACAGTTGAAAACTGGTCGGTAATGACTTTGTATTGTTTACTGCCTACTTGCATAATCAACGTCATTTTATGCTTTTTAACGACCCACAGAGCTTGGTTACACAAAAGCGAAGGAGTCACCGCGAACAAGAGCATTAAGTCCAAAATGTTGTAATTATTGTGGCTGGCTGTCTGCTTTTATGTCTCTGTCCATCTCTGTCTGTCTCCGTCAGTCAGTTTGTCAGTCAGTCAGTCAGTCTGTCTATCTATCTGTCTGTCCCTGTGTCTCTGTCTCCCTCTCTCTCGCTCTTTCTCTCTCTTTCTCTCTCTGTCTGTCTCTGTCTCTCTCTCTTTCTCTGTCTCTGTCTCTCTCTCTCTCAGATAAAGACCGACAAATAACCTTCTTTGTATTCTTTACCTAGTTTAAGTGAAAATAAACCAACAAGTTTAACTACAACCGCAAACAGTCACAAAAGAGACAATATGTTCACTGATGATACGCGTACAACTGTAGGCAATTTCTCGGCAATAGAAAGTAACGTATCGTCTCATTAAACAGATAAATAACAACAAAATTGCAGTAATACAAGAACTAATTCAAAAGTAGACTCGCTTTTCTCAGTCTGCTTGTGTAGGCAGATGTATTTTAAGAAAGACGATACACGCCGTGAAAGCTTTCGAGTGAATTTCAAAATGACTAAATTTTATTGTTATTATTTTAATAATTTAATCCGGTTACTCTCGGTACTGACATTTCCATGGAAACGGTGTAATGTAATTTTCATAATTAAGTGGAAAGCGAAAGAGAATGGAGATTAGCACGGAATTTCAGCTGCTCCGATCAGTAAAGATGTACACTTCCCGTTTCTGTCTTCAATGCTTCAGCAGTACGGACAGACTCGCTTTCGCGCCTTCTTAATTTCAACAAATTTTGTCGTTCCGCCAAGTAATTTACTTAAAGGTGTCGCCTGCATTTGACATAATTTTTTAGCTTTTTATTCCGGGCCCTCTCATATTTTTTGTCGGTTTTAGGTTTACATACCGGTGATCCATGGGTTTCAAAGGTGAATAATAAGAACTTTCTCGATTTTTCTGATTTTTTTTCCTGGCGCTTTCCAAAATTTGGCGGGAAAATAGCTGTGCACTGTGATCTGCTAATATACTTCGTTCACCCACACTTTTCTTCCATTTCAATCAACGGAAAAGGGAGTGAGCACAAAGACTTCGTAGTGCCCTCGTCATGCCCTTTTAGGTATTGTCACTTTTAACTGAACGAAAGCCGAATTTCATTGTGGTTCGATGTTTTTTGTACCTCGACGGTTCTCGCATCAGCATTTCGAACGTGTTACCATGACAACAGGAGTAAATGGCCCGCCTTATTTAAAGTTGTGGTAAATGCACGCAAGGTCAGCTTAACTTCGAAGCACCGACTCCCTCAGTCAGGAAATATCTCCAACTGTCAAACAAATTGTTCAGCAAAAAATTTGTTCGACCATGACGCGTTTCTTCATGATCTCTGAAAAGTGAAGCACAAACGCCAAAGCTAAAGTCGCTTAGTTGACACTGTAGTGGTGATTCTTGCTTCTATGAAAGACATTAACTCGAGTCTGATATCAGGCTTGTAGAAATCAGATGAAATGTTTCATTCTGACGACTAAAACTAACTTTTATTAACAACAGTTAAGCTATTGCTTCTTTTGTCCTGCTTTAGTGCTTAAAAACTTAGAAAAGCACAAATGTCCAAAAGCAAAAATTTCAAGGATAAGGGCAAGAGAATACTTTTTTCAAAGTTACAAAAGTAACCGCCAACAAAAACGACTGACGTGGCACAAAGCGTGACTAGTAAGCTATAAAACGCACACTTTTCTCCTTTTCACCACAAGATGACACAATGCTTATTTCATGTTCCTGTCGGCATCACGTGACCTTGGTTCAGTTTTGTCGATCACACAGAAAGTATAATAAAAACCATTGACTGTGAATCCAAACACGCACTACAAGAAATCATCAGAACACAAATTCTTTTTCCAACTTCCTGTCAAGTTCTTTGTCCGTGTGCGCATCTGCGCCGATCGTCTCCGAACCTTCACTCCAATTATTCGCGTTCGATGGGGATTCAGTCGTTCCATCTTCTATCTGTCCGCCCTCTGTCCGTCCCCCCTGTCCCCTTTGTAAATTAACTCGTCGCCTGCAGAAAACAGATGGCCCCCACCCCGACAAAAGGCTTGTCATATCGCCGATCTCAAAGTAATTAAAAGACAACACCGACACGAGATTTTCGTGTGACGAAATACGATTGAAGTTGGCGGTTTAAACATTCACAAAAAAATATTTAACTTCTCTGTTCACACAGCCTGGATTGTTTTTCATTATTTGTTTGCCAGTGTGTGTGGATTTATCGCTCATATTCCTATGCCTAAGCGTTTTATTCTGGAATGTATGTTAAGTTTACATAGCAATTGAAATCATTAATACTTTTGTTTAAATGCCGGAACTACTTTCCTCCAAGAACACATTAACTCTTTACAATATTAAAGGTATATTTGCAAAGTGCCCGTGGAAACACTGTAAAGAAAAAGGTCGATAGGTTTTTTTGTTTTGTTTTTTAATATTTTAAGTCCTACAGTTTTCGCTCCAGAACGAAGATCTACACTCGATGCACGGTTGTTGGGTTAAATCTAAGAGGCACAAACATGGATACGAAATTTGCAAAAACGAAAGTGTCAATTTCACAATCAACAAAAGTTTATGTTATCCATTTCTTTCTCTATAAGTTCTTTCCTTTAAAAGCAGTCAAACTACATTATTATGAAGTGGTGTTATCATAGTGTTGTCTGTGAGATTTGCTGTAGGCTGAACTCTGCTATTGTTTTACGATCTAACTCTCAATTTGTTTATATATGCAGATATTACTCGGATTATGGATAGGGATGGAAATGTTTATAGATAGATTATATATATATTATATATATATATATATATATATATATATATATATCCTTCCTCATGTATGGATTCATGAGAACTTGTAATGGCCACTTTTCACGGTACTGTAGACATATGATATGACGTTAAGTCTTGTTAGGTTGTCAACTTAAGAACTCTTTGAAATGAAGGGAGGGGGATTAGTAATTTTCATTGTCTCTTTCTCTGAAAGAGGTCTAGTTTTCGGTGTTTTTTGGATGACAGTAGAGGTATATTAAGAATATATCGAGCAGGAGCC
Source organism: Ptychodera flava (assembly GCF_041260155.1). Classification (NCBI taxonomy): domain Eukaryota; kingdom Metazoa; phylum Hemichordata; class Enteropneusta; family Ptychoderidae; genus Ptychodera; species Ptychodera flava. Next base: position 17,256,774 of record NC_091943.1, read on the forward strand.
GAGAGTTGGATATCGGGGGTTGAAGTTCAACGTCGGCGGACGGTGTGCGACACTGCAGGCCGTAGCGGAGACGATTCAGGGTTATGATGTGGAGAAGCCAGATCCAAGCCCGATTGGGAAGTCAGTTGTCCTGAAACAGAGATCGACGACAGAAACAACGTTTTACGGGAAACGTTAAAACAAATTGTCATCAATCCCGGTAAGCACCCTTGATTCATTCAAATTTATGCCCAGTCACAGCGAAAGACTAATTCTGAATAAAGTTTCGACGCGACTTCACCCTGAAAAGTCCACCACAACGGACGATGTCGAGCCTATAGCGTTCAGTCGAGAAGAAAACTATTGCTTTGTTTTCGTTTCCTACGATCTTCAGGTTCCCCATTTGTGTAAGAAACGATGCTTTAAGAGCTGGAGAAGACGCCAAATTTGTCGTGGAGGGAATATTTGGCGCAGGTATGAAAGAGAGAACCGGCGACGGGTTAGCTTCGACTGAACGAAACGTGTCAACCGGGTTGTACGATAATACAATCGCGATGAAGAATAAAGCCATTCAGTTTTTTTCATCACATAATGCGCCTAATAAAATAGAAGCGATAGAGATATATACGTGAATGGAAAATAGAGAGAAATTAGTCAAACTTAATCTAATAGACCGGGTCGAAATATTTCCCCGATCGTATTGCACTTACTGCGCTCATTGTTCTGTCTACTGGGCTCCCATCTGTTGTTGTGGACCGAATTATTTCATCACAAACATACTATCAAAATCAGACACGGAGGAGTAGTGTACATTTTAACGGAATTGTAAAGACAAGCCCACAGAGAAACCTGATCCGAGTTTTGTCAACTTGGTCTGCATAATTGCGCCACTGACAAAAGATTTAATCTCAAGCGGTAAATATTGATATTGGCCATGTAAACTACAAAATTATTTTCATATAAAACGGTCATCAACACGGTAGAAATATTTTGCCAGCACCTTAGACGCGGAAATGTCAGGCGCAATAATTTCTCTGTCTTTATTAGAACAGCAAATCGTTGAACTGTACCTCGGACGGCGTTGGTTTGCCGTGCGTACATGCCCGTTCGGTCGCAGCGTTCAGGCGGGAAACGAGTCCGACACAGCATGAAATTGGTGTTTTTTCACCCTGCTTCCTCTGCGGAAGTTTCATGTATATTTCAGAGCACCAGTTTCCCGGCGCGAGTGTTTTCACCATGACAACGGCGCCTCCAGTGCAATCTGACTAGATACATAGCTTGCAGTGTTGCCCGTAACCTCCACTAGCAATTTTCCAAATTACCACGACCTCCCGTTCGAGATATCGTATACGCAGCGTCAAGTCCCACAATCGCTCACCTCCTCAGCGCAACAAGCACGTAATCTCTATAATTGAAATATTTCTGCGTCTCGTAAAAGATGCAGTTCGATCTACCTCTTTTCCAACTGCGAATAAAATGCGAACACAATACAGTGTCATTAACTCCTAACAACTGCAGATTCTCAGACTTCAATAGCAGTACAATTATAATATCGATTATGATTATGATAACAATTTAAACGATATATAGTAATAGTACTGATAATGACGATTTTATATATATATATATATATATATATATATATATATATATATATATACATTGTAAGTTATATAATATTTTTCCTGTTGAAAATTGATCAAACAAAATATTTCATTAACCAAGTTCTTCAAAGATGGATCTATATTGCGGATGACGCGGTCTCTGGTACTTATACAGTGATGGCCATTCATAAATATAACTGAAATGGACATGTAAGACACTGAGAAGAGAGATTGGGGATTTCTAAGATTGTATGTTTCACTCTCGTTACAAAAAAGAAGATGTCCTTACTATTGTGATAAGAACGTAAAATTTCGCGCTTCTGGAAAGCATCATACAGCGTTTTTTTCACTCTATTGAAAGAAGTTAATCCCGGAAAATTTGAGAAAATCCATCATAATTCCCGCCTTCCGAGGCATTCACATTATACATATGTAAATCACTTGGCGGCTCAAAGTCATAATTTCTTTATTTCTGCCAAGGGTTTTATATTTCTAATGAAATTAAGGAAATAAAAGGCAAATTAGATCTAGCATGTTAATCAAATTTGCAAGTTCCTGTTTTACTTATGATTTAAATGTTCAACACTTTCGTATAGAAACAGAATCTACGAGTATCACTCGCAAAAACACAACGCAAACCAATGCATGACTGCCAGTTTCTCCGAGATCATACTATCTTTGGAAATGTTGACGGGTTTTATAGTGACCGACGAAAAATGGCTCTTATGGTTTTTTTCCATTCATTTTTGGGTATGATATATATATATATATATATATATATATATATATATATATATATATATATATATACAAATTACTTCAAGTACAAAGTAAAAACTAATTATATCCGTTACTTTAGTTTCATGCATCTAGTACTATATATAGTGTCTTATTTCATACAGAAACTATACTCGTCCGAGAGTCTATTCAGCGATCGACAACATTGCGGCGTGTGCGCAGAGTGTGGTCGATTTCAACCAATTTACACAAACTGAAAACTTCCTAAATTTACCACTAAGTGCTGACTGGTACACTCGGAACACGATGAACTGAGCCAGTGCAGTTGAATTTTAACCCTAACTTTCCAGAACAAAATTACGAAAGACGTCTGACTAAATCTCTCGTGAAAACGGGGGTTTTCTTTGTGCCCTGCTTATGTTATAAACAGGATAACATGATAAATGGACATTTCATTCTAACATTCAGTGAAAAAAGAAACACTGCGAAATTTTCTTGATGCTGTCTCGCGTGGAAATAAGTTGACCCTAACAAGAAAGTAATCTTGGAAATTCATGGCCCTGCGTCAAAATAGCCATCTTGCACCGTGTACGGTTTATTATTAGCTGTAGTATTTCATACAATTAACGTTAATTTGGGGTACGTCAAAGACATACGGTAAGCTGGCAACCCTAATGAAAACGTCATAATTTCTGTCTAAATTTTATAGGCATTGTTAAGTGGGCCCGCTATTCATGGGGCTGTTAGGGGATAGCATCGGTGTACAAAAGCCCTTCCCCAATATCATATACATCTTCCCCCATAGTGTCCGAGTTAACCCTGTGTTTAAAGATACGAGGAGCAACAAAAGCGAGCTCTCGTTGCGTGCTTGCCAAATGTCCCCGGTACCGTCGATCCGTCTTTCGTCTGTCGTCGCGAGTTCTGCTCCGCTCGGTCTACAAACGGACAGTGGCCGCCCCATGATATTCTTTTTTGTATTCAAACCCGGCTGCGCGAAATGTTTGCATTGTTTTTCAAACAACGAATACACCTCGGGCGAACACCGAATTATCGAACAAATTGGAAAAACTTATCGCGAGTGAGCCGGCTCAAATTTCTGCCGTCGGCTCCTCATGCGTCTCTATGAGTATATAGTTGGCAAAAGACTGGTAATTTTCCTCAGCTTTTAAAATAAAATCGGCCGCCGAGTCTCCCATTCCATGTAAAATGTCAACCCATAAAATAAAATGGAAAAATAAGTTATGTTAACTTAATCGGTGTTCAAAGTAGTCTATAGCATTTTCTGAATAAACGGTTCAAAGTTTCTGTAAAGGTAAGTTTTTAGTTTGACAAGGCATTTCCTTTGACATGGTGATGTCAACGGACCTTTCAAAACCAGATCCTCCTTCACCGTCTGTTTGAAACTAACAGGATAATTTTGTCGTCCCAAAACCAGTTCGAAGGCAAACACAGGCAATCGCGACAACATTCCATTCGATTCGATTCCAGGGGATAAAAAAGAAAAAGAAAACCGGTAGGACAACGCTTGGAAAGTGAATGTTTGTAATGCGTCTTCGTAACAGTGGCCCGCCAACACAATGGAAGCCCTGCATGAGAAAGGGGACCCCTGCACCAGACATTATCCTAACCTCTCGTATCAGCTATGGTTTTCTCGGCTTGGTGCATCAGCTTATTGGCTTTCCTTAACTGCTTTTTACAGGTTTTGAGAGTACCGCAATATCCTAATATACCTGCCGGCAACGTAAGCAATCAAAACTTTGAAATTTGGGGGAGAAGAGAGAGGCTTCAATTTTTATTCGCGTTTTCCTCAGAAAAAAAAGACATTACCTGTCTGTTTCCCGTCACTTTCCAATCCTAAAATTACGTGGGTCGTTTCAGTCATGAAATATGGTTTTCGTTTCCGCTGAGAGGAAAAGAAAACGCGAATTCGTCAGCCACTAAGGAGACCATCCTTTGTAAAGTAGCCTCTGTCCTATTTTCGTTGCAGCTATACCGACTGCAGAGAGGTGTGTGTTGATATTTGATCGGTTTTTCATTTTACCCCTTCGAAAACACGGCGGGCATCCCGGAGATCGATGACGGTTTCCCGCCAATGACGTTAAATAATTATTGCACCAAAAAGCTGTAAAGAAGAGCTCGAATTCATTTTAAAAGCAGTTTAACTGTCAGGTTTTCTTTCCGACAATTTGAAAATTGAGTATCCGGTTAATTTTGACAAGACGAGATGCATCTTCAAAACCTCGACTGTGCTATCTTCATAAATGTACTGTACTAGATTTGAAACAAGTCAATTTCAACAGCAGCAGCATCGCCTTGGACACGCTGGGATAGACGACATTTTCACATTCACAATTCAAATAATGGCAAATTATAATTCGAAAGGAGAAAAGAAAATCCAGAAATTCTGTGAGCGTGATCCAAGCATGCGGAAAGTCTCATGCCTGGTACTACCGCACGCGTAAAAAGTTAGAAAGTCACGGCAGATGCTGAGCCTATGGGCCAACACACAAAACAACAGCCCAGTAGCGGACCACGACGGCGCGCCGTGCAACCCCTTGATTGGGAAAGGCTATACTTTCCCGCCAAAATAGGAGAAAATTAATATCTGCATTAAAATGGTTTGAAACGTACAAAGGGATGCATTGTTTTCCCAGGGAAACGCGAGAAGCGCGCGAAGGTAAAAACGTCATTGTCGGGGGCAAATTAACAATTTTACGGCGATCATTGTGTGTATCGGGTCGTCAGAAATTCTCAAAGTCACCAGTTTAGAAACAATGAATCGAGGTGTCGACTTTCGAAAAATAGAAAAATAATTAAATTTTGACGTGGCTGACAATTCTAATACCCGAAAACAAAGGCACCCCCAACAGAATGCTTTGACGACCACGAAAATTGCATGATTTTTTTTTTCAAAGAAGGTGTGTGTGTTTCGACTAGAAGGCCTGTTTCAAATCTCCCACCATCCAGTGGTTAGTTATGGGTGTCTGCTTTGAACCAACGGCTATGATTTACATGAAGTGTCAAAACGGGTAAACAGGAAGGAAAACATGTAAGCTTATGTATGATTTGCCCAGTGTTGTAGAACTACCGATAGACAAACACTTAACCAGGAACATCCGTGGATGTGCGTAATTCACAAGTGGTTCGAAAGTTCAAAGAGGATGCTGGAATTTAAATTCAAAACAAACAGTAAAAAATTCATTCACCATGGATATTTTTAGTCAAATTCTGAAGGGCTTGAAAAACTCAAGGGGAAAGAGGGACAGAGACAGTTCACTGAAAAAAAGGGGTTACAAAATGTTAATAAAAATATTGAATACAAGACGTGCTCACAATACAGCAAGGACGAATATAAATATTTATAGTAAAAAAACTAAACGCCATTAAATCGCTAGGAAATGATTCGATTTCTCCTAGCCCAGTGAACTGGACATCGGTAAGGATCGATTGATTGTACGAAAAATTGAAGCCGAAAAGTTTTTGAACGCGCGTTGTGCTTGGGTCGGTCGCCGCATGTGTGCAGAAGCGGAGGGGGGAAAACGTCGCGGGGCTGAGGTCTCAACTTGTAAAATCAAGCTTACCGTGAAGCCCGGTGTTGGATGTCGGCTGTTCACCTAAGCAAATAGACGGGCTGGCCGGCACGCCGTGGACAAATCACTAAAAATCCATCGTACATGCTGCACCGCTCTCAGGAGGCATGAAAAAAACGTACAATATTCGCGAATCGAAATTCAAGCACAGAACTGCCGCATGTCACTACACTTTACAGCAAATGCTTGTGCACAGCAAGGTAAGGGACACATCCAAGAAATTATGAACTCACATCCAGCCATTAGCGTAGTCAAGTGATCATCCCGGCTTGGATACGGAACGTAGGATGAAGGAGAAAAAAATGAGAGATGCACAACTCCGAAATCTGAGCCAGCAAAATAGATGAAATTCCGCCTCGCCGTATTATGGGGATTGAATCAGGGAAAAGCTTGCAAGCAGAGTAATAAAGTACAGACCAGTCGTACGTTGCTGAGTAATTGGCATCCAATCAGCAGTGCAAGAAATGATAATTTCCCGCCAGGTGAAAAAATATCGAAGATGGATTAATCAGATTTACGCTATCATAACAACGTGTGACTTATACTGGCGTAATTTCCACGAATTTAATCTGCGTCGCGAAATACTGAATTGGCGCGCGATGTACAAGGAAACTCAGCAAGACCAAAAGAATATTAAATATATAGGGTGTAGATACACTCTAGCATATTACTACGGCTCCCATAACTATAATTGATAAGCAAAATCAATCAGGTAATGTGGGCTTAGAATCCAATATCGTATAAACAGACCAGCAAAAACTAATTTGGCTCAAACAAATAAGTAATATATAAATGATGAAAATACTCTGAAATTAAAAAAAAACGTTATTATAAAGCGAACTGTATTCTACCTTCCAGAGCTTTGTTTTGGGCAAGGAGCGTGTACAACATCTCAGGAGTAGCTGAACCTAGCTGGTTTCTTGGTGGTGCAGACATCTCCCCGAATTTTTGGCGTTTTAAGCGGATCAAAAATCGGATTTGTCTGTCGATGTGGCGATTAATTTGAGTCTGCCTTTTAGAACAGTTATTGAAGTGGTTCGGGGACGGGGTTTTTGTCGTCAACTATCGGACTAGTGTATTGGCCGATAGCCCTTCGTACGTCACGATCCGTCTCATTGTTATGTATCATGCAGGTAATGACAGAGAACCACCCAGAATATTCAGCGATGGAAGTGGCGCAAAGCATTAGCGAACAAACGAACCTTCTTTCGTATGCTTGAGCCTCGGAGTAGAGTTTCTTATGTCTCCTACCGTGAAATACGAACGTTTGGACTGAAGCAATTCGTGCTCCATCCGTTTTCCCGAGCGCGCGAAAACTCATATTAACAACCATGCTATGCTCAGCTATCTGTGGAAAGATTGCAATTTTCTAGCAGTTTTAACACATCGGCTGAATTGACATACGCCAATCCCGAAAGTTATCAGCTGTGCATGAAAATCAACCACATTCTGCGGCTACGATACAAACATTTCATGCATGTTTAATGTCGTAAGAAAAACACTAGCTATTACTAAAGAAAAAAATTTGGTACAGACTCGCAATATTTTCATCATAGTCTTCGTCAAAGAAAAATATAGCGAAAGGCTAATCAATAGGATGTTAACATAAATTCGAAACTTTCAAAGCTGAGAAAGTTTGTGAGTTATTCTTCAAATCAATTAATCAATTATTGATGTACATCAATTATTAATTTATCGGTTATAACGAGCGTTTGTTTTGGCTCTGAGAATATAATTTAGATAATGCGTGGACCGAGTTCAGTTTTGTTATTTTTTTCTCTCGATGAGTCCGCCCCCTCGTCCCACTCCAGTTCAATCGGTTTCATGAAGTGAGCTACCTAGGGAAATTACTGGAAGTGCCTTTACGCTGAGCAATGTACAGCAAATCTTCATGGCGCGTAAGCCGCTTACACTCGTCTGTTAGACACATTGTTTCGGGCTCTGTTATTCGCCGCCCAGAGCAACCGGCCGACAGTTGCCGACCGAAAGCCTTTTTACCAAATTAGTTTCAGTGTTTTCGAAATTAAATATCGCCATTTAGCGCCCAGGGTAGACATGTCCTATGTTTGTCGTTTAGTGGGTAGGGTGAACAGAGCGTATCGGCCAGCCAAGCGAGAAAATGGCAGTACATTTTTTTGGCGGTAAAATTTGGACCAGGAAAAACATTCATTATACATTTCGCGTCATATCTGTTTTCATTGCATATGACAGGTGGCATTATTCTATGCTTCCCTACCCCCGCATTTCCTTCAAATTAGATATTTCAAATGCATCGATGACTTTTTTTCAGATAGAAACATACCTTATAAGACGTGGACCTGTCAAATTATCCCGTCGTGTTTTTTCCCCCACTTAAAAACAATTTTCCCTGGAATTATGTCATGAAACGACAGAATAGCGTCAACTAAATATTGTTTATGGTTGCCCGACCCGCGTGACTTTAAGCTGAACTGTTTAAACATTTTTACGCACACACAAAAAACGTGTAAAGGCGTCCTGACGACCAACTTTATTCCCGGAGGCATGTGACAGAAAATGCACGTATCTTTTTTATTTTTGGCTTTGGAATTTGAAAGCAGTAGAATGGGGACAAAGATAATTTGGTATTAATTACTGCGTCGTAGGTATGCGTTCAGGCATAGTCTCGGTTTTATACTTGTTGAAAATTAGAAAAGAAATAGGTTATTTAATGTAATTTTGGGAAATTTAATAGTTTTGGACCGCACATTTGTGCAGATAGGTTTATTCCGTGGTTCGATAAGCAAAAGACATGTTACCTAAGCTGCCAACCATATTTCAGATGCAAAATGTACAGAACGTATCACGAAAGCCTCGGCCTATCCACGATTTGAAAATTTAAGACAGAGTGATTTCACCTTTGGCAACATGGCTCACCTAGCGGTGCCTCTCAGTACAGGATGCGAGATGGATTGGTGTTCATTTATGCAGACTACATTGGCATTATTTCGGCATTAACATTTTTATGCTAATGATTCTTTATCAACAACTGAGTTCCGTTTTTGACTAAAACTCTAGCTGACAATAATGACAGCGAACAGTAACACAAACAGACCATGTTTAGCACAAGACATTTCGAAACTATATTTATTTCACAAGTAAAAATTGCTGACACTTACATCAAACATCATTGCTGTTACTTTTACTTTTAAAACTTTCTTTAAAAATGATTCCCTTCTGGCCTTTGGTTGCTTTTCATCTGTATTATTCTAGTTTTCCCGGCATTTTTTGCCGCAAAGAAGCATCGTTTGAAAATAGACAACAATATGTAAGTTTTGCACTCTCCAAAGAAAAATATATATTAAGCTAAAAGACATCTTTTTTTTCCTCTTTTATAAACACACTTAACAGAAATATCACTATCAAAACAAGTAGATGACTGAAAAAACCCTGAAGTTTGAGAGATTAACCGTTGTTATGACTACCGTATCCATATCTCGTTCTTAGCGCGGTTTAATGTCATCCCACATCCGCCTGTAAAGTATTACAATTTCTGGACGTATCAAAGAACTGCCATCGGTATGTCACCCCGTCTTTTTTAGTGTCTGTTCACTGTGACGTGCCACTGAGCACTGGCAGTGCAGACTTTGTAGGTCTGTCTGTCTGTCTGTCTGTCTGTCTGTCTGTCTGTCTGTCTGTCTGTCTATCTGTCAGTCTTTCCAGAACATTTAAACTTAACCAACTGTACGGACTTCACTAAAATGCTATCCAGTTGTATGGAACAAGTCAAGGTTACATCTGCTTAAGCCTACTTTGGTTCTCCGCGACACTTGCACATTTATATAAGATACTTGTGGTCATTGACCCACCTCCTTCCTGCACGGCTAGGAAGAAGAGGCAGGCTATAGAATCAACCCAAAGTCCCATCAAAACAGTTGAACAAATATTACTCCATGTGTGTGTTTTCTCAAAGACCTTCAGTCAACCAACATTCTGACGGTTAAAAGTTTTGTTCATTTGTTTAAAAGTTATTTTACCGATGTTGAGCACTGTTCCACCTCTGTTCAGCTTTTTAAGAGCCACTGCGGGCTTCCCTTTGTACGGCTTTTCCTTTTTTATTGTTTTGCGCGTATTATGTTAATTGTCGCGTGCCGTCCGCCTTCGCTCCCATGGAACTCGATTTGAAAACGGGCGTTCCTTCGGCAGCCGAGCGGACTGCATCTCATGCACGGCCCAAAATGACGCAAAGTCTCGCCCCGGGGCGCAACCATCGAAAAAAAACTTCATCATTTATAGTATCTCTCCAAAATATTCACTGAACAGGCGGCAATTGGAAGGCTCCCAAATGACTGAATATTGAAAAGATGCACCCATCTTTGAGATGTGCGTATTACGGGTTATGGTACGTGTTAAACGTTTTTATGGCTCCCTGCAGCCCGCTAGTTATGCTTGAAACAGAACGAGTTGATTTCCCAGAGGTCGCATTGCGCACACCGTGAAACCAACCCAAAGAGAAATTAACAACAATTTGACAGCTTCCTCTTGTTTGATTGTACAAAACCATTCACCGTCTGTGTGCTCAACAAATAAACGTTACTAACCGCCTTAATGAAATGGACATAATGACAAATTTGTTCATGGATCCACGTTCTTCTGAAGAAATGACTATCGAAAAATTCATTTCCTGGCCTTATGTATTCTTTCTCGTACCTTGAAACTAATCGCTTTTTGTTCCAAAGCGTACCAGTGACATCAGCGATGCATAAAACGACGGCTACTGACATAAGAAAACAAAAATGTACGTTCAAGGGAAAGGTTATCAGGTTTATCTCTGAATCAAAAATAATTGACTAAAGCACATATAGACTGTCACTGTAAATGTGTGTGTATATATATATATATATATATATATATATATATATATATATATATATATATATATATATATATATATACATATATGTATATGTGTGTGTTTGTGTGTCTATGTGTCTATCTGTGTGTCTGTATGTATGTAGGCCTATGTATGTATGTATGTATGTATGTATGTATGTATGTATGTATGTATGTATGTATGTATGTATGTATGTATGTATGTATGTATGTATGTATGTATGTATGTATGTATGTATGTATGTATGTATGTATGTATGTACGTACGCACGTCCGTCCGTCCGTCGTAAGTACATACGTACATATATATATATATATATATATATATATATATATATATATATATATATCCTTTCTTCTAATTGTCTGTATATCTGCCTGGATATTTCCCTACCCATCCACCCAGCAGCTGACCTACTCATCTGTCGGTTTATTTTGGTTCATCGATCGATCTGTCTATTAATCGAGCAATCGATTCATTTCGATCCTTTGATCTGTCTACGTATTCATCTGTCTCGGTATTAAAGCTTTTTTTTGTCCCGTGGCGTTCATTTTCGCCGGTACGTTCAACAGGCCATTCCATTCATCTACCAAACCATCCATCAATCGGTTTATTTACCTATCAGGTGGTTCTTTCTGTTAAACCTCTCGGTATGATTGTCTGCCTTTTCGAGCACTTGTGTTAAACCACCGTGGCACCCTCCACCACGGCGTGTCAACGAACTTAGCCCAATGCAATCGATTCGTTTCACATCCAATCAATTCGTTAATCAAATTATCATAATGGACAAACGACAAAATCAATAAATAGAAACTTATATTCCAATTGGCTGAAGGATTCATCAGTTCGCTAATTAGTCAAAATGAAATTATGAGAAAAGGAGGATAATTAATTTATGAGTATTTTATTGGTTTCCTTATTGTTTCTGCTCATGGATCGAACCGTGAGAGGAACGTTTTGTAATAAATGAGAAAAATGACATAGAGACGTTAAACCATTCGACTGTTAAAACAATAAAAATATAAAATTATATTATTGGCATCCATGACGAGAAATGGCATACACTTTCTTCTTGAATTTGTGCATTGTTGTAAAACCAAATAAAACAAACATATAATGCACTGTTTTGTTTCTCGGAAGGATTGTTTGTATGTTGGGTTCATTAAATATAGTACTGAAAAAAGAAACTATATAGTGGGTTTTCATTGCGTATCATATCATGACGTAACTCTTCGGTAATAGTCGGCCAACTTCCACGAACACATAGAATCTATGTTGTTTCTTTGTTTCTTAAGGTAGTTCGCTCCTCGAAACATAAAAATGGTTTATAAACTTTCGCTCAAACTTCCTCAAGGGAACTTTAAACTATTTTGAGTCTTTCTAAACAAAGGATAAAAACCAGGGGTCAAAGTGCTATATTTGGTACTAGAGAAACAAATTAGTACCTGAAATTTACATCGTTATTTGAAACTAAATTTTAGCCGCTCTCCTGTATTAGTTTTATATAAAAATAGAATTTTGGATTGTCATAAAAACAATCAATGTGGTGAAATTGTATTCACTCCACAAGCTTTAAGTAGCATACCGGTAAAGTGTTGTAAAAATTGTAGATTCCGAATATCTGTCCCCGAGGCACATTCTACCCTAATAAGTCTAAGACCGTTGAAACCTTTCGATGAATTTGTATCGGAGAGTAAGTCTATTTTAAAGGTTTCTCTCGGGCATTGCGATGGCAACAAGTGGGTGCGTGCGTGTAATGCGTCTTTTGATAAGTCAGTGTTCCAGAGAACACAAAACGTTATCGCAGTATGGGCCGGGACTAGTGAAGACAGTGATTTTCGTCTGAAAAGTATCCGATAGGCAACTTTTAAAATGAAAGAATGCCATGGAAAACCTGGTCGTCTGTTGGCGTTATTGGACAGCGAGAATATATTGTTGTGAATTGAAACTGGTGAAAACCTTCTCCATCACGATAATTATCACCTTGAATTTCACTGGCATATCTCTATGAAGATCAGCCAAAAGAGAAATAGACATGGTAAAAAAACAAGGGGAGGATTCGATGGGGACGGAAGGCAGCTAGCGGTGTCATATACACGAGGTGAACGACAGGTGAACAGACTGGCCGTCGTCTCGCAACTACCGCACGACAAATTGGCGACAGTTACTGACGAACGAACTTTAAAATTTTCACAAACAACGCGAATACTTTGCCTGGTTATATTTTTCAAGGGTTTCCCTGACATTATCATATTTCGTAACAAAACCGACGTTTTGCGATGTCATGTGATCCTACAGTCTACCCCGAAGGGTGGAAAACGCTGACATCTTCATTTTCTACTGAAAAGTGGTTCTTTCACGTGTCGTCCCTCCTTGTTTCCCGCTCCGTAAGATCTGTCATTGATATTACGCTCACAGCCACTAGTTAAGGTAGTCCGCCCTTCGAAATCAAAAGAATTCAACTTTTTGCTCAAACTTTCCGTAAGAGAACGTCAAGCCATTCCCTTTCGAAATCAAAAATCAAAATCAGGGGTCGCCGCACAAAAAGTGGTGGGGTAGAGAAACAAATTTAATTATTTTTTTGAAATTCAAAATGGCCGCCATCCTGTTGCTAAGTCAATGGGAAAATTTAAAATGTTCGATTTTCACAAAATAAGCAGGTGAACATTTTTATTTACTCTGTGAGCTTCAAGATATAACTTTCACAAATGGTAGACCAAGAGCCTTCTGTAAAGGCTTGAGAGTCCGAATTTCTGTCCCCGAGGCGCATTCTACCTGAAACCGACAAAGTCAAACTTCCGTTTCAATTTGTTAGCTCATCACATCTACCGAACATTCTTAAGGCTCCATTAGCTGCAACTTTCCACATATTTTCCGGTATTTTTTCGTTCCTTTTGTGTTAAAATGCAGTCTCTTGTGCCGATCACAAAGTCATGTGGAGATACCTCTCACGCAGCTTACCAACACAGTCTTTAAAACTTATGTACAGTCATTATTTGACACCACTGAATTTCAGTCTGGAATAGAATTAACTTGCCAACAATAAGATTGCGTATATTGTACACTCTTTCTCTGTTGACAAGGGTACGCGTGGTCTTTCATCATACTTTAGGGAAGATAATGTACTGTCATAGAACATAAAACAATGTTGATGTTATTAAATTTGAAGTTACAGCTTTTGTCCAACTAAAACTATGACGAGATCTTTGAAATGCTCCACGCTCTTTGATCTTTTCTTGCCTTTCAGTGGACGTCGTTCGATTGTTTTAATGTTTACAGGGTGACATCGCAAAGCCAACGTCTCCTTGCAAGAGAAGGCGGAGAATAGGATTGCAAAAAATAGTTGCTAGTTTTTTGGTGTGCACTGAGCATCAATTCCTGACTACAAACCGGGTTAATTGTATGTGGGTCACGTTTAGTCAACCCCGACAGCGAACTCAGCTATGTTTGTGAGCGAACTATGAAAAGTGTAAGAGTATGTCAGTCAGTACGTCAGTTCGTGCGTGTGTGGTTTTGGTATTTGTGTGCGAGAGAGAGAGAGAGAGAGAGAGAGAGAGAGAGAGAGAGCGAAATTTTTGGGAGGACAATGGATGAATTCTGGGTAAAGCAGACACAAAACAGAGAAAGGTTTTACAGGTAAAGGCGAGAATGAAAAATTGTATCATAACTTTATAACTTCCCTCCGCGACAACCCAAGGCATGAACGAACTCACGTTGTCAGGGCACCCCATTTGCAGTGAAGGAGCCACATCATCTACAATAAAGACGGGGGTCCTTCACAAATGAGAGCGACCCTGGACGCAATGGACGGAACCGTGGAGAGCCTGTCGAGGGGCTCCCATTAAACTGATTAGCTGTCGAACGAAATGGAAAAGCCAAACATTGCTCTCCGTGCTGGGCCCGCGTCTGAAGACTTTCATTAACATGTGAGAAATTACAATGTCATCAAAATGGAACACTAATGATGAGTACCAAGCCGAGCTCAGGTGTAGTGAAGCCAGGTTTAATTTTTTAGCAGTGCAGGTTATCGGATATGCATGGTTTAATTTCTATGTGCCTCGCTTTTGTCATCGTACGCTCGCGTATGCAGGCTCATCATTACGGCGTGTTTTATCGACTCTCTCTCTCTCTCCTCTACAGCGCTCTCCCAATCAGGTAAATTGCTGGCTCGAGCCCGAACAAGCTACCCTCTTTTTAATTAGTTAAAAAGCCACTCTGACATTTTGCTACGCATCGATGTGAAGAGGCAAAATAACACTCCGGGTCTTCGGTGAGTGAATGTCTGGTGGATTCCAGGTGACCCTTGACCTTGATTCAGCTTGCACGCACACTGCCCTAACGAGGTGAACCTTGCTACAAGCCGTGGCGTGGCCTTTTTTCCGTTTTCTTTCCGCAATTTTTTTATAAATGAGATTACGAGCAGCCATTTGAAAAAGCAGGGCGCTGGAAATTCTTAGATCATTTGCCAGTGCCTGTTGGTGTCAAATGTCCCTTCCTTCACAAACCGATAAGTCTCGACTGTATCGACTTTGCCGGCACGGACATCCTCCCCTACGGACTTACGGTGTCTTTACGTAGAGATTGGACTGTAGGTAAACCGTCAAGATTGATGTTTTAGCAGTCGTGGCGCCCTATCTTCTGCCCGTGACACGCTCCCCGCGACTCACAGTGCCCATAATGGCATAAGTCTTGAGTGCCGAGGGAGTTGATATTTACGACGCTTCGTGGTGCAGGTTGACTTTTACTGCATCGTTCTCCGGAATTTGCGGCCATCTACGGACACTTGATCTCCTCCTAAACGCTCAAACTCGTTTAATTCGTAGATGGAAATGAAACCCTGACAATTGGGTCACGTCCTTAACTTTACGGAAAGGTAAAACGATGCTAAATCCTTTAACTCTTGCAGAGAACATATAACAAGATTGAAAAGACCAACACATATTCTAGGAGATGTAATTCACACTATGCTTCATTTCTGATTGTCATATTTACTAGGTTCATATTTTACCTTTGGCATTTTTAGAAGTTTTTAAACAAATATAATGTGGCTTGTCCACGACGGTGAAATAATTTGAAATATGTTCATTTTTTCAGCAGATAACCGTGATGTGCTGAACTCTCGTAACTCGTCAAATGAAAGTCGCCGGAGCGAAGCGTAACCATTGTGTTGAGGGCAAGAGAGAGAGAGAGAGAAAAGACACCGTTATATGAAGACGATATTGCCTATAATTAATCTGTCAGGAAAACAATACAAGGCGAAGAAATGGCTGACATGATGCAATATTGGGAACGAAAACAATTACTTTGTAGACACAAAACGTAACAAAGCATTGCCCGAGGTAATTTCGTGACAGGGCCGTTCTAGTAATGCGTGACTTGACAGTCACCAACAACACGAAACGAGTTCACATGTCATCGTGCCCCTGCAACGCGACACAAGATACGACATCATTGAAACACCTGACATGACGTCACATTCAGTAACCAGGTCAATGAAGGTATTAATACGCACCTAAAATAACAGTTTTATGCCTTTTTGTTTGAAAAATATTCTCATTCGAAATAAAAAGTAAAAATGACAGGTAAATACATCATTTTCAGTGTCTCATCAGGAAGGAATTCACATCATTTTTAATGGTTACAAAAGACACGACTTAAACTAATTTGGGAGAATAGGATCAATCATCTTTTAATTTTTCAAATTTATCAAAGTCTTATGAGCTTTACAGCTGAAAGTTGCAATATTACAAATTACCCATAAAACAAATGAACTGCCAAAAATAAAAAAGTAGATTAGCTTAAATTTGCTGATTACACCGATATTATACGATATCCTATTCGCCTAAATTAGTTCAAAGTGTGTTAAATACTTCACGAATAAACAATGACTACTCTTTGTGTAGACAGTAAAAACCTTGTTTTCTTCGCTGAATTGAAAATGCGTGCTTACAAGCTCTGGATCAGAAGAGAATTTTTACAACATTTTGAGTGACAAGATCTGTCCCCGAGGTATGTTCTACCAGAACAAAATACGAAATACATCAATGACAAATTTCATTTGGCTTCACAATGTGACGGTTTTTTGTCATCGTCGTCGTTTCAAGACATACGAGAAGGCGAGATTATACGCAACTATGATGAAATGGTCTTCAGCACGATGTTTCTAAGGGCATGATAACTTCAAGGACTCATCTTCAGATTAAATGCGTTTGTATGATACATGCATGCATGTATGTATGTATGTATGTATGTATGTATGTATGTATGTATGTATGTATGTATGTATGTATGTATGTATGTATGTATGTATGTATGTATGTATGTATGTATGTATGTATGTATGTATGTATGTATGTATGTATGTATGTATGTATGTATGTATGTATGTATGTATGTATGTATGTATGTATGTATGTATGTATGTATGTATGTATGTATGTATGTATGTATGTAAGCAGATAACAAATATATATATATATATATTATATACATACATACATACATACATACATACATACATACATACATACATACATACATACATACATACATACATACATACATACATACATACATACACTCACACACACACACACACATATATATATATACACACACACACACACACACACACACACACACACACACACACACACACACATATATATATATATATATATATATATATATATATATATATATATATATATATATATATATATATATATATATATATATACAAAGTTTTTACACAATCACGCGATCGTCCGATACAGGTGAATTTATCGAGCGAATACGTCAAACTCGAGTAAGAGGCAAGAAATATACTTGATGTGTTCTGTTCTTTATTGTAAATTTTACTCTGCGATCCTGTATCGGGCACTGTACTCGAATTGGAAGATTCAAACAAGTTTTGGTGTATATATACTGTAAAGACTTGCAAGCAATCAGAGAAAATCGACGTTTGCTGAAGCAGAAAATCGTCAATTAAGGACGTAGCAGAAACCTTTCACTGAAAAGACGAAACACGAGTAATCTGTCTGTGACGAGAGATGCAAGGGAAAAGTGCACCGTGGCCGCCATCTCGAAATTCGGTCACCACGTGAATTTTTTGTTAAGCATCCTTTAGAGCAGTTATTGGCAGGGTTTTCTTTTTTATCGCAAGGATTTCTTGTCATTTTAATCACCATAGTAACCCCTTCTTGAAATGCGTGCAGTCATTTTCAGAGTGCCGGCATATGCATTTAAGTGCGGGATTTGTAGAGTGTTTGGAACGCAAGCACAATGCAGCGCAAAAGGTTTGCTTTTAATCGAAAAGGAGGAATTTTCAATTCTAAAAATATATGCAGTCTCTGAAATAGTCCTGTATCATTCACTTTTCCTATCAAGCTCATTTTTGTTCATTTTTATCATTCTTTCCTGTAAAACTCTTTTACTTTGTCGCCGTTTGAAGAGGGTTTTTTTTGTGCCTCAGAAACCGTTCGCGTTTCCAGCCTGTCAGTCACAATATTCTCTTTCATGGTTGACATATTGGAAAACATCTTGTCAGCGTACGACTAATGCAACCCCTCCAAAAAGGGGAGGGGGGTTCGCTGAACATTCACCAGGCGCGCAAAATCTGAAAGCTGTCAGAGTTTTTCTTTCTCCTGCATTCAAATTTCCGGATGAGCTCAGCATCAGCGATACATAACACGTTTTTGAGGTAACACGGTTGAGTTGGTCGCCACTATTGGCGGGGCCTAAATCTCACGGAGACACCAAAAACGGCCATGCGCGCTGTGAGCACAGGGCGAACGCCGTGTGATGTTATCGAAGCCCCACCATTGTTACAGAAATTGTTCTCTTCTAACTAGGCATTAACACTCGGATGTCTGAAGCTGTTCGGACTCAAACGACTTTGTTCTTTAATTGCTGTTATTATTTGCAATGGTCGCTCGCTGACACTCTCCAAAAATTATCAAATTACAGCCGAGTTCAACCTTCTCCCTATATTTTGCTTTCTTTATTCTCTTTCGAAGAAAAAAAACAAAATAAACAAAGGAAAGTGTATCATCGACAAAAAATCTGTGAATTGGCTTGTCAGTAGTAGTTGCGCCAAAATAGGAGATATATACGGGAGCAATTGAGTGGCACTTGGAAAAGCACCCCGTACATAGCCATGAATAAATCAACCGACGAAATTAAAACCATTGCGCATGCGCCGAGTGCCAATGAATATGTAATCAGGTAGCAGAGCGCAACCCATCTGTTCATGTTTTCCTCAACAATTGTCTAGAAAATTGCACCTTCATTTCATAGCTTTTATAGAGAGTGGCTGCTCTGGAAAATTGGTCCCCCTTTTTTACAGTTCTGTGTTTCTTTCTTTCTTTTCTTCTCGTTTTTTTCCGCTGCCAGTAGATATATGGCCGGCTCTCCAAGTACCCCGACTTTTGCGCGTTATCTAAATGAGCTTGCGTGCGTTAACCGCGGAGGAACATTGAGATCCTGGCAAAATCATCAGCCGAAGAGAAAATATAACGTGGCTTCATAATACCGGACAGTTTATTTCCCTTTATCTCATCCGTCATTGTTGTCTCTTTTGCCGGTTCGTTCCGTCCCGAATTTGAATAACTTGGCTTCACCTAGCCAACCTTGCATCCGTTACCATGACTACGCGGTATGCTTATAATTTCGGTGATTAGCAGATGACAGTCTTGTCTGGCTGAAATTTTTACAATAATGTTCATTTCAAAAACGAGTGACTGTGTTCATGGACAGGCGGCTTTGTGCCCTCTCGTCTAGCGTGTTAGACCTATTGTTTAACCAGTTACTATGTTAAATTCTGAACTATCAGTTGAGGGCGATACAAGAAGCCTGTTGTTCCGAAACTGAAATCGAAAAATATTGTAAAAGTTTAAAAAAGAGTCCCAACGACCACGATAATTTTGGCGCTTTTTTGATGGGAGGGGGAGGGGCTAGAATTACTTTTGGTGAGGGAAACCCGAGACGTGGATGCTCCACACACTGGTAAGTTTTCACGTCGCTGCGACTTCGCTCATCGTCCGCGTCCCCTCATAAAATTCTCTTCTGTGGCGCTGTCGCGTAACCACTCATGCATACGCAAAAAACCTGTCGTTGGTTTTGTAAAACAGATAATCAAGTTGATGGGCTCATCGGTTCCCATATGCACCCTTTTACGGCAATTACATGCTGACACACTATTGGGTCTGGCATTAAACCGTCAGTGTCACGTGACACCTTTCCAGCGCTGTCAGGTTGAGTGATAGACTGCGACTGGAGTCTGGGGCTTCAACTGCTCTAAAGTTTAAGTTTTGAAGGCAGCTGTTGGCCAAGACAGGTATTTCGATTGAAGTCTTCGCTGGGATTGTTCGAGCACAAAATTACGATTAATTTTAACACTGCCAGATTAGAAAACGACAGAATACTTTGTATGACTTGAATTGGCGTTTTCTTAAAAATGCCTGTCAATAATCGTTTGACAATTCGACATTTTCGAAATGAGTAGGGATTTTAGGGGCATTTAATGCTTAAAAGATATCGCTTCTTTCTGATTTGATATCGTGGACACCGACATACCCTCCCCTTTAAAAATAACCCTTCCCCTTCCGAAACAAAAATTAGAAGTAAACGAAATAAAAAACAAAACGTAAAGAAAAAAATGAATTCATGCTTCAATGCGTGTGGACGCCAACAACACAACAATTACCAACAATAATGCGAAATCATTTTAAAGCATCGGAGAAAAGTTATAAACGATGGAGTTTTCTTCAGGTACCGTATCTGTGAACAAGATACGATCTTGGAAACTTTTTGTTTTCGTGTTTTCCAAAGGATGCATGGTGTGCTAGAGTAAAACGTAGTCCCCAAGAGACTGCGCGCCGGGTATTTCCACGTTACTGCTCTAACTCGTCTACGTTTTCTAATGTCTTGAACAATGTCTTGTGTCGTCAAGAAATCACGGTATCATTCGTCAAGTTAAAGTGGAATGACGTCATAGTAATATTTTTCTATGAGAAATTCTAACCAGACACACGGTGGTGTTCTGCAATCCGACAATTCAGTCCCTCTCCGCGACACAGTCGGTCACTAGTGAAGACAGGGCGATTTGGTCACGTTCGAATACTTGGTCCATCTTTATGCAGGTTCAAAAAAATTTACCGAGATAATTAATATTATAGTCGTACGTGTAAATCTAAAAGCACGGTTTATCCAGAACTCTCACGGTAAACTGCGTGTATGCTGGACATACACGGTTGCATTTTCCTGTCCAAGTTTGTCAACGTAACTGGTGACGTCAGTTGACAAGTAGGCCATTTGTATTGTTGAGGTGAAACTGCTTATGTTATTGAAAAATCGGATTTTCAATACACCCCAAATAAAATTAATTAGACTGTGCCTGTACGCGTCAGACGCGGAACGCGCCGCCACACGCCGGTCCATAGAACGGGACACCGTCCCCCTATTCGTAACACTATTAACAGTTTCCGCACAGAGTTGTGAGCCGTTCTCCGGGGACTATTTTTGATCTGATGGGGCTTTGGCAAACACCAATCCCATAAAACAGTAGGTTTTAGCCGGGTCTGATCAACTGCTCCACATAAGATTATTCAATTAAAACCACCGATTATCTACACAGCCTACTTAATTTCGGGGAATCCCGTAGCCGGTTGCCACCTGTCGCCCGTTGGAAACTGTTATACCCCTCTTTGTCGTTCCGATCCAGTGTCTTTATCATAACGTCAAAAGTTAAAAGCGGCGCATACTGCAGGATGTAAAGTTCTGTCAACGTTTGAAGGTTTTGGCCGAGTGAATTCAAAGAGGTTTTCCGAACAATCGATCGACCAAGCTTTACGATTGTAAACACTTCATAACCAAAAGGTAAAAGCACTCCCACAAGACAATTTGCGTAAGTTAGGTCCCAGAAACTACCTGTCGCTTGAATGAAGTCTAACTTGAAGCATAGACAGTAGAGGGGGGAGAGGGAGGGGGAGGAGGAGGGGGAAGTCAATGTAAAGCTTTGAGAACTTTCAATGAAGCCAGTCATTAGTCACCGCTCCATTGAATTACATGCCGAGTTATTAAAATTATTGTTTATTGTTTCAACTAAAATAATTTTATCTGTTGATTATCACAACTGACCTTTCAGCGTCATTTTTGTTTTATAGATTGAAACCTGTTAGGTCAATTTATGGCTGTGACTTTTTTTTGCGATATCAGAGGTTATGGAAAAGTGTTCGACGCGGGAGTGTACGGAATAATAGTAGAGTTTTAGCAATTCTGTGACGGGGTGATTAGAAAAATGAGGAAGAGACGAGGGCGCTTAGAATAAATAAAAAAAGGCTTGCCGATAATGCGAGCCAAGTAATAGATTTGACTTGGAGGAGGGAGTGTTCACCTATTACCGGCGGGTGAAACGTATATAATACAGGGTAAACTGCACACGAAATAACAAGGAGGTGACAAATATAAGAACAACAAAAATCTAAAATTGTCATATTTCGACATTTCAAGTGCATCGTATCCCCCTCGCCCCACCAACGTTTATTTGAACTTGACGGAGTGTTTGTCGTAGTATTCCAAACGAACAAGGGTTATTTCAATGTCTCGTTTTCCTTCAATTTCTTTGTGGCAACCCAAAACAATAATGTTTTCTCTTCTGATTAGAGTTTTCACGGTCGGAGAGTCTAGTTTGCTAATGATAGGGGTGAGTAGGAGTGGGGCTAAATGATGCAGGCAAGTGTTTGCTAGACAGGTATTTGTGACCACGCTTGAAGTTTTGACCTTCGTACTGAAAGCCTTACCAATGGGAATCCGTAAGTTGCTTGGTCTATACTGGGGGATACATTTTAAATGTAGAATGTACGGCGGTGAAAGTTATTCGGACTCCCAAACTTTCACTACTTTTTTGCCTACCACTTGTAGGGATCATTTTGAAAATTATGGAGTGAATAAAATTTTCACCGTCTTATTTTTGTGAAAATCGAAAACTTTATTTTTCAGATAGAATTAACACAGAGATGGCGGCCATTTCGATTTCAAGTATCTGCAAATATTGTGTATTTGTTTCCGGTAACTCATTTTGCACGGTGACGCCCGATTTGTGTTCTTGATTTCAAAAGAAAACGGATGTACGTTTCTTTGCAGAAATTTGATTAACTCTACAAACCCTAGTTATAAGCCATAGGCTCGAATTATGTAAACCCTGCACACTTCCGTAATATTCAGGCAAAGGTGCTAATCGGTAGGCCCTGGTGTAACAGATAGTTTATGTTTCTCTGATAAGCCAACGACTAAGCAAGTGTTTAACCATCCCGCCCAGTGTTTGCCAACAGCCAACGTCACTTCTACGTTGCCTATTGTGCGCCCATGATGGCGCTGGACTTTGCCCTTTAAGACTTTCAATATTTTGGCATGAACTACCTCAATGAGAACAAACACTTAAGGTAGAACGCACCTCGGGGACAGAAATTTGGGCTTTCATATTTTATCAATTCTCTTCTGATCTACCACTTGTGGGGCCTCACTTTTAAAGCTCTTGGCAAAAGAAAAGTTTTAATGGCCTTAGTTTTTCGAAAATCGAAAATTTTATTTTTTCCCATAGAGTTAACACAGGGATGGCGGCCATTTTGGATTTCAAATATCGAAAAATCGCACAAGTTATTTGTCTCTCTAGTACCAAAGTTTGCATGGTGACCCCTGATTTTTATTCTTGCTTTGGTAAGAGAATGGTCGAAAGTTTCACTGAGGAAAGTTTGAGCAAAAGTTTAATTCTTTCACTTTCGAGGTGCATATTACCTTAAACACCATGAAATGAAAAGTGCAAAATATTCCGATATCGGGACGCGGATGAATATTGGCGTCATTTGCGTGACGAAATGTGATGTACTATAACCAAAATGCAGTATTTCAGACAACAGAAAAGGCTAAAAGCGTGGCGATTAATCCCAGTGTTTTAAAATGATCCCTAAATTATGGCGACTTTAACCTTCGAAAATAGAAGAACGAACCTTACTTAAGTTAAATCGTAGGCACCTGCTAGTGCGGGCACTTTGTCCAAGGCTGATTAAGAAATTACTTTGAAATCATAACGATTTGACGGTGCCTTTTATGAAATTTTATGGCCTGAATTGAAACGGTCGTACTAAAATTTTATTCCTTATCTAGAAAAGCAGTGACCTGTCACACTCAAAGAAGCCACCCTTTTAAGTTTCATACATTTCATGTTACGGCAAATATTAAGTCTTTGTTGGCATGGCCGATTAAATAGTTTACAGTGCCGTCTTGTACGACGTCTTGGCATGGTGACGCCACTGTCACATGAACATGCAGTCAGGATTGACTCACTAGTT
The DNA here is from genome assembly GCF_041260155.1 of Ptychodera flava. Taxonomy (NCBI): domain Eukaryota; kingdom Metazoa; phylum Hemichordata; class Enteropneusta; family Ptychoderidae; genus Ptychodera; species Ptychodera flava. Next base: position 17,280,886 of record NC_091943.1, read on the forward strand.
CTTCAAGGACTCCAGCGATGAAGGAGTCAATGACATTGACGGTTGGAATTGGTAAATGAATTAAATATAATTGGTGAAAAACACTTTTGTTTGCCATATCTACTCACGGAAGAATTTGCTCAAAGCTAACTTTTAGATTTGAAGTGGCGCTAAACTTGAAATAAGATCTGAAAAAGAGAGAATTGTTTCTGGGTTTTGCTTATTTTAGTACCATTAGTATTCTTGAACGTCGTGAATAACATGTACTTCAGTCTTCGATCTTCCTCATTTGGCCCCTCAGCAGACAGAGTTCAAACGAATTTCCCAAGAAAAAGAGCATACCTGATGTACACCCACATCATCGATTGATAGACGAAACGGTTTCACTGAGGCTGAAAGTGTTGCGCACCCCTATAGCCCAGAGAATGACTTCAATTTCTTGGGATGCAGGCGATGACGGGTCAGGAAACAAACGTTTCATAAAAAAGTTTTTATGGTGGCAAATCAAAGGGCATATCTGTTATTGCGTACCTCATTATGTCATCTGGGCTGCACTATGTGATGTTTTTTTGACGTGGAGCTATCGTACCATGTCTCGTTTGAAGCTCGCCGCATAGTATTGGGATATTTTTCACATTTGTACATCTTATATTCCTACTTCTTATATCGTTGCTTCTTATTCACTGGGTATTTGGCATACATGTTGTACTTTTTCGTGAGTTCTACGTCTGTTTATTTCAAAGCAGCCTCAATGTATCGTGGCTTCAAGCGTAGTTGACTCTGGACAACTCAAACCTCTGCGTGAACACAGCCTGAAGGTTGGAAAGAGAGAGAGAGAGAGAGAGAGAGAGAGAGAGAGAGAGAGAGAGAGAGAGAGAGAGAGAGAGAGAGAGAGAGAGAGAGAGAGAGAGAGAGAGAGAGGGAGAGAGAGAGCGAAAACAAGTGACATTGCCGACCTTACAAATGGGATCAACGTGGATCACTACATCGGATGTGTGTGTGTGTGGGGGGGGAGGGGGATGGCGGTCAGATATATAGACACAAACTCAGATACGGACCATAACAAACACACAACGACACAGACATGTAGTTATAGTTTGATAGCCTGCGGCAAAATGATCATGATGTGATACCGAAGCAGTCTGCCATGTATTGGTCGAGTGAACACAGAGCTATTTTACTACCAGAAAAAAAAACACACACGGACAACGATGAGCTGTTTTGACAGACGATTTGCTCGGGCGAAACTTTCTCACGATGGTAACATCGCCTCCATTAGACAATTATGGATGTGTACGGGGTACGAGCCCTGGGGCGGGCCGCTGACGCAAAATTCGTCTAGACGGCCGACATTGTACGGCAACGATCAAACTGATATAAACAAACCGCAAGAACTGACCGATATAGCCAGCTAAATGCTTTACAGCTTTGTATTGTTTACACAGAGGAACATGAATACCAAATAATGGGTTCAATTTACACGCTATCATGCATCATACTGTTTGTTAGTCTATTGTTTTACTTTGAAATACTTTTACGAGTAAACTTCCACGAGTGTAAGACTCTTGCGAGTCAAGTACGTCAATGAAAAGGTTACTCCTGGTCATTATGACATTTCAAAGTTTAAGAGAAACATCTTTGGGAACTAAGAGAAATCAAGTTGATTCCTTGATGATAACTGATTTAAAAATGATAACCATGATCGGCACGATATCGATATTCTGGCAACATTCAAACAAAGTCACGGTATCTTAAGAGACGGAAAGGTTCTCAAACTGCATCGTTTTGGGAAGGTACCCGTCAGCACGTAAAACTACCAACCGGCTAACTAAATTAAGAGCTTCAGTAATTTTTGCACTGAAAGTAGGGTCATTTTTGCACATCTGTACTACAGGATAATTAAATTTGAGCTAAAGCTGATCAGGACAACGGTATAGGTTGAAGAGAACATCAAAGACAAAAGTGGAGTCTCATTGTGGATGCACGAAATAAAGACAGCGGCGGTTTCCAAACAATCGCTGACAGAAGGCAAAACCAAGTCAAAGGTAGAATCGTTACTTTCAATAACTGCGACGGCGATGCATAAAGGCGGCCACGGGTTGTAAAAGTGTGCGCAACAGTGGTTTGAGATAAGCGCCCCGGGGTGTTGACACGAATGCTAGGAAAAGAATGAGATCCCAGCAAATACAACACAAAGGTATCGAAAAGGTGATCGCCCCTCTAGGTCAACACTCTTTGATAAACTTGCCAGTCAGGTTTTATTCTGGTTGTGTTTGTTAGATTTTGAAAGATTTTCTTGGCCTGGGTTGGTAAAAAAGAGAGAACTGCCCGGTTGCTCTTCAGCTGGCCTAGGGCGCTGTTTTGTGTTAAGACTACAATACGATTTCAACATATGGAGAATGAACCCCTTTGTCATTTCAGTCGTGAAAAAATGCCGCAAAATAAAACTGATGCTGAAGGAAAAAAGACGCGAGCTCGCAGTCTGACAAACAAATATTGGTACAGTTGAAAAAATATAAATTTTCGCCAAATTTCATTCTTTTAGAAATACAGATGGAACAGGTTAACGATCGAAATTACAAATGACTACATCACGTGTTGCGCGTGACGTCAGAACACGGCCGAAAGCCACCGCCGCCAGGGTTGATGGAACTATGGCCATCAAATACTCAATGAGTCTAAGGAATTTCCAAACGCAGACTTTCCCCCTCTCTCTCATATTTATTCCAACAGCAAACTGCCTTCCTGTTGACAAAAGAACTTACAGTGGTTCACCTTTCAGGGCAGATATATTGGAGATCTTCTTCAGAGATCGAGTGACGGTAAAAATACGCAATATTACTTGATATCTCAGTCGCGTCCTAGTAGTAACTTTCAATTCATGTCATCTATTTGTGCTCAGTTGTGTCATAGAGAGTATTCTCGCTTCTACTGTCTATGGTTATGTGAACTTTTGAATCTGTATGTCCGTCCGTCCAACCAATTTGATCCAACGACCAAACCACCCCCCTACCCATCCGTCCATGATGCATCCCTGTGGATCTATCTATCTATCTATCTGTCTGTCTGTCTGTCTGTCTGTCTGTCTGTCTGTCTGTCTGTCTGTCTGTCTGTCTGTCTGTCTGTCTGTCTGTCTGAGTCTCTGTCTGCCTGCCTGTCTGTCTGTTTGTCTATCCTTTTCCTAATAATGACCAATTTAAATACATGCATAGATGCATAAATTCATAGATACGTATATAGATACATACATGGATACACATAGATAGATAGATAGATAGATAGATGATAGATACATAGATACATAGATAGATAGATAGATAGATAGATAGATAGATAGATAGATAGATAGATAGATACATACATACATACATACATACATACATACATACATACATACATACATACATACATACATACATGCATACATACATGCATGCATGCATGCATGCAGACAGACAGACAGACAGACAGACAGACACATATATAAGCACCCAGCGCTAGGTATCGAACTGCGTGTTATGTGAACTGTGTGTGAACGAAGAAAGACTATCTGAAGCTAGAATTCAGAACCGCCCATGAAGCACCAATCAAGAGATGAAGGGAAACCAAAAAAAGAACTATCAAAGCCGAATTGATTAAGACCATTGTCATCGAGACTCAATACATGACCTTTGTGAACAATGTGATGAAATGAAGCATGGTGAGACATAAATCCCTAGCAATGTGTCACCGCACATCGTTGGCAGACAAACATAAACAATGTTGGAATGGATTTTGACAGGTGCAAAGCAGCAGACGTAGTTACCCACAACTAATAAATGAGGTTTGCATTTTCCAGAACGGAAATACCACAGTAAGGAATAATCCATGAATCGGCATACACAGGTCCTTCTGTCTTGATTTGTCAGCTGTCATATGACACATTACACTCGACAGCATTGACCTTGAAATAAGAAAACAAAGAAACGACTGGGTTTGCTGCAAACAACTGACATTCTCACAAGACCTTTCTTTAATTTAATTGATATTTGAACCCCATATTGACGATAACTGACAAAACTTTCACCCTGTTCAATATTTTGCAGATCAACTAACTAAAAAGTAAGACGGACAGAGCTAGAGAAACAGAGACACAGAAGTATAGAGGGAGATAATCAGACGGACAGTGCGAAAAGGAGATATATCTGGATCCTATTTCTGATGAATTTCAACAATTGAAAGAGTTGAGAATTCGGAGAGAGAAACCAAACTAAAAAAAGTAGTGCATAGTCGGGTATTAAAGGACCAGTAGCTGTACCTTTTAGTGATATTTTCCCCTCTATTTTTGTTTTGTATATCAACCATGGTTTCTTGTTCGTCTCCCCAATGCATGTTGAGATTCATTGTATCCAGTTAGTGTAGACTGCATTGCTATTTTTTGACAGATTATTATGGTGCGGACCAGAATTCAAATGTAAACAATAACAGTACATTGTACACGTACAGACGCCGTCTGACAAGCTAAATAGTGAGTGTTGTTGATATACAAAACAAATATAGAAAAGTTCAACAAAAGGTTACAGCTACTGGCCCTCTAATGGGCGGTCTGGCAGATATACGTTCTGATTGACAGACGACAGGAGTCGAGAAAGAGAGAGAGAGAGAGAGAGAGAGAGAGAGAGAGAGAGAGAGAGAGAGAGAGATGGAGAGGTGAAGCCAAGAATCATTGATAAAGTTATTAGGAAATTCATGGAAATCGACGATCCCAATGATATGATTTAAAGTAATGGGAGAACATAAACACACCATGAATTAAAATATCACGAATACTACATTAAAAGCGATACATTTTGACGAAAACAAAGTCGCTGTGCTTAAATGTTTTTTCCACTTTATGAATTATCATATTATAATTAAAATGTACTTGCATGATGTCGATCATAGATGACATGAATGGAAAATGGTTTTTCACTGTGTTATTGTACTCAACGCTGTTCGCATCGCTTCTTAAAACAAATTACACCACTCATAAGCATACATGTGTGATGTATGCTGGGTAAAAGACACGAAATATAATTGTTTGTTATTTTCTTAATTATTCTATCCATACCAGACATAAACCCAATACTCAAGCAGATTTCCTCGTTGGAAATTACAGTGCTAACGCGCTCTCTCTCTCTCTCTCTCTCTCTCTCTCTCTCTCTCTCTCTCTCTCTCTCTCTCTCTCTCTCTCTCTCTCTCTCTCCTTATACACACATGTGCACGTTCACAGTCTGCGTAACACGATGAAATAGTGAGAAGTCGCTAATGATTAGGAATAAACTTAGACTGAAAATATTCCGTCGTCTATGAGTCTCCGCCAACTCCAACCCAAACAAAGACCTTCGGGTTGTACGTGGCAGAAACCCATGGACGACTGAATATGTCAGTCTACAATAAATATATGGCACAAATCTAAATAGCTTTTAGCAGCATGGGTGCTTAGTGTCGCAAAAATATCCGGCCTTCCTTATTTTAAATCTATGGAAAATAATATTTTTTGCATACATAACTAACGTGCGGGGAAGTTTTGAGAAGGTGTAACTTTTTTCGTCGTATGCAGCAAAATTGAAATACTCGTTTCACTCCTCTTTGGCCCAGCTACTTCTCCTTGAAATTATTTTCTTTAGGACCCTTTCTTCCTCGGGATGTTTTGTAATTTCCGCACAGCAGTACGGAAAAGAAGAAGGATATGTGTGATGAATGGGCGAAATCGTCAAAGGTTCTAAGGGCATATGGACGAAATCAAAACCGGGATTAGCAGTTTACAAATGATCCTAAGATGGAACTTGTGCGTTCAAATGATGGATCTCCGCACGATTTCAAGATTCGCGTTGAATAATCGCGATCATCATTATCCTCCCTGCATTGCACTCCATTCATCTTCCAGATTCAATGGTAAAGGCGTCTTGATTTATGTCATTTCTCACACTTTCGTCGCGCTGCTTGACTGCCCAGGTCGTAAATCTGGGAGATTTGGACGGACGAGTCGCGCTCGTAAATTTTACATATGATGAACTGCTCATGCGCATGTTTCATGTTAATGAGGGCGCACAAAGGCATGGTGAGCGCGCGCCACGCGTGCCGGTCACAATAAACGTGGTATCCCTTTTCAGTCGAGAGACAGTTGGAGACAGTTGGAATGCGGCCATTACGCCAGCTGGAATGCGACGGAAAATGGTGATAAAATATTTAAATAACTGAGACATTGGCGGCAAAAACTCCTTTTTGTTTGCAATCGCTCGCATTTCAAAGTGACAGATATTTGTCTCTACAGTTGACAGTTTGTCAAAAGTTTTCACACAACCCGTCGGGTTATTTTACAATGTAACTTTGATCACGTTTTAGAGTCTGGATTTTGCCCTCCTTGTTTCGTCGGCGATACGGATTACCTTGAAACCCAAACAGTTCTTCAAAAATACCTTTTAAAATTCAAATTTCCCAACTGACTTGTGTCAGGGTTGTGTTACAGGTTTCTGTTTCTGCTGACCGGCTGATGTTTCCCTCAAAAGAATTACGCGCGAATTTGGACATGTTCACCAATGGATCGGCTCAGGTATACTTTTCCAATACGAGTGCCCCCGGGGCCGGATATGCTATCAAGCAATGGACGTTGATTTTCGCCTTGACGCTTGCACAGTTCGCAATGAAAGTTTTGACACATCTGTATGAAATTCTATGCCACTTTCTTTTAAATCAATTTAAAAACAAAATTAAACTTCAAGGCTTATATTACAGATGATCAAGATATTTTTGTCACTGAACGACATTGTCCAAAATTGATCATGACGGAATGCCATCAACACTTAAAAATATATAATAGGAAAAGATCGCCATGGTCAAGAAATGCACTGAAGGGCACTGGCCGATTCTGTTGAAATATGTCCCCCGAGTGGAGTTTTACCTTTATTTATATCTCTACGTTGAATAGTTGTGGCGTGCTGGGGAAACCACCAAACCGTTACGGTAAGCGCGAACCCCTCTCTGAGGTCCCAACGATAACTTTAAAGATTACAGAGTGGACGCGTAAAATTTGTGATGGACTTTGGTCCTATCATCTATCAACAACTGTCACAGTGTAAAATACAGGAGAACAGCTTAGAATATCGGAGACATATAACGGCAAATGATGCGGTATTTTAAAGTCGATGTACGCACGTATCAGGCTGTGTGGTGACGTGACTCAAATTTTATAGAGCTCGTTTCCCTGTGTGATTTACTGAAAGCACACTTGTCTGAGAATAAATCAAAAAGGTAACTCAGTAATTCAATTGTTGAAGTTTTTGTCACCGAAAGACGGGATTAGGCACGATTACGTGTAATATTTACAGTCCCAAATGATTTCAAGAGTATTGGCAACGCTTTGCGTCGTCGTCGTTGAAACGGTGGCCACTCACAGTATCTTACAAGGGATTAGGGCATGGTTTAGTAGGCTTTTGCAAGAATATATGACAGGGAAAATTGAGAGTCGCGAGGTTATGTCAGAGAATGGGTGACTTGTTTAAGGTAGTTCGCACTAAAATGATTCTTAAACTTTTGCTCAAACTTTCATCAAGGAAACTTGAAGCTGTTCTCTTTCAAAATCAAGAATAAAAATAGCGGGCAATCGTGCAAATTTTCGTACTAGAGGAACGTTAACAAATTACCCTATATTTTAATATATCGATATTTGAAATTCAAAATGACCGCCATCCCTGTGTCATCTCTATTGGGGGAAATAAACTTCCCGATTTTCACAAAGTTAAGCCGTTGAAAACTTCATTACTCAATGAACTTCAAAATACCCCCCTCCCTAAGTGCTAGGCCAAAAGAATATTCTAAAAGTTTGAGAGTCCGAATATCTTTCTCCGAGGCTGCGTATTTTGCCTTTAATAATCAAAGAAAATCGTTCTGACCTAATTGGATGTATCCTTAGAGAGACAAAGCTGTCGTTTGTAACTTATTTTTGTGTGTTCCCCTTGAAATACCTCAAAATCACCGTTTAGTAAACATTAACGTTTGCAGTCTGTCGTAATTTTACTGTAGGTCTCTTAACGGCTTATTTGGTATCGCAGACGCCATTGGACCATGTTTGTCCGAATTTTCTAGAATGCCTGAAACTGTAACACCATTTATTTTTATTAATTCTGTCATTGAGAGGTGTTCAAGTTGGGTTTCTTTGTAGGGCTCTCTCTCAGAATCATTAAAATTCTATGTACAAAAGTAAACGTTCAAAGAACAAAAAGTTGCCAAACGAGAGTGATTGCCCAGAGGAGTAACAACAAACTTGTTACATATATAGTTAGATTCAGCCGGGTGGGGGCGTACTCCTGTTCGGAACTGGTATGGATAGCATTGAGTACGGGAAGTTGGTCGTCTTCAGCTTTGCTGAGAATGCCGTCTCTTCGTCCGGGATCTCTTCATACCAACTGCCGAAAGATAAAATTTCTCGGAAGGGAAAGAAACACGACTGCTGCAGTTATGAAAAGGCCGAAAAATGGGAAATGCTTATCTATGGACAGGCTCGTTATGCCTTGGTATTAATGTCAATTTCTGCATCACTTGATATTATCGGCCAGACGTTCAATCCTCGGGTAGAATGCGCCTCGAGGACCGACAGATTTTCGGACTCCCAAATTTTTACATTACTTTTCTGCTCTACTGTTTGTGGGGGTTCATTTTGAAGCTGTCGGAGTAAGTAAAGATTTCATGGTCTTATCTTTTCGAAACTCGGAATGTTTAATTTCTCCCCAAGGAGTTAACACAGAGATGCGGCCATTTTGAATTCCGAGTGTCGGTAAATATATAGATGATAAGTGACCGTGATATCAATGTTTGAATTTTGAACGACAGTGGTTGAAATTTTTCTTGGGGAAATATTTAGCAAAATTTTAGTCTCTCAATTTAGAGGTCTTGGCTACCTTTAGTAAACTACGTCTCGAGATCGAAAGTTTTAAACATTTTGTAAGACCTTTACCGAAGGGGAAACTTAAACCGTTGTATTTCATAATCAAAAATGAAAGTTAGCGGTCATCTACCGTACATAAATTTTGAGATTTAAAAACAATATTACCTGGATCAAGGAGACTTATTTCAATTTTATTTGTGTATAATATCTTTAAGATATGATAATTATAATCTAACCTCTAAAACGTGATCGGAGTTTGGCACAAATTTTCACCAAGCTCTTGTTTTCCCTGTTGCAATTCGTTAACCCAGCTGTAATGTCCTTCATCTCTACACTCGTATTTGTACATCCACCGGAGGAGGGCGATCTTCTAGCAGCTATATGTTGCCATACATACAGGCGCTCGAGTGGCGCGTTGGATGGTTGGTAGTGGTCTCGTGCCAAACACATACCCCGTATATAAAACTATGGAAACATAAAATTGGCCCTCAAATAGTGTTCTGTTATATCTCCTACAAATAATTGTGCTCCGTCTGGCAACACCTATGATAAATGTATTGATGTAGATTTGATACACATAAAATATAAACGATTGCCAGATGACTGACTTTGTTTTTCAGTGCAGTAAATGTTTTTGAGAATAAGAAGCATTCTGAGAAGCCTGGATGTCCATTCACATTTGCTTCATCTTGATTTTATTCATTCAATGTGTTCTCATTTTCTTTTTCAACAAAATTTGCTAATCTTTTAACTTTCCTCGCTTATTTTAATTACTTTTCAATGAAATTGCCTGCAACACTAATTTTTTATTACATTTTAGATGCTTTCGAAATAGGTTGCTTTGAATTTTACTCATGGCATATTTAATTTACTTTGTAGTGTTAGTGATGTTATTTATCTCAACGTTGGTAATCCTAGTTGTGCATGAATGTTCCGTGCATACAATAACAAAATCCAAGTTGCTATATCCAGTAACATCAGAAGTTCATTGCTTGCGGTGTATATTTGGTGTGAATATGAAACCAAACTGAAAATCCACGTACAAAGGTTTATTTGCAACAGTACGGTGTATACATCAGAAATATAATCCTGAAACAATTGTTGTAAAATTTTATGATAACAAGCTAAGTCACCTATGCCACACATCAAAAGTCCCAATAAGCAGGTGAAGGCGATGGTATACAAAACGGTATTTGTCGTAATAAAACTTCTCTCAAACGCCTGAACTGACCTAAATTTCTACTCGTACGGGCAAGAGTACCATTGACCTAACGATTGTCACATCACTGTGAATTGTGTTAGTGTAAGGCTGCGTTGACAAGTAACGGTCGGGGGGGGGGGGACCGCAGGAGGAACCGCGATTGAAATCTTAGTTTTTTCTAATTCCCCTTCAGTAACTTCAAAAACTTTCAAGTCCCCCGTCTATATGATCAAAATTTTTCAAGTCCCCCCAACTATCATATAGCCGCATACTTATTACGGATGCGCGCAATTAAAAGATAGACTTGTATTTGGCAGTTACACTCGCAGATGTTCGACACTACCCTTAATTAGCAGTTTGTAGAGCCATATTCATATAAGGCAAGTTCTTAAATTAGTTCATTTTTAAACGCATCAGTGAATTTTTTGGATTTATCAGGTCTAAGCTGACTTGAGTTAATGCAACTCTTGGCAGGTAAATGACACCTGCTGAAGAGCACACAAGATGACAATTATGAGAGAGTATGAAAATTGTGAATTCCTGGCAACATTTTGCAAATTGTGAAAAAGTGAGCACAGTGACTGACCAAAATATATTTTAAAAAATAAGAGACACATATGACTTAGATGCTGCTCAAAATTGTTAATACTGGAAGATTAGATATTCCATAAAATAAACGTTTTAATCTCTAACAGTTTTGATGTAATACTGCAACTTTGGTAGAAAATAAATAGTTCCATCCAGTCACACATTTTTTTATATAAATTAGTGTGAAAATTTAGAATATCAAGCATGATGACCCCATCTTTTTTCTTTAATATTTGATTATTCTCATGTGCCAGAATTCAAAAATCCCCTGGTCTTCCATATCATATGGTGCTCTCTTGTGTGATCTTATGTACAAGTATATTTCACTGTCATGTGCGTCATTTGACCCAAACTCTTCTTCAATTACATCAGAGTCAGAGCTATCTCTGTTACTGTCGCTATGCAGGTACAGTGACACTGCAATAGCAAGGCAGTAGCTGTATTAACTTTAATTATTTTGAAAATATTTTTGTTCACTTTATACAACCGTGTTCTTGTTCTACTCCCTACAACATGTTGAACTGTCCATAATTCAGCTTGCCAACACAGCCAGTGTATGTGTTCTGGATATTTGCATCATTAAGAATTGACTTTCAGGCTGGACTGTAATTCAGTTATCATCCAATACATATTAATATATACATGTTTGTCGACAAACTAAAATATTGTGTGTTTCAGCATACTGTAGGGAGACAGCAAGAAACTGTATTTGATATAGTGCATCGAAATCTTGAAAAAGCCATCAACAGTAGAAGCTTCTGCCACATTACTGGGCCCGCTTGTTTGGGATTTTTTCGACAAACAGAAATGCTTAGATTTTTTCGAGAAAAAAAAATAATGAAATGTGACAAAATGGTTCTAGATTTTTTTAATTATTACTAATATTAGAACAATTGAATGAGATTAAAATGTTATTCATTTTTCATTGATTACGTGACAAACCTTGGAATTGGAAAATGTAAAGGTAAAAGGGTGCAAATGTAAAGGTAAAACGGAACTAAAAATGTTCAAGTACCCCCTTAGGCATTGCAAAACTCTCATGTCCCCCTCCACTACCCTGAAAATTTCGAATCTACCTGAATTCCTCCAGCCCCCCCCCCCGCCAGCCCTTATCGTTTTTTGTGAACGCAGCATAACTGTAAAACACATTGATACAACAATACAACAAAGAACAGGAAAGTACAGAATATACAACTGACATTGAACAAACACTTTCACGTCAAGACTAACTTTGAGATTATATAAAATTTGATATCTTAACTTCAATAGAAATAAAATGAAAAAGGTATAAACATGCTGACTCAGTTAAAAAACCCAGACAACTGTAAAAACCAACAAATGTCACTCAGTGAACAGATATATATTTTCCCGTTGTATTCATCAAATCTAGTCATAATGATAGTTTTCTTCAACACACTCCTTCCCACCATACCATATACCTTAATTGTGAAGTACGCTTCATGACAATAAATCAAAACTATGTAATTATTGATATGGCATCCAGCCTGCGGGACATCAAAACCAAAACGAGAGGAATTGTAAAAATTGGACTGATGAGGGCGCTAATCATGTTAACCCGCCTGGTTGTTCAGTACCTGGAATTCACTCAAGGCACTAGTGACAAAGTGAAATTCTGAAACTCTGCTCCATGCACTAGTGCATTGCAAGAGACAAGGAAGTTAGCATCTCTCTAATCCACTGTTCATTTAATAGTTAATGATGAAAATTTTTATGAAAGCAAATGCTTCTGGCTCGAGACATAAAATCAACTTAAAATTTCAAAAGAGTGATTCCGTCATTCACTTTTTCTGATTTCGAAATGCTATACTACAAGATAGTTAATGAAGTGGTGTTAGCTAAAAAGTCACATTCTCGAGTCATTCAGATCGATCGTTTTGTCCTTACTTAAGTAATGTTGGGCTCTTGATAATGCAGCGAAACTTTATTGACAGGTGTTACTACTACCAAGCTTCGAATTGTAAACAAAAGTGAACGACGTTGTGTTTCATGTCCTTACAGAAATTGAATCAAACTTCTACACCATTGTTTAAAGTCTAAACTATTATAATGCGCATTGAAGTTCTCTAAAACATCAAAAATTGCTACTCTAAAACTACAAAGTTTCACATCGTCGCTCACTGGCAGTCGTGATTTAGTACCATGGTCACTACCATGGTACCAGCACCCTCTACCCATGAACTTGTGTCCTGCCATATGCTCAGTGAACCGTGATTGGGTCAGACTAGTGGTTCTGGCTCTCTCTTAAGGTTCCAAGACAAGAAATTGACCTTTTGAAACAAACAATTTTCTGGTGATTAATAAGGTAAGAACCCGAGTAAATTGTATATTTTCTGAAAGCCTAGATATAGGTGAACATTTCGGTAACAACAGTGGCAACATTGTTTACGTAATTATCACATGACAGGTAATTTGCAAAACCTTTCAAAAATCGGTTTTCCCTATGTTTTGTCTCAATTCTTCAAAATATCCCACTTAAAATTTCCGGAGTGCAAGCTGTTACAACGCTCTTCCAAAGCATGTCTCGGATTTTTATATCTTGCTTAGAGTTTTTGGAGAACAATTTTAAGAAGTCAACCAGGATTAAATTCACCGGGCTGGAAGATTTTCTGGCATAAAAATTGTTTTAGAATTTTTTTCAAAGCCTTATAACTCAAAGCATTGAAACAAAACATAGGGCAAACCGATTTACAAAACTTTGTTTCATCAGTTCACAGAACGGCATAGTGCTAGGCCTTGGGCCTTGTGCGTCAAATACGGAAATGTAACTTGATTGTTTGGCACCTCTTTGTCAAAGTTCCTAAATTTTCTAATATTTACTCTAGACAAGAGGCGACATCAATATAGAATAATATTTTGCAAAACTATCTGTCTAAATCCGAAAAACGCATGAATTTTTGAATATAAACATAATAAATGCTTGACTGATAATTGGAAAATTGCATTGCGCCAAACGTTTTTGACAGAAATCCAATAGTTTGATGAAATACAGACATAAACATCATCTTTGTGTTTCTGTCTAAGAAAAAACTGTGATTGGTTTGTCATTCCATCCTTTACATGTAACAAAGATTCTGTCTGGGCTGACAGCAATGTACCAGGGATATCTCACTTCACCCTTGAATAGATTACGTCTCCATGTTCCATCTCTATTCCACATCGAAATCCTAACATTGCTACGATCACAAACGTAGAGATTGTCAGCACCATCTACGGCAATGCTATGTGGTAAGTGCAGCTGACCATTGCCGTGACCATACTGACCGTATTGGTACAGGAAATTGAACTCAATATCAAAACACTTGATGCAGTGATTGTCACAGTCAGACACCATGATGACATCCCTACTGTTGACAGCAACAAAGTAGGGGCAGTTGAATTGAATATGATCATCACCTCGATTACCAACCTCTGCAACATACTGACCAATCTGGGTGTACTTGAGTAACCTATGACGTTTGACATCAGTGACCAAAACAAATCCTTTCAAGAGTGCTATACACCAGGGATTTGTGTCACTAGGTAAAGTAATTATTCTTATAACTTTATCAGTTTTATCACAAACAATAATTTGTAAATTGCCGTCATCAAGCATGTAGTAGTGGTTGTCGTGTGAGACTGCTACAGACTGTGGCTCGAATGGTTTGGCCAACTGATCGCTGAAACTTCCAAGCACCTTTTCACATGTGTAGTCTTGGTTCAGTATCTGAACAACGTTGTTGCCTTTGTCACATACCAGAAGTTGGTCTTTGTGAAATGTTAAACCACATGGATTATTGAACTTCTGTCCTGGACTAGGACCTTGACCCTCCAGTGTGGATTTTGACCAGCCACCTGTAAGGTCAAGCACATCATCAGAGTGGAATTACAATGCATTTGCCGTGTAAAAATTGTTCTCACAACACAGCTTGAAAGTGAGAATAGATATTATTACAATTCAAAGTGTATCAAAATGACAATTAAACAAGTTAAATGCTCAATTTGACTATTTTTAGTAATTCCATATTTTCATGTCACTTTACGATGGCAAAAATGTAAATTCGTCTTATTGAACATACTACACTGTGAATAGAAATGCCATTTTTGCAAAGTACATGTAGGGATACATTCGTTTGAATTTTTAGTAGGAGGCTAAAACTGTAGGGTTATCTAATGTCTGGAATTAGAACCTTGACCTGTCAGACTTAACTTCTCCAGCTGAGCACAGGGTCACTTGGGTCAGGGGTCAAAACTGGCAAAGCAGTTGGTTAATGAATTAGATGTGTTTGCTGATGATTTGATATTGTAAACAGAGATATTTATAAAAAAATAGTACATCAATGTGACAATTAAACAGAGTAAATCATTAACTTTATTGAATTTAACCATTCCATATTATGCTGTATTTTCAGTATGGCATCAATCAAAATCTGGGCTTTTTAAAATCTGTCTCAGAATATAAGATATGCCATTCTTTGTACATTCATGTATAGATGTTATTGCAAGACGCATATTATGAATACATATCTTTGATAGTTTTCCGGAAAATTAAACCTGTTTGATCCCTAAGTTTTGTCCCGGATTTTAACATTGATTTTTCCCAGTTGACCGCGAGGTCAAAGAGGTCAAGCCAAATAAATGTCATAGCAATAAGTTGTGTTTGCTTATGTGGCTTTAAATTGAGAATAGATATTGATATAAATCAAACTGCAGCACATTGACAATTTAATAGGGTCAATATAGTACTAAGGTAGAACTCATTAGTTTTAGAACAAATATTGTTAGCTCCACTGTCAGTGATGCGGAGCTTATCAAATAGGCTGATATTCTATCATCCACCGTCTGTCCTTCCGTTCGTTTGTCATCCATATGTCGTCCGTCAACATTTGCCTTCTGTCTCGTAAACCGAAGGTCCGGTTGCTTTGAAATTTTTACAGCACACTTTGGTTGACCTCATGTAGATTTCGTCAATCATTATGAAATTGGCATATTCGTATTTTGGGGGCATTCTTTGCTGGTTTTGGTTAAAAAATCTTCTTCTCTGACACTGCCCGCCGATTGCTTTGAAATTTGATATGCTATTCACTTTGGGTGATCTCAATTAGATTTGTTCAAATTGTGGTGAAATTTGCATATTTGTATTTAGGGGTAATTTTTTTGCAGTTTTTGGTCAAAAATTCTTATAAGACTCTGAAATAACTTCTCATTTACTTTGCAATTTTATATGCAGGTCCGTACGGATGACCCTAGTCAGATTTGTTCAAATTGTGCAGAAGTATGCAAATTTGTATTTTAAGGCAATTTTTGCCATTTTGGTCAGAAAATTTGTATCTCAAAAACTACTTCTTTTGAAAGCTTTGATATTTAGTACACAAGTTCCTACGGATTAACTAAATATGATTTATTGAAATTATGATGAAATCTGCAATTTTTTATTTTGGGGCACTTTTTGCCATTTTAGTAAAAAGTATTATTTCTCAAAAACTACTTGTCTAATTGTTTTGATACTTAGCATGCAGCTTCCAAGAGATAATATAAATATTTGGTATGCAGGTTCCTAGGATTAATATAACTGTGATATATTGAAATTATGATGGAATCTGCAATTTGTATTTTTTGGCCATTTTTGCAATTTTTGGGTAAACATTTGTTATTCAAAACCTACTTGTCTGAAAGCTTTGATATTTCTTAGACGTGTTCTTAAGGATGATCATGTGACATGTTCAAATTGTAATGAAATCTTCAGTTTAGTATTTTTGCAGCTATTGTTGCCATTTTTGGTCAGGCCATCTTAAAATTTGCAATCAAAGATTTCACCCTTCATCAACACTTATGTCATAGATGGTTCTCTACATAACACAGTGGAGCTATATTGGCTGTTAGGTTGCTTGTAATGCCGACATTCACGTGATTTAGGGAAGCCCATGTTGTCATGGCAACACTTTTAGATACCAGTTGAAAATGTTATCGCTGTATTTCATTCATTCATTCATTCATTCATTTATGTGACTACATATTAATAATATTTCAAAAGTTCTGAAATAATGTCTTTCCCAGGATGCTGTCAATAAAATGTGAGGAATTCAAAGAAGATTAACAATGTTAATTTATTAGCTAATATTGTAGCAAATAAAGTAAATCTTCCTTTAATTCTCCTTATGACACCATTAGAGCAGAAAATTGTTTATACATTTGTAATAGTTTAGGAAATTTTGATATTGCAACAAGATCATTAATCTTCCGATTTTTTATCAACTGGTTTACTTCTTAATTGTGAAACTGTATAGTTTTTGTATCAACTAAATTATTCTATTCATTCTGCTGAAAGGTTCTAATGTGAAACTGATTTGCATGTATGGTCCCTACATTTTGGCTGTTTAACAAAGGGAAATACCTCGTTAATGGCATGCCGGTCGTTACACATTTTGACCTCTCTGCCGTATATATCCTCAGTTCACAAAAACCGTATAAGGGCCTTGAAGATTATTACTGACTTCTCTGTAGGTGTTACAGTCAATTCAAAATTCTTTTTCAACACTTTCAGGATGATATTAGTAGAAAACAGTGCCTTGTTGAAGGCTGCAAGCAGGTAAATGTTACGAGCGTACCCTAGTCATTTAACCAGGGTTCCCCTTTATATATCAGTGCAATCAGATTAGGGGACATCAGAAATGTTACATTGGTTCCTACGTGAGATCGTTTACAAATATTACCCAATCCTTGCAAAAGCATTTCACTCTCTTCATGTATTGTATCAGGAAAAGTTATTCTTCTTTAACAGCTTGTGACCGTGACCATATCACTCTCTTCCTACATGGTAGTGGTACTGCAAACTTATATTTAGAATGCTTATACACAGCAAAAGAACATATGTAACTCACTGCATCAAACAAGCTCTATCAGCATAACATTAATGAGAAATGTAACTACCCTTTCAGTCTGTTCTGTTTAATTTATATGAACCCGAGAAATGAACATTCACCACTCCCTCTCTGATTGCCATATATTGAAAATCCGGTCAAAGTATCTAAAGTTAGGGACTGGACAGAAATTATTGGGGGAGTTGGGGGGGTGGGTGGGCTGGAGGTTTTCAAAACACCACGGCTTCCAAAAAAGTGACCCTTCAAAAGTTCTTGCACAAAAATTAGTGACCCTCCCCCTTATCCGTTCTTGAAAATAAGTGACCCTCCTCTGTTACTCAATACCCCCTAACAAACCTGCAATGTGTTCAAGTCCCCCTTCTGACTTGCTATACTTTTGAAGTCCCCCTCCAAAAAGGAAGGAAAAATGTGGCCGATATAATGCTTTTGTCCAAAAATATCAAATCATATGTGTGTGATAATTCATTTAAATGTACTTTGCTTGAAGAGGCAGGGAAAAAGTGCATGCGTGTACAAAAATGTAATTTTTATATTTCATCGATATTGTTGATCCATTATACATGGTAGTCTATAGGAAAACTATGGACGTGCATTTTCTAACATAAAACTAGCAATATCTGTTCATAGACATTTAATAACCGATATAAATGTTCTTGGTTAGCATGGGTTGTTTCCAAGTGCACATGTGAACAAGAACTTTGATTTTGGAATTTCGCTGAAAACGTTGATCCACTATACTATACATGGGAGTCTATGACAAAACTGTAAATAATTTTTTCCAATTAAAAAAATGCACTTTTTGTGCATATATGGACCTGGAATAATTGACATAATTGTACTTGATTAGAATAGGGGGGTGGTTACATGTGCCTTTGTGTACAATAAATTTGATTTTGGAATTTAGCCTAAAATGTTGACGTGCATTTTCTAACATAAAACTAGCAATATCTGTTCATTTATAGACGTTTAATACCTGATATAAATGTACTTGATTAGCATGGGTAGTTTTCTAGTGCACATGTGAACAAGAAATTTGATTTTGGAATTTCGCTGAAAATATTGATCCACTATACTATACATGGGAGTCTATGACAAAACTGTAAATATTTTTTCCAAATAAAAACATGCACTATTTGTGCATATATGGACCTGGAATAATTGACATAATTGTACTTGATTAGAAGAGGGCGATTAATTGTGCATTTGTGTACAAGAAATTTGATTTTGGAATTTCGCCTAAAATGTTGATCATCTATACATTGTAGTCTATGAGGAAACTATGAATAATTTTTTAAAAAACAAAACACGGCAAATCTGTGTGTTTATGTATGCTTGATTATTGATATTTATGTACTTGATTAGACTTGGGTGGTTACAAGTCCATGTGTATGCAAGAAATATGATTTTGAAATTTCACCGAAATGTTGATTCACTATACATTGTAGCCTATGAGGAAACTACAAATAACACATAGGTTATCTGCTCCCAAATTGTTATTCAAAGTATGTTTGACCTGAAGCTTCCAGTTGGTATGATGACACTATGCTCTATTCTAAATAGTTTGTCTTCTGTCAAAGTCTTCAAAAAATAAAATACACATACAGCGACATGAACGTTTGCCAAACCTATACCCAATGTATTGTCAATGGTAGAATGATATCAAATACGTGATCTCCCAAACTGTTATTGAAAGGCTAGATTCAAACTTTTTAACCATTATAGGGGACAGCTATGCACAACAGAGGAGTTGGGTAAGTAGAAATCATGACAACCTAAATCTTTTGCCTCAATGTGGCTGCTTGGATCATCAATAAATTGTTTAATATACCCTAAAACTTGCGCCCGAAGGCGTGCCAAAAATGGAAAGGGCACAAAATGAAAATGCCAGAAGGTATTTTTCTTTTTTTTCAGTTTTCCATATTCTCCAATACGTGCATATGCAAGTTCAGCTTTGATGCATGAAAAAAGGTGACCCTCCCCATAGGCTTGCACAAAATTTTATGACCCTTCAAAAATCCTTGCGCGAAAAATGGCGACCCACCCCCGAAAACACCGTCCCACCCTATGTAATTTCTGTCCAGTCCCTTACTTAATAACGATTAACTACATCCTGTATACACTTACGTGATGAATCGCCAATCACACATGGCTGATTTGACTGCTTTGTTTTAGTGGCCTTCGTTTCTATCTTTGTAAGCTGGACTTCTTTTGTCAGCTGATGATGCTTGGTTCGTACCACAAGTCGTTCAGAAGGCTGTGTCTGTTTCTTTCCAACAACACCAAGTTCTCGCCCTCCAATCACTTCAAGTCCAGAGTTACCAGTTTGTTTAGTCATACTTCGCTCTTCTCTCTGCACCTGGAGTTGATAGTGAATGATGGTGTCCATCCTATCTCCATCTTTCCTTTCTACATCAGATGTTATTGGTTTACCTGCACACATATTAAAGCAATAGATAAGTAGCTTTATGTGCTTTTAAAACTCTGCAATATCGTATTAAATTATGCTTATTGAGCCACGTTCACTAGTGGCAATAATACCATCCGCAAGTGTATTATGAATAATATAACCTTTAAAAGACATCTGGTGCTTCCTAGGGAAGGAAGGACTCAATGCGAGAACAAATGTCAGTCTTGTATGAGTGAGTGAGTGAGAGTGTGTGTGTGTGTGTGTGTGTGTGTGTGTGTGTGTGTGTGTGGGTGTGCTATCTTGCTTGTCAGTGCATGTAAGCTTATAAAAGCAAGTAAACTTTGCTTAAATACGACAATAACAAACCCAAAACAATTTCATGGTAAGTTTCATGACTTTTACAACTAAATGCAAACTCAATATAAATTACGACACAATTCCCCAATTTGTCTAAAAAGTTACCTTTACTAGTGGTGGCATACCTTCTTTTGTGAGACGATTTCCTTTGACAACACCAAGATCAATCTGTAAACAGTCAGGATTTTCTGTGAAAACCAGGTCACTGTCAGTGTCACCACAAGGTACATTGGTCAGATCATCATAGTGCTGCTGTTGATCTTTCATCTGTTTTTGTGCCGTCATGATGTCCACAGCTCCACCAAAAGTCAAGAGATGGTTCAGATATGAAAGCATACTTTCTGCACTGGCAATTTTATGTTCCAGAAGTTCTATATTGGCATCACTTTGTTTACACTTTGGTATGTAGATATCATCAACTTGACCCAGCATTTTCATTTGTTGCTTTTTAATTTCATCAATTAATTTTTCACAAAGCGTATTAATTTGTTGTTCAGCTGTAGACCTGTTGACATCCAGGTCTTGGCGAATACAACATGCTCTGTCCTTTGTTAATTTTAAATCACTAACTTTCTGAGCAATTTCCAGTGAGTATGCTTTCATATCTGGCATACACTTCTCCAGTGCCGACTCTAGTAACAATCTCTCATGATTTGGTGGTTGATGGTCAACAACTGTACACTGATTGCATATTGGAACTTGACAACTATCACAGTAGAATTCTAATTTAGTATTACGGTGATTGGCACAGAATCTTGGCTGAGTCATTCTGAAGTGCTGTGTTGACATCTTCTCATTGTATTCTGCAATTGTCATTGGTTCATGATCTTGCGAGACTGTCACTACTTTATGATTTTGTATGCAGACATTGCAGTAAAAATGTCCACCACAGTCACCACACCAGTACTTGGCCTCCTTCCTACACACATCCTGCTCACAAACCGTTTCATCGATCCTTTCAAGGCGGACGTTGCTGCCGATGACCTCCAAAAGGTCATTCAAAAATCGATTGCTGGTGATACCTGGTGCTCCTCTAGAGGGTAAAGTCAATTGAATCTTGCAGGTTGGACATATCAGCTGACCACTATTTGCTTTGACCCATTTTGTAAGACAATGTTCACAAAATGTGTGATGACAAGGCAGTATTTTCGGTGACTTGAAACGCTCCATACAAATTGCACACATCAATACCTTGTTATCAATGTCAGTCAGCAGTTTTTCTCTGGAGTCTAACGATGAAGCCATGACTATATTTGGTCAAAGGGGTTGACTGACAATAATAAAACAAAAACGGTTCTTGTAAACACTTATAATTTATGTTACAGGTATCTCTATGAATATCTTACAGATTTTTTTGCTTTTCATGCTACAGCTAAATATTTCTGTGTGTCTCCTACAGCATATAGGCTTATGCTATTTAGCGAAATAAAACGAAACGAAACGAAACGAAACAGAAGGTGCCTATTCTATATGGCGAAACCAAATGAAACGAAACGAAAGGAGCCTATTGTATTTAGCGAAACGAAAGAAACAAAACAAAAAGAGCCTATTCTATTTAGGGAAACGAAACGAAACCGTGACGAAAGGAAATGGGATGAAACGAAACGAAACGTATATCAGTTTGACTTGAAACACAGTTTTAGTTCACAGAAAAAATAACTGAATATAAAGTATTTGTGAAGTCAAGTCAGAATAAGTACATATACACATGATTGTGAATAATAAGTGACATTAGCCACAATCTTAAATTATCAGTACACACACAAAAACAGTATCTGGAACCAAAACAAATTTCCTAATTTAGCAGGACACCAAAATTTGTACTTAAAAGGGGCAGGGTTTTCATCAGCTTAATCTCTTGGCAAATGGACTAACTGTGCACAACTTTTAAAGAAGCAGAAAAGACTAAAATGACATAAAATGGCCTGTGTCAATAACCACTAGTGTGAGAACCAGGTATTGAGGATTGCCCCTTTAACAGAGCTATTATTGTAATTTTTGATCCTGATGTCTTTCTGATTTGTCAATTCATAATGAATTAAATATGAACTCTTCAACAAAGGAGTGATTACAAATTAGTACGAAGTAATCTACTGCTTTGATCAATGCTTTCCTCTTATTTAAAATTTCAGATATTTTGTTGTCAAATAATCTTGACAATGCGACCTTAAAATCATTGACTTTGATGGAAAAGATCAACCCTGTCAACCATTTAAGATTTTAAGAAGCAATATCAGGCCTAAATCAACTATGTGTTGAAAAAATTATTTGGTCAATAATTCTCTGCTGAAATAACCAAGAAGCTAAAGTGGTTCAATAAGTGGATTTAATAAGTGGATGTGTCATAATGGGGTTGAAAAGAAGCTAAGCCTATTCTGTTTAGCAAAACGAAACGAAATGAAACAAAGTAAAACGAAACAAAACGGAGGTCTTGGTGTAGCTGGCTTGAGTTGGAAATACATTGCTGGTAATTTACTAGCAGGCATGGCTGACAAGTCTATATTTTTCATTTATTTTAATTTATTAACCATTGAAGAATGAGAAGAAAAATATCAAATGACAGCCCCAATCTGTCATAAGGCGATTGGATAAGACGTGATTTGAAGACAAAATAATAAACTAATTAGGTGTGACTTAATATCATACACAAAAGTAAACATATAAAGGGTCTTGGCATGATTGAGCAATGGTTCCAGCCTAACAACAATCAAAGCAAAATCACATCATGTAAAACAAGTTGTACATGACTCAGAACACAATACCCACCTGAAACTTAGGTGATTGTATTAGATGTAATTGAGGTCAAAGGGTGACATGTAAGCATAGCTATTTATATGGTCACAGCTATACGTCTTAGCACCTCTTCTTTGTGTCATGTTTAAATGGACAAGGTCTTGGCATGTTTAAATGGCGCAAGCCTCTGACTAATTAAACAAAATTGCCAGCATGTGGTTATATTGGACTATACCGGCGAAAACAATGGTCATGCATCTTCACTTCATGGTAGCAGTACTATTCCCTGGTGCCAAATTTTATTGAAATCGGTCCTGAAATTTCTGAGTTATAGCTCTGGATAGACAAAAATTAAAACCAAATGACTATGTCAAGGCCCTATTAGATCACATCATGTAACAAACTGATAAACATGCATCAGAATTCTTGACACATATAGATAGAATCAGAATTTAGACTTGAAGGCAAAATGAATGGAGTAAGCTTAATTCAAGCGTCATTGGCCACGTACCACATGCCATGAACCACGTGCCATACGCTAAATGTCAAAGTTCACAATTTAAGTTCTGTAGTTTAAGCTAGAAACACATACATTTTCACTGCAATTTACTTTATCTATTCATCTACATTGATAAATCAGCATTAGGTGCCTTCTATACGCATGACGTGGTGACCTGCAATACATGTGTTATGAATTCTTCATGTAGGCCTAAGTTATTAAGGGGATGAACAGAAATTATAGGAAGGGAGGGCCAGTGTTGTTCAAATAAATGCTGCGCGTGAAAAAGCGACCCTTCAAAGGTGTTTGCAAAAATAAAAGAGACCCTCCTCAAGTTTTACGCCTAACAAACAATGACCCTCCCCTAACTGTGGAAGTAAACATTTAATATTTTATTTGACAAAAGGATATGACGCCATTAGGTGCCTCATCCTACCAAATATGAAGGCTGATGCACATGTGATTAGCAAAGGAAGTGAATAGAAGTGAATCGTGCTTCATTTGTTTCGTTTTGTTTTGTTTCGTTTCGTTTCCTACATAGAATAGGCTCCTTTTGTTTCTTTCATTTGTTTCGGTTTGTTAAATGGAATATGCTCGTTTCGTTTCGTTTCGATTCGCTAAATACAATATGCCCAGCTTTCATATATATATATATATATATATATATATATTATATATATATATATATATATATATATATATATATATATATATATATATATATATATATATATATATATATTATAAGAGTTTTTGCCTACTTGTTTCCTGGTACCTATTGTATTCCTATCAACTGAAATCAGCATTTGAAATCACCCAGATATTCGGCAGTTACCTCTACCAACACAAAGTGCTTTTTAACAGAATCCCTTTTATAAGTTCTGACAAACCGATGAACTTTTAAGAACATCTTTTAATTCTGGCCATGTTTTTGTGTTTGTGTCTCCATGGCGTACATTTAGGTCAGCTCGTGGATATTTTAGTAGTGTAGTTCCTTGTAAATAATGCATATCAACTTGAAAGCTGCATACCGACATCCCAGTATAGTTTACTACCCATATCTCCCAATTTGTACTCTCAAATTATCCTATAAGAATTTTCAAACCCAATGATATAAGTTCAGTTCAAGATATGTTAAAAATCTTCTCATATGTTAGTGTTCTATCTATGATTGGGCGTGAGTTCCCCATAAGTTAGTTAACTCTGCTGTAATATTGAAACGCTCGTAAAATTACTGTATATCAATAGCCGTTCAGTTAAAGTGTACCTGTTGCTTAAAAATGGCTATTAAATTAATTTTTACATACTAGTTGAAAGTTGCAGTAACACCTGAAACACAAACATATCATATCAACAACAAAACTAATAATGGCGAACACTAGTTGTCCTTCGTCCAAATACCACATCTTTCTCTACCTTGAATGAAGGACAAAGAATGTGTGACAAAGAATTATGTCAGCAGGAACGAGCAAGAAGGATAAGGAGACAAAGTATAAGTGCTCTACAACGAGAAATCAGTAATGTGAAACGAAAATTGTCAAATAACGAAAGACAGTCATTAGTCACACAAAGTTAAAGGTTGATAGAAAAACTAGTTGTCCTCCGTCCAAATACCCATATTTCTATACCTTGAATGAAGGACCTTCCGAGCAACGTATTTAAAACTAAAAATTCGATGTGAAATATATAATGTGCATTTCGAAGTTTACTGGTCTTTTCCTGTTCAGCTTACTCAATCAAATCACCTTCATTAGCTCGGGTGACTCCCTAATATTCCACTGGAAAACTTCACAAACCTGATTAGCCCTATAAATAGACGTTCTTGTATCAGTAGAACCATGGTATGACCGTAACTGACCTTTACACAACATGCGCATGCCTTTTCAAAACAACTTCCCTAGCAACAGTAGATGGCCAGTCGGCGGCTACTGCTAGCTGTTCTATGCAAATTCTACACCCCGACACTTAAACAACCACGATTTGACCCAAACACTTGTTGTCGATGGCAATCGTGAACATTTTCGCATAATATTAGGGGTGAAGAGGTCAACTATATATAAACCTATGGTAGATAAACTTCAGAGGGTTTTATCTCCTATACGTTACATCCATGGTTGTATGTATATGACAATGAAATCTTAGTTATCTGATGAGTGGCAAAAGGGGGATGTGTTTATATGTGTGTATGTACTCAGGGATGTAGAAAATTTTGGTGGCAAAAATAAAAGTAAATGCAGTAACAAGAAGTGTGTAAGCACATTACTTTTGTGCAAAGTTTCCCAGGTTTTTCATAAAACATATTTTCACAGCCAGTAAACTTTAGCTGGCAGCTTGTTGTTTTTTGCTGGTTGCCATGCATTTTCTACATCCCTGATGTACTGGATATGTATGTCTGTACGTCTATCTGTTCGTTAGACTGTCGACAGTCCCTTGTGCCCTTTCTTTTTCTTATAGCAGTAGTCTCTCGCACATACGACGGTGGGGGAATCACTAGCGACAGCATACATTGACAAAAGGGACTGTCCTCTGCTGCCGTACTTGGGTTGCTGTACTGGAGTCTCGAATGTCAGGTGACCATCAAATACGAGATGCATTGTGGGTAGGGTCAAGGGTGGAGTGGGTATAAAGTACTATTAACTTATGAAACCATAGATGCTCAAACAATAGAACGTAAACAATAACACGGATGTTCGCTCGTCGGTCGTCAGGTCAGGTATTGAATGTTTTATCTTCTTTTTCAAGTAGTTTTAGCTTATGGAGATCATGTTTGATAATGTATAAGTCATAAACGTGCAGAATTCCCATTATTTACCGAACATATATTTGATAAATTTCCGAATGAAAATTCAATCGCCCGACTAACTGGACACAGCAGGAAATAAACGATTATCGGCGCGACATATCCAGCCACGATCAATCCAGCCAAGTCTGTTGAGTACTTGTATGGTGCCATGGCGATCTGGATATTAAGCTTAGTTTCGATTCGAATATTATCGACAAACAGTAAATATATATTTTTCTGCAGTAATAAGCGAGCTCGATATTGGAGTCAGTTCGTAATTCTACATAGCTTTACCCAGGCCATTCGCGTTGTAACCTCTGACTAGTGTATCCAGTTCAGAGGGACCATGTTTGTTTTTATTTCGATTTCTGTATGAGCATGGAGGTAAACCTCCGTGGTATGGGGTATATTCGTATATTATATATTCTTGTTTTTGAACCGCGCTCGTTGTATCAATTACTTCGGGTTCATACAAAGAAAACGAAAACTTCAAGGGATATTGTTTTTATTAGGTATTATTTCTTTGATAATTGATTTTACAATTTCAGCATGCCTGGATGCAGATATTGTGTTGTTGTAGGCTGTGCAAACAGTGGGGCCAAGTTGGAGAAATGGATGACCAAATACTGCGCGGTACACATGTGTAATCGCGGTACACATCTGTAATCTTAGTCAAAGTCGATGTGACTGTCCAACACCTTTTCAAATGCATCAATTCTGTAGGGAACTTTCGACAAAGAAGAGGGGCTTCGATGGCAAAAACTGATAAACAGAAAAGACTGTAGACGTAATAATTGGACACTAAGTCGATATTCAAGGGTGTGTTCAGCTCACTTCCCGAATTGCAGAGAATCCAGATCCAATTCTGAATCTGGGTTGCAACGTAAGTACGAAGATGACGAGAAAAGTGCCAGTTGATAGCAAAAATACCCCCATACCTCAGAAGAAACCAAGAATCATAACCGAAATGTTATCAACGGTTTCAGTTATCATCGCCCGAGTATGGATGTACCAGTGATAACACGACGAGTCAAATGTTTATCCCATGTTTTGTGCGGAAGTTCCACGGACAGAGAAATTTTCTTCGAACAATATGCATAATACTAAAGAACAAACTTTTCATTTTAAGTGAACACGGTCATGATTATTGTATTACCTTTGAAAGCATACTGCGTGACAAAGAATTACGTCAGCAGGAAATAAGCGAGGAGATTAAAACTCTGAGACAAAGTATAAGTGCTCTACTACCAGAAATCAGTAATCTGAAACGAAAATTGTCAAATAACGAAAGACAGTCGTTTAGTCATACAAGTCAAAGGATGATAGAAAAATCAAGGCTTTCACTGGCTTACCAAACCACTTCAATTTCAATTTTTTGTTTGAAGAAGTATTAAAAGATAAAGTATCAAATATTACTTATTGGCATGGGTCCCGCATAATATATTCAAGAGTGCGACGTTTTGCCCGAAGACCACTAAAATCTGGTCCCGTCGTGTGTTAAAACGAAAAGACGAATTCTTGTTGGTCCCAATGAAGCTGAAACTCAAAAGTAGGAATTTAGATTTAGCAGATCGTTTCGGTATCAGTGTGGGTAGTTTGAGGAATATCATCAATACATGGGTGAGATTTTTGTCAAGAGAATTGAAATTTCACATTCGCAACCCACCTAAAGAAATAGCAATGTAGCAATTACCAATAAGATTTCATACTAGTACAGGAACGTAAGGCACATCATAGACTGTACTGAGGTCTTCATAGAAACTTCTAGTGATCCAGTTTCACGTGTTGCTACGTTTTCAGAATATAAATATCGCCAAACTATTAAATTTCTACTTTCCATCATGCCATGTGGTATGATAACTTTTGTTTATCGGGCATGGGGTGACAGAACATCTGATGTTCATCTGACACGAGAGTGTGGATTTTATGATATCCTTGAATATAACGATGAAGTGATGGCAGATTGGGATTTACGATAGCAGACGACCTTTTTATTCGTAATTGTTGGCTATGTATCCCACTAGGTAAAGAGGAAATACTCAAATGACAAAATCTGAAATTTCGAAGACGAAGGTTATAGCCAACTTACGTATGTTTGTTGAACGGGCAATCCGTAGAATGAAATATTTTCATATATTGAAACACGAAATGCCTATAACTTTATTAGATAAAGCTGATGATATATAATAGTAATATGTGCAGCTAAAGTCTGTATTCAAAATGATGTTAATGTTGGGGGATTCGCATCTCTCTCAATAAAGGTAAGAATGTAGACGCTTTGAAAAAAAATAATTGTGTGAGTCTAGAATATGGATTATCACCGTGAAAAGATTTTCTAGAGTATCACAAAATCATGAAAACGGAATCTATTCCACGATCTACATATACCAACGACGAGGATATTCTTCAAAACACGAAACGTTCCTAGACTTGATATAATATCTGGGAAACAAACACATTTAAACATGATTATCTAAGCTCCTGTAGCTGTAACTCTTGAAATTTGTTGACCTGAAAAAGGCTTTCTATTTTCTCTGGTTTTCTTTAAATTCTACAAATTAAAAGGATATAGTCTTCTACTTCTGAAAAATTGGACAAGTAAATTTAAATTTTAACCATTATTTTGATTTCTCGCCGTTTTTAAAAACTGGTAATATTACAAAGAAAACAAAGCATATGATGTCCTAGTGGAAAACATTCAGCACTATGCATTATATTGGACTACTCTGTTTTTCTCTGAAGATTCCAATGCATATGTATAGGATAAAGCCCGAGTACGAGGGCTCTTCTGGTATATAAAGTCCAACCCAACGATAAAATGTCTCGGCCTGCGGCCTCGACATTTTATCGTATGGTTGGACTTTATATACCAGAAGAGCCCGAGTACGAGGGTTTTATCCGACTTAAAAACTATCGCCCCTAACTGATATATTTTCGTTTTCAATGTGTTTACGTCAATCGTCAATGTAACATGTTTAGGATATGAATTAAAACTTTTATTTGTGAAATAGCCTTCCAATGTAATGGAACATCCTATAAATGCCCTAGGGCACATTAGTTTATGTTTGTACCACCGCAGATTTTGTGTTGCAGCTGGTTTCCGCTGTGTTACCAAATTTGAATATTAGGGAAAAAACGTACCAGATGTCTACAGAATATGACATGTTCACTTTTGATTGGACAGCACTTTACTACGGCGCTGTCATTCGTTTCTGGAATTTGGTGACCAAGGCTTTACGAGTAAATAAAACACCCTGAATTGAGCACTCTGATTGGTCAATCAACAGTAGATAGTTTTTAAATGCACATAATACAGTATTACTTGTATAAACACCCTCAATGAGTACACTCTCACAAACTTGTTTTAGTTTGGAAGTTAAATCACAAAAAATAATGCTAAAAGAAACAGCTATTAGGCGTTTAATTTTTTTTAACTTTATTAATCGTATTCTATTATAGATATTAAAGTTCACACGATTGGAACTAATTTGGGATAATTGGATTTTCATATTTTTCAAATTTCTAGTGTTAGGTCCCGCATAGCTGAATGTTGAAATATTGCAAATTACTCATAAAAACAAGTGTAACGTAAAAAAGAAAAGCAGGAGAGATTGCATTTGTGGTTTAAATCGACATTACTTCATCATCCAATTATCCCAAATTAGTTCCAATCGTGTTAGTTATGTTAAACTACGCAATCATCAATTTTACACCAGTTAACTATTCAGCCAATATGTTCGAAAGAAAAATTCTAAATTCAACATTGTCAGACCTGTAATTTGATCAAAGTAAACTCTTTTTAAGTAATAATACGTGTAAATCATTCTCTCTCTCTCTCTCCCCCCTCTCTCTCCTCTCTCTCTCTCTCTCTCTCTCTCTCTCTCTCTCTCTCTCTCAATATATATATATAAATATATATATATATATATATATATATATATATATATATATATATATATATATAATATATATATATATATATATATGCATGTTCACAGTCTGTGTAACACAATGAAATAGTGAAAAATCGTAATAATTACGACTAAACTTAGACTTCAAATATTCAGTCGTGTGTAGTCTCCACCCACTCCAACCCAAACAAAGACCTTGTTCGGGTTGTACGTGGCAGAGACTGAATCTTTCAGTCTACAATAAATATTGCACAAATCTCAATAGCTTTTAGCAGCATGGGTGCTTAGTGTCGCAAAAATATCCGGCCTTCCTTATTTAAAATCTACGGACAATAATAGTTTTTGCATACCTAACTAACGTGCGGGGGAAGTTTTGAGAAGGTGTAACTTTTTTGGTCGTATGCAGCAAAATTGAAATACTCGTTTCACTCCTCTTTGGCCAGCTACTTCTCCTTGAAATCATTCTTTAGGATCCTTTCTTCCTCGGGATGTTTTGTAATTTCCGCACAGCAGTACGGAAAAAAAGGATATGTGTGATAAATGGGCGAACTCGTCAAAGGTTCTAAGGGTATATGGACGAAATCAAACCGGATTAGCAGTTTACAAATGATCCTGAGATGGAACTTGTTCGTTCAAATGATGGATCGCCGCAGGATTTCAAGATTCGCGTTGAATAATCGCGATCATCATTATCCTCCCTGCATTGCACTCCATTCATCTTCCAGATTCAATGGTAAAGGCGTCTTGATTTATGTCATTTCTCACACTTTCGTCGCGCTGCTTGGCTGCTCGGGTCGTAAATCTAAGAGATTTGGACGGGCGAGTCACGCTCGTAAATTCTACATATGACGAACTGCTCATGCGCATATTTCATATTAATGAGGGCGCACAAAGGCATGGTGAGCGCGCGCCACGCGTGCCGGTCACAATAAACGTGGTATCCCTTTTCTGTCGGGAGATAGTTGGAGACAGTTGGAATGCGGCCATTACGCCAGCTGGAATGCGACGGAAAATGGTGATGAAATATTTAAATAACTGAGACATTTGCGGCAAAACTCCTTTTTTGTTTGCAATCGCTCGCATTTCAAAGTGACAGATATTTGTACCTACAGTTGACAGTTTGTCAAAAGTTTTCACAGAATCCGTCGGGTTATTTTACAATGTAATTTTGATCACGTTTTATGCGCACACCAATCGCTCAGAGTCTGGATTTTGCCCTTCTTGTTTCATCGGCGATACGGATTACCTTGAAACCCAAACAGTTCTTCTAAAATACCTTTTAAAATTCAAATTTCCTAACTGACTTATGATAGGGTTGTGTTACAGGTTTCTGTCTCTGCTGACCGGCTGATGTTTCCCGCAAAAGAATTACGCGCGAATTTGGACCTGTTCACCAGCGGATAGGCTCATGTATACTTTTCCTGGACCAATAGGAGCGCCCCCGGGGACGGATATGCTATCGGTCAATGGGCGTTGATTTTCGTGCTGACGCTTGCACAGTTCGCAATGAAAGTTTTGACTCATCCGTATGAAATTCTATGCCATTTTCTTTTAAATAAATTAACAAACAAAATTAGACTCGAAGGTTTATGTTACAGATGATTAAGATCATTTTGTTTCTGAACGACATTGTTCAAAATTGATCATACGTAATGTCATCCACACTTAAAAATAGGGAAAGACCACCATGGCCAAGAAATGCACTGAATAGCACTGGCCGATTCTATTGAAATATGTCCCCCGTGTGGAGTTTTACCTAATTTATATCTCTACGTTGAATAGTTGTGGCGAGCTGGGGCAACTACGAAGCGGTACGGTAAACGTGAATCGCTCTCTGAGGTCCCAAAGATAACTTTAAAGATTACAGAGCGGACGCGTAAAATTTGTGATGGACTTTGGTCCTATCATCTATCAAAAACTGTCACAGTGTAAAATACAGGAGAACAGCTTAGAATATCGGAGACATATAACGGCAAATGATGCGGTATTTAAAGTCGGTGAAGGCACGTATCAGGCTGCAAATTTTATAGAGCTCGTTTCCCTGTGTGATTTACTGAAAGCACACTTGTCTGAGAATAAATCAAAAAGGTAACTCAGTAATTCAATTGTTGAAGTTTTTGTCGCCGAAAGACGGGATTAGGCCCGATTACGTGTAATATTTTGCAGTCCCAAATGATTTCAAGAGTCTTGGCAACGCTTTGCGTCTCCGTTGAAAACGGTGGCCACTCACAGTATCTTACAAGGGATTAGGGCATGGTTTAGTAGGCTTTTGCAAGAATATATGACAGGGAAAATTGAGAGTCGCGAGGTTATGTAAGAGAGTGGGGTGACTTGGTTTAAGGTAGTTCGCACTAAAATGATTCTTAAACTTTTGGTCAAACTTTCATCAAGGAAACTTAAGCTGTACTCAAGTATAAAAAATAGGTGGCCACCGTGGAAATTTTGGTACTAGAGGAAGAAGTTACTCTATATTTTACTGGTAATGTATCGATATTTGAAATTCAAAATGGCCGCCATCCCTGTGTCATCTCTATGGAGGGAAATAAACTTCCCGATTTTCACAAAACTAAGCCGGTGAAAACTTCATTTACTCAATGAGCTTCAAAATACCCCCTCCCTAAGTGCTAGGCCAAAAGAATATTCTAAAAGTTTGAGAGTCCGAAATCTTTCTCCGAGGCTGCGTATTTGCCTTAATAATCAAAGAAAATCGTTCTGACCTAATGGGATGTATCCTTAGAGAGACAAAGCTGTCGTTTGTAACTTATTTTTGTGTGTTCCCCTTGAAATACCTCAAAATCACCGTTTAGTAAACATTAATGTTTGCAGGCTGTCGTAATTTTACTTCGCAGGTCTCTAAACGGCTTATTTGGTATCGCAGACGCCATTGGACCATGTTGGTCCGAATTTTCTGCAATGCAAGAAACTGTAACACCATTTATTTTTATGAATTCTGTCATTGAGAGGTGTTCAAGTTGGGTTTTCTTTGTAGGGCTCTCTCAGAATCATTAAAATTCTATGTTAAAATTGAACTGCAAAGAACAAAAAGTTGCCAAACGAGAGTGATTGCCCAGAGGAGTAACAACAAACTTGTTACATATATAGTTAGATTCAGCCGGGTGGGGGCGTACTCCTGTTCGGAACTGGTATGGATA
Organism: Ptychodera flava; assembly: GCF_041260155.1. Lineage (NCBI taxonomy): Eukaryota > Metazoa > Hemichordata > Enteropneusta > Ptychoderidae > Ptychodera > Ptychodera flava. The sequence continues at coordinate 17,314,278 of NC_091943.1, forward strand.
GCATTGAGTACGGGAAGTTGGTCGTCTTCAGCTTTGCTCAGAATGCCGTCTGTTCGTCCGGGATCTCTTCAACTGCCGAAAGATAAATTTCTCGGAAGGGAAAGAAACAAGACTGCTGCAGTGATGAAAAGGCTGAAAAATGGGAAATGCTTATCTATGGACAGGCTCGTTATCCCTTGGTATTAATGTCAATTTCTGCATCACTTGATATTATCGGCCAGACGTTCAATCCTCGGCTAGAATGCGCCTCGGGGACCGACAGATTTTCGGACTCTCAAATTTTTACATCACTTTTCTGGTCTACTGTTTGTGTGGGCTCATTTTGAAGCTGTCGGGGTAAGTGAAGACTTCACGGTCTTACCTTTTTGAAACTCGGAATGTTTAATTTCTCCCAAGGAGTTAACACAGAGATGCGGCCATTTTTAATACCGAGTGTCGGTAAATATGTAGATGATAAGTATTTCTCTTGCCAAGATTCGAACACTGACCGCAATATTCATGTTTGATTTTTGAACGAAGGTGATTGAAATTTTTCTTAGGGAAAGTTTTAGCAAAATTTTTGTCCCTCAATTTAGAGGTGTGGGCTACCTTGAGTAAAATACGTCTAGAGATAGAAAGTTTTAAACATTTTGTAAGACCTTTACCGAAGGAAAATTAAAACTGTTCTATTTCATAATCAAAAATGAAAGTTAGCGGTCATGTACCATACATAAATTTTGAGATTTAAAAACAACATTACTTAGAGTTTATCGACATTTGAATTTCAAAGTGGCCGACTGTGTTAGTCTGCTGGGATTTTTGGGAAAATACTTGATGATGAAACCTTCATTATTCCTTACGCGTCAAAATGCGGCCACACGAATCGCAGACCAGAAAAGTGACGTAAACGTTTGTAGTTTCCGAAAACCTGTTTCCAGGGCGCATTTACCTAAAGCAAGCCTGAGAACAGATACAAAAATCAGTGACATACGTGTACTTTCAAATCCAAAACAAGCAGATAATCAGTAGTTTATGGTAGGCCCCAAAAACCGCCTATATTCAAAATGGCCGCCATCCGAGTGTTAACTCTGTGGGGAAGAACTATTTATGAAATATCATAAAACTAAGCCCGTGAAAATTGTTTTATGCCATGAGCTTCAAGATGAGCCCAACGAGTGGTAGACCAGAAATGAATCGTAAAAGGTTGACAGTCGGAATATCTTTCCCCTAGGCGTATTCTACCTAGGTCCCTTCAAATACGGGTAAATGAGACAAACTTTGATATCATTCTTTTCGAGACTTAAAAGTTCAACCTGCTATAGCTTTGGAATGTATTCTCAAAGTTTTTGAAATACAGATTCCTTTCTATTCCTTACTGTCATGTCGACATGCCTTGTTGACTTTGTATAAACGCCAATTTATCCAATATCCAATTTTTGTTGTTGCCAACTAATTCTGATCCGGACTAAACTTTATTTGTCGATGATAACATTGCAAGGCTTGCACTATACCTTAGAGAAGGAAAATTTACTTGATTTGGAGAACACAAATAATAAACGCATTCCTTACAAATTACAGCAAAGTGTCCCTTTTAAAATCGAGACATCCAATTGTTGTCGTTCCGCCAACTAGTGGACGATCATGCAGAAAACCGGGGAATACATTTTGAAAGTAAGACGAGCATGATAATTCACTAATTGACAACCATGGCAACTAGGACATTTTATCACTTGAACTAAATCCGTACTGATCTGATTACATGCACATCGGTCATATATCACATTTTGACTTGTGGACAGCGCAGCACTAGGGTAAGTGGCCTATTTTTTTTTTTCAACGGATGGCGAAATATGGTGTTCAAAATCAAGGATACCAATTTCAGCTTTATTTGCGTATAATATCTTTAAGATATGGTAATTATAATCTAACCTTTGAAACGTGATTAGAGTTTGGCACAGATTTTCACCAAGCTCTTGTTTTCCCTATTGCAAGCTGTACTTTCCTTCATCTCTACAGTTGTTTTTTGTACATCCACCGCAGGAGGGCGATCTTCTAGCCCTGGTAATGTGTTGCCATACTCACTGGCACTCGAGTGGCGTCCGGGATGGTTTATCTCTTGTGCCAAACACATACCCCGTATATAAAACTATGGAAAACATAAAATTAGCCCTCAAACACAGTTCTATTATATCTCCTACAAACAATTATGCTCCGTCTGGCAAAACCTATGATAAATGTTTTGATTGTAGAATTGATACACGTAAAATATATAGTGACCTGTTGTCACAGTGAATAACTTTGTCTTTCTGCGCAGTAAAATGTTTTGGAGAATAAGAAGCAGTCTGAGGAGCCTGGATGTCCATTCATGTTTGCATCATCCCGAATTTATTCATTCAGTGTGTACTTCTTTTCTTTCTCAACAAAATTTGCTAATCTTTTAACTTTCCTCACCTATTTTAATTACTTTTCAATGAAAATTCCTGCGACACTAATTTTATTATTCTTTTTTAAGGCAGAGAAAAATAAAACGTTTGTTTCTCATCCTAGACACATTGCAAAAATGATGTGGTGACGCGGCGTTTTTTTTCTTCTCAATTTTTTTTATTCTTCAACCAACAAGAACGCGCAAAAAACATGAAAACAACAGAGGAATGCACACAGACATAAATGCACAGCAGTGTTGCTTTAGTATTTTTGTATAGCAACAGTTCTGTGGTTTGACTTTTAGTGCAGCAATGCACAGTTTTGACAGCTTAATATAACAGTGACATATGTGTACAGTTCTGAATGGAATGTTAGTGTCAGTTATTTTGTTTATAGTTCTGTTTTATACAGCACTGTGTTATGCACTATCATCGCGTATTTTTTTGCGGATTTTTGCACTTTATTTTCTCATGAGCAGAAAAAAACGTTGACGCACCAGGTCTGCATTGACGCGCGCGAGGATGAGAAAAAAACATTATATTTTTCTTGGCCTTAGATGCTTTCAAAATAGGTTACTTTGCATTTTTATTCATGGCACATTTTTATTTACTTTGTCGTGTAAGTGATGTTGTTTACCTCAAGGCTGGTAATCATAGTTGTGCATCTATGCTCCGTACATACTATAACAAGATCCAAGTAGCTATATTCCAGTAACATCGATATCAGACGTTTATTGCTGTGTATGTTTGGTATGAATGTGAAACAAAACTGAAAATCAACGTACAAAGGTTTTATTGCAAATATACAGTTTATACATCAGAAATAGAATTCAGAAAGACTTGTTATAAAATTTCATGATAAAAAGCAAAGTCACCAATGCCACACATCAAAAGTCCGAATTATAATTATATACAAAATGGTATTTGTCATGATAAAACTTCTCTCAAAGGCCTGTTCTGACTTAAATTTCCACTCGTACAGGCCAGACTACCTTGACCTAAAAATTGTGACATCACTGAGAATTGTATTAATGTACATTGTAAAACACATAGACAAAAAATCAAAAAAAGAAAGCAAAGTACATCATACACAACTAATATTGAGAAAATTTCTTTGTTAAGACTTATATCGAGAGTTATTTGAACTTTGATATCTGACCTTCAAAGAAATAAAATGACAAAGGTATAAATGCATGCAGACTGAAAAATAACAAGACAACTGTAAAAACTAACCACACTCGATTACAAAGTCATAAAATATCTCGTTATATTCATGAAATCTAGTCATAATGATACAGTTTTCTTCTACACTTTCCTTTCCATCATACTATATTCCTAAACTAAAGTACGCTCATGAGAATATAATTAAAGCTATGTGATTATTTATATCGCAGGACGTCATATCCAAACGAAAGTAGTTGTAGAAACTGGACTAATGAGGGCGCTAATCATAAAAACTCCGACAGGTTTCTGGAAGCTGGAATTCACCGTCACGGACCGAGTGACAAAGCGAAATTCCCAAACTCTACTCTGTGCAGTAATGCACGGTAAGAGACATGAGAGTTACAATCGACTGTTCATTGTACAGAAAATAATAAAAAAACCTTATGAAAGCAAATACTTCTGGCTTGGGACAAAAAGTCAATGTATAACTTCAAAAGAGTGATACCGTGATTCGCTATTTCATTTTTCGAAACAAACTAGTGCTAAGACTAGAAGATAGTTACTGAAATGGTATTAGGTAAAAGCTACATTTCTCCAGTCATTCAAATTGATCGCTTTGTCCTTACTTCAGAGTTTTGAGCTCTAGAAAATTTGGCGAAACTTTATTTCGACCGGTTACGCGGTTCGGCTAAGGCTAAAGATGACTAAGCTTCAAACTGTAAACAAAAGAGAACAAGGTTGTGTTTCATATGTCCTTTCAGAAATTGAATCAAACATCTACACTACTGTCCAAAGAGAAGTCTTAACTATTATAAGGTGCATTGAAATTCTCTAAAACATTGAAAATTGCTCTCCTAAAGCTTCAAAATGTCACACCGTCACCCACTCACATGCCTGTTGTCGTTTAGCTAGTCCAGTGGTCACGACCATGGTACCAGCGCCCTCTACCCATCGACTTATGTTCCGCCATATGCTAAGTAAACCGCGATGGGACGGATCAGTGGCGTTGGCTCTCTCATTTATGTCGTTCATAGTGACAGAATCAATTACTATTGAGTGGAAATATTACCATCCCAGATCAAAACACACATCATCGGAAGCACAGGTATTTTTTAAAAATCCATTTTGCACGCACAATTGTTGATTCGCCCAAGTCTAGAGGAGTTGGATAAGATGGGATCGGTAAATAGCCTTGTTCACTGTTACAGGTTTGTTACTAAATATAGCTGTACGCGCGCGACATCGGACACGCAGCTTGAAATGCGGACAAATTTTATCAATGTTGCATGCGTGGCTGTTTTTGCAGCTTGTACTCTGAGTCGTGAATATGTTTTTTAGTATTCACTGTTACACAAGCAGTCGCCCACTGAGATGTATTTTCGTCGTTCTTGCATGCGTAATTTTCAAAAGCGTAATCTAAAAATGCGGACAAATATTTATTTTTGCATATTAATGAGAGAACAGTGACGTAAACTGTGAACGGCCCTATTGCAGTGCATTGTACACCCTGGGTGTATACCGCACTTCAGACACCTATCACGTCAAAATTATACATATTTATATCTTTAAATTGTTGAAAATATCTCACCTATGGGATATTTGTACCCAAGAGGTGAAGCGACTGTCACAAATATACGGCACAGTCCACTCATTCAGTATTTTATCTACAAAATGTGATCCTTTCAACTTCATTTCATCTGTTCACAGAACTGCATCACGCTGCGCCTTGGGCCTTGTGTGTCAAATACGGAAACATAACTTGATTGTAAGCCAACCGTTTGTCAAAGTTCCTAAATTTTCTGAGTGAAAATTATCAGAAAACAACATCATTTGGGCTTATATTTACTCTAGACATGAGGCGACATCAACATAGAATAACATTTTACAAAAACTATCTTTCTAAATGTGAGAAATAGATGGTTTTTGGAATGTAAACATGATGTAAATGGTGCGATTCGTTCGTCGTCACGCTTGAGTGATAATCGGGAAATTGCATGGCGCCAAAAGTTTTTGACAGAAATGCAATATTTTGATGAAATGCAGACATACACATCATCTTGGTGTTTCTGTCTACTTAGAAAATACTGTGATGTGTTTGTCTGTCAACCCTGTAACACAGATTCTGTCTCGGCTGACTGCAATGTACCAGGGGTTGCCCACTTGACGTTGGAACAGATGACCTATACAAGTCCTATCTCGACTCCAAATCGAAATCCTATCATTGTTGAAATCACAAACATAAACATTGTCAGCGCCATCAACGGCAATGCTGTATGGGAAGGACAGCTGACTATCGCCGTCACCTAACTCACCGTATTGGTACAGGTAATTGAAATCAGCATCAAAACACTTGATGCAGTGATTGCGACAGTCAGACACCATGATGACATCCCTACTGTTGACAGCGACAAAGTAGGGCAAGTTGAACCGTGTACGGCCATGGCCTTTACTACCAATCTCTCCAACATATTGACCATTCGTGGTGTACTTGAGTAACCTATGACCTTTGACATCAGTGACCAAAACAAACCCTCTCAAGAGAGCTATGCACCTGGGATCAGTGTCTCCAGGTAAAGTAATTATTCTTATAACTTTATTATTTTGATCACAGACAATAATTTGCAAATTCTTGTCATCAAGTATGTAGTAGTGGTTGTCCTGAGAGACTGCTACAGACTGTGGCTGGAATGCTTTGGCCAACTGACCGCTGAAACTTCCTAGCACCTTTTCACATGTGTAGTCTTTGTTCAGTATCTGAACAACATTGTTGCCTTTGTCACACACCAGAAGTTTGTCATTGTGAAATGTTAAACCACATGGACTCTTGAACTTCTGTCCTGGACTAGGACCTTGACCCTCCAGTTTGAATTTTGACCAGCCACCTGTAAGGTCAAAGGTTAAAACGAGCAATCAGCAGAGTGGAATTGCAATGCATTTGCAGCGTAACAAACTGTTCTCACAAACACAGCTTCAAAGTGAGAATAGCTATGAATACCGTTCAAAACGCATCAAAATAACAATTCAACAAGGTAAATACTCAATTTTACATATTTTTGTAATTCCATATTTTAATGTCTTTTTACCATGCCAACAATGTAAATTTGTGGTCTTAAAACTTGACTTTTCAATATGCTAGACTGAGAATAGAAATGCCATTTTGCAGAGCGCATGTACTATGGTGTCATGAAGTGGTAGCGTCGGCCCTTGCTTATACATGTACAGACACTGACACGGGTGTAACTTTACAGCAGAACTTCTTTATTGCAGTCTGTGGCTCAGGTCCAGCTCTAGCTCATTCTACCTTACAAAGCCTAAGTTGGGTCATTTATACCCTTCACTAATGCTTACCCATGCTAATGTTCGTCTGATTGGTTAATTACTGTCACATGACTTGTCACATGATTTCTTTACTATCACATGACTTGTCACATGATTTATAAACGTACTGTCATTGGCTAGTGTATTAAGACTGATAGTATCTTCACAGCTTGGGTATGGATTATAACAGCTTGGGTATGGAATGTAGCAGCTTGGGTCTCTAGCAAACACATTTTGTAGCATGGTAAACATTAAATAAACTATCACAAAGATTACATTGAAACTTAAAGAACACTAAAGAAAGATTGCATTCAAATAAGGAATTATAAAATGACGAAAGAATGTTCTTGATAAAATTCTAGTTGTCAGCTTCATTACACCTCCCTTTTTCTCCTGGAAAAAAAAACTGTGTTTTTTGTAAATGATAAATGAGTCACTGATAATAAGTACTGTTTAAGTGATATGAAAATGTTTATGAGAAAACTGTCATTTGTAAAAGACAACGTAGAGTGCTGGATGCCCATGGTAGTTGAGAAAAGTATCACAACTCGTGGTGCGTAAAAATGTTCACTGAGGAAAGTTCATTTTCATGTCGCCTTTTACATTCTTGATGATGTCACAAACACATGTTGATATCCATATCAGCCATATGAGTATCACAATATGATATCATTGACAATTGATGTGTTCAAGTTATGCATTTGTCTCACAAACCATACAAAAAGTACAAATCACCACTAAAAGAAAACAAAATCTATTTCAATTACTTAATCAATTATATTTAAAAAAAAACAAAAAAACTATATCACAGTAACAGCTAGCAAAAGGACAGGTGTAATTAATTGACTGTGTCATACATACGGGAAAGTGCATCTGCATTTTGATTACAATTTCCACTTCTATGTTGTATGCTAAATGTATATGGTTGTAATAGAAGGGACCATCGCATCAGCCGACTGCTCGTGTTTTTCATTCTTTCTAACCATTGCAGTGGCTGATGATCAGTTTGTACAACAAATTCTCGGCCATACAGGTAAACATGGAGTTTATTTATTGCCCACACTATAGCCAAACATTCTTTCTCAATAGTGGGATAGACTCTTTCTCTAGGAAGAAGTTTCCTACTGAGATACATGATAGGATGTTCTCCTGAATCACTGCTTTGGCTGAGTACACAGCCGATCCCAAATTCACTTGCATCAGTCTGAACCAGGAATTTGGCATTGAAGTTCGGACTGGCCAAAATTGGTTGCTGCATGAGTAATTCCTTGATAACTGTGAATGCTTTCTCACACTGAGAATTCCAAACAATTGAATTTGGTTGATGTTTTTGAGTCAAGTCCGTCAATGGACTTGCCAGGTCTGAAAAGGTAGGGATAAACTTCCTGTAGTAGTTAGCCAAGCCTAAAAATGAGCGTACATGTTTCTTGACCACAGGTCTCGGGAATGACTCAATAGCTTCCAATTTCTCTGGGTCTGGTTGAATGTAACCATTACCAACTATATGACCAAAAACTTTGGCCTTAGAGGCACCAATAACACATTTGTCTGGTTTTGCTGTCAAATTAGCCTGTCTTATTCTATCAAATACCTCTCTGAGGTGGGTTAAGTGGGATGACCAGTCCTCACTATGAGTATTAACGTCATCAAAATATGACTTTGCATAATCTTGACACTCACTAAAAATGCTATCAATAAGCCTTTGGAAGGTTGCAGGTGCATTTTGCATGCCGAAAGGCATAACCAAGTATTCATAGAGACCAAAGGGGGTTATAAAGGCTGACTTAGCTCGACTGTCGTCATCTAACGGAATTTGCCAATATCCTTTAGTCAGGTCTAAAGAACTGATGAACTTTGATCGGCCAATTTCATCCAAAATCTCATCTATGCGAGCCATTGGGTAAGCATCAAATTGTGTAATTTGATTAAGTCTTCTATAATCTACACAAAAGCGTATTGTATGATCCTTCTTGGGAACCATCACAATTGGCGAAGCCCACGGGCTACAAGAACTCTGTATTATATTAGCAGAAAGCATTTTCTGAACCTCCTCCCTAACTTTGTCTTTTATTGCTGGAGGGTGGCGGTATGGTTTTTGGTGAATTGGTTGTTGACTGGTTGTAATAATAGAGTGTTTGGCTAGAGAAGTTCTCCCAGGTACATCAGAGAATATATCCTGATATTCATACAATAGCTTGCGGACTTCTAGCTTTTGAGGCTCAGTGAGGCTGTCTGATATTTTTACATCTTGCCATCCTTGAGTTTGTTCTAATTGTGGCCCCTCAATTTCACACAGTTTCACATCTGAGGAGAGCTCATGGTCATCCATAGCATCTACTAGAAAACAACTTTCACGATCCACCCAAAGTCTGAGTAAATTCACATGAAATATACGCAAGCATTTGCGACTGCTCCCTATGTCAATTTCATATTCAACCTGACTGACTTGCCGGGTAACTGTATACGGACCCTTCCAACTGGCCTGAAGCTTGCCTTGACTAGTAGGTAACAATAGGAGTACTTTTTGTCCAACCTGAAATGAGCGTTTCCTAGAATGACGATCATACCACAATTTTTGCTTAGTTTGGGCTGCTGCCATGTTTTTCTGGACTAGGTCAGTCATATTTTGTATTTTTTCTCTCATTTGGACAATATATTGTACAACATTTTGTGGCTCAGTTATCTCACCTGTCCAGATTTCTTTAAGTGCAGAGAGAGGTCCCCTAACTGGCCGCCCATACAATAACTCAAATGGAGAAAACCCGGTGGACTCTTGGGGAACTTCCCTATATGCAAATAACAAATATGGGATATAGGTGTCCCAAGTCAAGGGTTTCTCCCTTGCATTTCTTCGCAACATTTCTCGCATGGTTTCATTAAACCTTTCAACAAGGCCTGTACTGCCTTTGTGGTAAGGAGTACATTTGATTTGGCTGATTTGAAGAGATTCACAAATACACCTCATAAGGCGTGACATGAAATTTGAGCCCTGGTCTGAAACTATTTCTTCAGGCAGCCCCACATGTGAGAAGAAAGAAATAAGTGCATTGGCTATCGTCTCAGTATTCTGATTGCGCATAGGTATGGCCTCTGGATAACGAGTTGAATAATCACAGATTACTAAGAGGAAGCAGTTGCCTGCTTTAGACCTTGGTAAAGGGCCCAAGATATCTATCGCTATTCGTTTGAAAGGGACATCAATGATAGGTAGGGGGTTAAGGGGTGCCCTTTCAGCTTGTAACTTGCGGGACGTCTTTTGACATTCTGAACAAGATCTACAGTATTTGGCAACATCTCGGAATATGCCAGGCCAGTAGAAATGTTGGAGAATTCGATCCTTTGTTTTAGAAATCCCTAAATGACCTGCAATTGGCACTTCATGGGCTAACCTGAGAATTTCAGAGCGGCACGCTTGAGGAACAACAAGCTGCTCATACTTATGTGGATTTGTGGGGTTTTTGGAAGACCATTTTCGGTATAACAAATCGTTACGAAAGAAAAAGGCTACCCTCTCTCCATCAACTAGACTCTCTGGCCGAGCCCGGTCTCTCACACCTGCAAGTGTGAGATCCTCAGATTGCAAACTCTTGAGGTTATCAGAACTCGATGGCAAATTTAACTGAATTTGAGATTTTACTTCTGCACTAGATTCAACATCCATTTGATTACTTTGACTGATATAACCTTTTCACTTTGATCCTCATCAGAAGGAGAACTACTGACTACCATCGAACTTGGTTCAACTGATTTACTTTGTATCCCTGACTCTAAATTTTCTTTCTCTTCCTGTTCCTGTTTTCTATCTATCTCCCGTTGTTGATTACGTGTAACAACCAATACCTTCGAGGGAGTTTCAGGGAATTTAGATGAAGAATACTGGGTTTTAGTCAAATAGTGGCGCTCCCAAACATCACCTATTTCATTCCCAAGAAGTAAGTCACGCTCAAGTGTAGGATGCACAGCAACATCTATCCAACCTTTAAAGTATTCACATGTAACATACACATTTGCTACTGGTAACCTTCTATTTTGACCTTCAATACCGGATAACTCTATGGTTTTACCTGTGTATGCACCTGATGAAACTATTCTTTTGTTTGCCACACTGTGTGAGCATCCGGTATCACGAAGGATCAGAATTCTCTCTCCATTCAAACTGCCGAAGGTCTCATATGGACTCTGAGACATGACTTCTCTAGAACACGGTGGACTTTGTGGCTTACACCAAAATATTCCTGTGGGCTTATTACGTGGTTCGCTACAGTGTGCAGCTATGTGACCAAATTTATTGCAATTGAAGCACCTAATTTGCCTATTCCGATTTGCGTACAATTTGTGGTTTTCAGCATGTAATGGAATACTTTGTTGCTGTGTGATTTCCTGTTGTGGTTTAAAAATAGATGCCTGTATATTCATAGATTTTTGATCACCTCTTACAGCTATATACTGGTCAGCAAGATCACCTATCTTGGCAATGGTTTCAGGCTCCTTCTCTCTAAGCCAAAGAGACATATCTTTTGGTACTGAATTGTACGCCTGCTCTTTCAAAATCACTTGCTTTAACATCTGAAATTCTCCATCAACCTTTTCAGCTTCCATCCAGCGATCAAATAAATCTGTTGTTCTTGTTGCCCACTCTGTATATGTTTCCCCATCCCTACGACAAGAATTTCTGAACTTGCTTCTGTATGTTTGAGCATTCAATTTGTACCGCTGAAAAATTGCTTCTTTCAATTTATTATAATTAGTCGAATGCTCTCTGGGAGGGAAACATAAGCCTCCTTGCCTTCCCTGTTAATGCTGGAACCAGTCTAATAACCCATTCACTCTCATCCCATTTATTGGTCGTAGCAAGTCTTTCAAATGTACGTAAATATACATCAACATCATCGTTGTCTTGTAGAGAAACAAGTTTAATTTCATTGACACTATTTTGTTTGCTGTGACCTACATGGGATGAGAGGCGGTTTTCAAATTCTAACCTTTGTTTGTCAAGTTGAGCCTTAAGCTCCAGTTTTTCTTTCTCAAGTTGAGCTTCAAATCTTTGCCTTTCTCTTTCTCTTTCTGCTTCTCTGTCTTTTTCTCTTATTTCCAATTTCTTGATTTCTAAATGGAATAACTGCTCAGCGGTAAGCTGAACTGACATATCTGAGTGAACCTCATTAGACTGTGGTTGGTCAGTATTTTCTATTTCTACCTGTGACTGACCCCCAGCATTACTGCGAGTAACAGGTTTGTGAGACATAATGCAACACTCTAATCTTAACACACACCAATTAAATCAATGATCAAACTGTGATACTCACTTTTGGTGCTTCTTCTCTTTCTCGTGGAGTCTTCACTGCAGCTCTATAATCTTCTCAACTTCTGTGGTTTAATTCTCTACGGCAATCTCCCAACAGCTCAGGCTTCTCTGTTGCTCAGATCTTGTACTTCTGTAGCTTGGCTTGTCACTTCTAGTCATTACCATCAGCTGGTTTTGTTCAGCCTGGTAAAACTGTTCGTACTGTTATGCAGGTCTGCAATATCAGTACTCTAGCATGAGATAAAATGCTGCAGCTTTCAGTTCTCGCCACTGTAACTTCAGTGTTCTCAGACTTCTCTGCTGCTGGATACTTCTGGAAGTCGTCTTCTCACCACTGCAACATCACTGTGTTCTTGACTTCTCTGCTGCTGGCTACTTCTGGAAGTCGTCTTCACCACTGCAACTTCAGTGAGCTCTTGACTTCTCTGCTGCCAACTTACTGGTCTTCAATGGTAAGGTGTTGTAATAACTTGGAGAACCCACCGCTGGTCACCATGTCATGAAGTGGTAGCGTCGGCCCTTGCTTATACATGTACAGACACTGACACGGGTGTAACTTTACAGCAGAACTTCTTTATTGCAGTCTGTGGCTCAGGTCCAGCTCTAGCTCATTCTACCTTACAAAGCCTAAGTTGGGTCATTTATACCCTTCACTAATGCTTACCCATGCTAATGTTCGTCTGATTGGTTAATTACTGTCACATGACTTGTCACATGATTTCTTTACTATCACATGACTTGTCACATGATTTATAAACGTACTGTCATTGGCTAGTGTATTAAGACTGATAGTATCTTCACAGCTTGGGTATGGATTATAACAGCTTGGGTATGGAATGTAGCAGCTTGGGTCTCTAGCAAACACATTTTGTAGCATGGTAAACATTAAATAAACTATCACAAAGATTACATTGAAACTTAAAGAACACTAAAGAAAGATTGCATTCAAATAAGGAATTATAAAATGACGAAAGAATGTTCTTGATAAAATTCTAGTTGTCAGCTTCATTACATATGGATACTTTCGTTTGATTTTTTAGTGGAAGGCCAAACATGTTGGGTTATCTGTCTGAAATTAGGACTTGACCTTTCAGACTTAAATTTCTCCACCTGACCACAGGGTCGAAGAGGTCAAAGGTCAAAATTGGCAAAGCAGTTGTTGAATGCTGTGTGTGCTGATGGTTTCAAATTATAAACAGAGATATTGATTCAAATCAAAGTTCAATATCACAATTCTACAGAGTAAATCCTCAGCCTTACTGAATTTTTGCTGCTAAGCCGTATTTTACTGTCCCTTTACCATGGCAACAATAGAAATCTTGTTTTTTTTCAATTATTTGTCTCAAAATGTTAGAAATGCCATCCTTTGTACGTTCATTTAAAGATTTTATAGCAAGACACATTGTGGATACATATCTTTGATAGTTTTATCAAAAGGTAAATCTATTTGGTCGTTAAACTTGAGTCCTGGATTTAAACCTTGATTTTGTCCTAATGACCGCAAGGTCGAAGAGGTCAAAGGTCAAAAGTAAATATATGTAATGACATCAAAATATATGTCATGACAATAAGCTACATTTGCTAATGTAGCTTTAAATTGACAATAGATGTACCCAAAAAACCTTTTGGTATTTTAACTTTTGTCCTAGAACTTAACATTAATTTTGTCCAGATGACCACAAGGTCAAAGAGGTCAAAGGTCAAAAGTAGATAAATGTAATGAAATTTAAATATAATATCATGACAATAAGCTGTGTTGGCTAATGCAGTTTAAATTGAGAATAGATGTTGATATAAATCAAACTGCCGCACAATGGTAATTCTAATCTTGACTAATGTTTGTTATTTTGATATTTTAATGACTATTTACCATGGCAACAGTATTAATAAATGATGAACTAACTTTTCAAAGCAGGGGTTTCACTAAGTTTTGAAGTAGGGGGCTAAAATAAAAATGTAGGCGGCTTTGCAGCTGCGTACCATGACCGCCAAGGGGGGGGAGGGGGAGGGTGCGGGAGAGGGGTGTCCCCTCCCTCTAGGCCGAAGGCCGGAAGCCCTGAAAAATCAGCTAAAAATTCACTTTTACAGCTCAAAGACACTTGAAATTATAGTATTTTCAGAAGTATTGTCAGCAGTGCTCCAGGACAATTTGTGTTCATATATCATAAAAGCAATTTACCTGGGAGATTAAATATGATAATTCATAAATAAAAATGATGAAAATTGGGTAATGCTGAATATATTTTGAAGAAAGAAAACTAAAATCTAGAAATAATTTGACAATACTGCTCAGTAAAGTACCTTGATGTATGGTATGAAAATTGGTATGTTAAGAACCTCTATTTGCTTTTAGGAGGTAAACTATAATAATTCATTACTATTAATGATATAAATTTGATATTGTAGACGATATTATACAGTGTTTCATCTAGACAGGGGGATGGGGGATCCCCCTTCTGTTGACATGTTGGCACCCCCAAGTAATTTGTCAAGGGGGGACCAGCCTCCCATGAAATGGTGTCAGTCATATCTTAGAGATTCAAGTAGAACACATGATCTGGTGAAGTCCTCCCTACATTTTCTGGTAAAGAGGGGAAAATCCCCCCTGTTGACGCCATCCTGGATGAAACACTGATATTTTAAACACAAAAAACGATAAACTTTCTTGTACTATGTTGTGCTTTAAATTAAGAACCCTGATGTTGGGTATGAAAATAGGTAAATGAAGAAAATTAATACCATTTAGGAGGTAAAAATGATAATTTATTTATCAATGATTAAAATTTATTATGGCGACCATACTTCACAAAATGAAAAAAAGTAAGAACCTTGATATGGGATATGAAAATTTGTACGTTCAGAAGCTCACATAATGGATTTAACCTGACGATCGTTTTCTAAGTGAGTTCGAAGGTCTGCTCGTATTTTAATTATGACTCATGTCTATCCCTTCTTATATTGGAGCGGGTAGACCGAAAAGCAGCACATATCATACCTCCAGGTGTATGGACACATTTACGCCTATGGCAGTGCAACGCCCCGCAATGCAGGTCGGCCTACTAAAATTCAAACTGTAATAAATTGAGAAGTTTTTTCGTAAGAAAAAATCAGGCCATTACCATCGAAAACAGTTTAAACCCACGAAATTACACTCTCCTTCGTTCCTTGGTGCGCTTTAAAGCTTGACCTCGCGATCGCTTCTCTTTCTGTTCCGGTCATTTTGAATTGAGTTTATGAGGGTCGACAGGTGTAGTACGGACGTTTTCATTGGCGAATATAAAAGTCACTATATTGGGGTCAGCAATTGCAGTAGCCAATAGAATTGTCCATTGCAATGCCGATTTTTACTCAGGCAACACACCCCAGACGTGTTACACGGCGATCGCAGTGCTCGTCTACTAAACTTTGTTTCACATAAAACCCTTAAATATTTGATAGCACAGCTTGTGATACTTGTCCGAACCATTTCAGAAGGTAAAAAACATTTTAGCGATGAAAGAGTCCCAATTTTCCAAAAAAGTAGCCGGCGAAATCGTGAGAGTAACCGGTCAATTTCGCCGGCTGCCGGCTCTTAATGAAACCCCTGCAAAGTGTAGGAAACCATTGTTTTTAATGTAGAACTCATTACACTGTATGAAATCGGGCGTTTACACTTCCGGTTTAGCAACGGTTTGTCAGCGGTTCGTCACCGGTTCAATGGCTGATCCGACTGGACCGGAAGAGAACCGTCGGTTGTTTACTTACCAATACGTTACTTAACCGTCAGCTTATCCGCTTGTAGGCCGACGTATACGACATGGCTTAAATGTCCTTTAACCGGCATGGTTAAGCCCAACTTATACATCGGTTAGGGCCACGTCGGTAACGTTGAATCAAATACTCGTAACCCGTTCACAACCTCAAAATTCTGCCGAAACTTTTGTAAAACCGCAGTACTTGCTAGCATAACGTCATTTACCACTGATACCAGTTGTGTAACATAAGCTAGGTATCCGTATCTGCGCGTGTGATTTTACTGGGATTTACAGGACATGTTCATGATTGCATTATCAATGGAGGTATGCTACCTCCATGCTACCTCCACGCTGCATTAATGTAGAGAGTGGCAGCGAGACCTGACTTCTACTGTAGCCTATATTCGCTAAAAGAGTGAGCTTATCTAGGCATGGATGTCTATTTTTTACATCCATGATGTAGGCCAGTTTGTGGAGGGACAGTGTGTAGGCCTACGTTTCGAGTATTCTTCAACCAACGGAACGGCTATATGCCGTGAAACACACACGTTTCATAAATTACAACATTTAATGTTTGTCAGTCAGACAGTCTGTAAAAGAAATCTTACACTGCATACCAAACGTCGGTTTCGAAACTATCGGGAATCGAGCGCAGTCTTATATAGAGCGCTCAATCTGGGGGAAAGCTTTATGACCACAAATGTAGTCGACTTATCACTTCAGACTAACAGGATTAATGTGAAAAAGCAAAAAAGCAAACAACGCTACCAGGCGGCAACCGTAACTACCAGGCGCCAAATGTAAAATAATTATTTTACACATTAGAAGAACATATTCATACGAAAAGGGTGTACTTGCATGCATTTATCAATAAAAATAAACTACTATAGCATAAGTATAAAAAATCAATACAGACATAAGTAAATACATATATGAGTGAAAAAACATACATATATGTGAACCAATTCATACGTGCATACGTACGTGCATACATACATACATACGTACGTGCATACATACATACATACATACATACATACATACATACATACATTCATACATACATATATACATACATACATACATACATGCACTCACGCACGCACATACATACGTGCATACGTACGTGCATACGTGCATACGTACGTGCATACATACATACATACATACATACATACATACATACATACATACATACATACATGCATGCATGCACTCACGCACGCACGCACGCACGCACATACATACATACATACATACATACATACATACATACATACATACATAACATACATACATACATACATACATACATACGTGCATACATACATACATACATATACACACATACAGGATCGAAAAGTTTACATGGTGGGGAACGAAGTACGCATGCGTATATCCAGTCGCACACACACACACTCACACACACACACACACTGCTACTCGGAAAAGTTTACATGAGGGGGAACGAAATACGCATGCGTATATCTACTCGCACACACACCACTGCTCTGAAAAGTTTACATGAGGGGGAACGAAGTACGCATGCGTATATCCACTCGCACACACACACTTACACACACACACACACACACACACAACACACACAACACACACATTGCTACTCTCTCTGAGATACACACACTGACGCGACGATCTGCAGGCCCGGAAGTGCCACACCGGGGAGCTCACACTTCTTACTCGGACTCTACGTACCTCGCGGCGTCGAAGGCTAGTGACGATGACAAAGATGTGCGACACTTTTTCTCTTTCTTGCCTTTGTGTCGTGAGTCGGGTTCGTACAGGGCTTTACACAGTGATAAAGTGGTAGCCGGCCTGAGTAATACTACACTGCTTAGAGGCCCCGTAAGGGTTTCTGACTTAATGGTACCTGCCATGCCGGCGAAGTTCTGCTGGGGTTAACGGCCCAACCCAGGCCAATAAAACACTGGGAGTCGTGTATTACAGCTCTCTGCCATTCGGCTTATATTCTTTAATGGTTAAATACAGCATTCAACAGGAACTACAGCAACAGCTTACTGGAACTAAAGCAACAGCTTTACTGCTAAACTCTCTGCTCTCTAAACTCTCTGCTATACTTTACTCAGGATCGTACGTAGCTCCACTCAGCAGGGAATGAATGTCTGGAATGCCAAGTATGCCCACTGGAACTAGACAGCAACGGAGTACGGAGAACTGGAATTTTCAAACTAATATTAAGAGCCACTGTGTATTTTCTAATAAACTCATTTTCACGCCTACGACATTTTAGTGCCTGATGTACAAGGCAGTGGTTGTATTTTTTACGAATTTTCATTAGTTCTACGCGTGAATTTTTTGATCGAAAAATTGATGCTTTGTAAAGTTTGGTCAAACATCAAATGTATTCACTTTTCCCCGGACGTTTTTTGATGAAAGTCATATGGTCAACCCGGTCAATGTAGTATCATTCGACTCTTAATGGTACGAAATGTGTCAAACTGTCATCCGACCCCTAGCGTTTTCACGTAATGGGGGCTTTCTTTCTGCCTACTTTTAGTGATTTTCTAAAATGTGGACGCCTTATGTAAACATAGCCAGGCCGTCAGGCCTGCAGTTGAGGACCGGGGCAGCAGGTCACCTCGACCCCTGTCCGTTTCGACCCAAGTAATTCACACCCTCTTGTCGTTGTTTGTGGTCAAATCAATCCCGGTGCCTTAGTCACTTCGACCTCAGTCAGTTTTCATGTTACATGTACCTGACAACGTTTTACTGAGTACATTATGCAACTTGTTTCTGTGAGAAAACTGCTGGCTTCGCTACAACAATCCACGGGGTAGCTGTGATATCGCAGCGGTACTTGTGCGTGTCGAACGCGCTCGGGTCATTGGTTTGGGGTCATCCCTGTGGCGATGACCCCAATGACTCGATCGCGTTCGCCACGAGTACCGCTGCGATATCACAGCTATCCACGGGGCTGTGAACACTCTGATACTTGTGGGAGGCCTGGGGTACCCCGGCCCCATTGTCATTTACTGACTGGGGAACGTGTCTCACTGAAGTACGGATGGATAAAGCATGTCATTTACTGATTTTGGAAATAAAGCATTCGTCATTATCGCAATTGCTTGCCATATGCGGCAAGATTGGATGAGCGACGCCGGTCCGCTCGCCTTGGTGTCTTGACGCCAAATGAGCCTATTTCCGGTTTAGGCGTTGGGCTTACAGCAATGCATTATAGGATATCTTCCAGGGCGGCGTGGATCAGTGTGTGTGTGTGTGCGAGTAGATATACGCATGCGTATTTCGTTCCCCCTCATGTAAACTTTTCAGAGCAGTGTGTGTGTGTGTGCGAGTAGATATACGCATGCGTATTTCGTTCCCCCTCATGTAAACTTTTCCGAGTAGCAGTGTGTGTGTGTGCGAGTGGATATACGCAAGCGTACTTCGTTCCCCTCATGTAAACTTTTCGATCCTGTATGTGTGTATATGTATGTATGTATATATGTATGTATGTATGTATATGTATGTATGTATGTATGTATGTATGTATGTATGTATGTATGTATGTATGTATATGAGTGTGTGGGTTTGTGTGTATGTGCGTGCATGAGTGCATATGGGCTATGTATGTATGTATGTATGTATGTGCGTGCGTGCGTGCATGAGTGCATATGGGCTTGTGTATGTATGTATGTATGTATGTATGTATGTATGTATGTATGTATGTATGTGCGTGCGTGCGTGAGTGCATGTATGTATGTATGTATGAATGTATGTATGTATGCATGTATGTATGTATGTATGTATGTATGTATGTATGTATGTATGTATGTATGTATGTATGTATGTATGAATGTATGAATGTATGTATGTATGTATGTATGTATGTATGTATGTATGCACGTACGTATGTATGTATGTATGTATGCACGTACGTATGCACGTATGTATGTATATGTCTGTCTTCATAGGTCTTGTGTGAATTGGTTCACATATATGTATGTTTTTTCACTCATATATGTATTTACTTATGTCTGTATTGATTTATTTATACTTATGCTATAGTAGTTTTTTATTGATAAATGCATGCAAATACACCCTTTTCGTATGAATATGTTCTTCTAATGTGTAAAATAATTATTTTACATGGCGCCTGGTAGTAACCAGCTAATTTCATATGCATTTATGCAAGGAATGCCGTGACGCGGTTCAGCTTTGATGCAAAGGGGCAAATAAAAAGCTGTCACTCATGGATCATGTGAGTGATTATTTACTTCGATCATAGACGTGTTTTAGAGGGTCTATGCTTCGATGCGAAGACAAGTATCAGTGACAAGCGTAATATACAGTATGGCCACATGGTTCGTTGTCCACACGTGCAGCCTCATCAGCTTGATCTGTCGAAGGTGATTAAAATGTGTCTGATTAGCCTTAGCTATCAAGTGTTGGCACGCACAAAACACAAAACTTTCAGATGATCACACCACAGATCCAATTTTAAATGCTGGGAAAATGCCAGGTACGCAACAAATGTGCATGAGTTAGGTATATAGACTGGTCCGCAGCACAAAATCTCATGAACCAAACTGCAGGGACTGACGCAAAATTTATCTCTTTACTAATTCTGTCAACAAAAAAACACATTGATTACACAACAAACAAGGATGAGCGCAACAAATCTCTAAACCGAAGCAATCCGGTTGTTTCGTATCAAAGGCATTTTTCGTTCGGATGTAAAATTTTCGAAAAACTGACGCCAAATTTCTCTCCCTACTTGTGCTGTCAATATTAAAACACATTGATTGCACAGCAAACAAGATAAAAGCGACACACCTAACCGAAGCAACCCATTTAAATTCTCTAAATGCAACTTTATTTCGTAATTCACAACACTTTGTAAAATTGTGTTAAGTCTTTTGTAAACATGGAGTTTTTACAAATCCCTGTTTCAGATTTTCGACTATTCATCAAAGTTTGGGTTGACGTTATGATTGGGAAATGAATCGGATAAGCATGAAGACATGCGTTTACGGTAGTTCTCTTTTTGGAGGAGGTGATTGCCCTGTATGGCCATTTACTCGGTTTCAGATAAACATAGGAGGTGGAGCATGCAGACATATTTGCAATTGGAACTGCCGATTCTTTATTTTGTTTGATAGTCCTATAGAATATAGTTGCATTTTGCCAAGGTCGGTGCCATTAACTTTACCGAAAGCGACATAGCCATTCAGTCGCCCGAGATATAGTCTTAAACTGCAGAACTTGCAATTGTTTCTTTCGACTTGCTGATTCCTGCTTCTTCAAGGGCACGTGTGACAACGTAATTGTGGGATGAGCTACTACTAGCCCTGCGTACGATGCTGTGTGTTCCGCTACAGCTAACCGCCCCGCTGTGGTGAGCGGGGCGGTTAGCTGTAGCGGAACACACAGCATCGTACGCAGGCTAAGCTACTACAAGATCGTGTTGAAATTTTGCATCAATGGCGACGTCATGACTCAAATTATGAAAAAAACCCGCAAAATGCCTTTGCTCAAAACCCTATGGCTTGCCTACGAACCTGACCTAGTCCGACAAAGCTGCACGAAAACAACGTTTTCAACGCCAGCTTTTTCATTTACCGGTGATAACCAAGCCTTGCCATTCCGGGAACGTTACTCGGTTGATCTTCGGCATTGTTCGGCAATGGTCGGTTACCCATAGCTACAGGGTATCATTCATACTCGGATAGACACGATTCAACCGTCGGGGGAAATCGGATGGGGATCGTGACATCGTCATCGTCGCTTGCATCAATGACGGCATCGGAAGATATTTCAATTCACAAAAGGTGAAACAGCCCAAACTGCGGTCAAATTTAATAAGTAGCCATAACTGTCAATTTTACTTGTGGTCAGCTAATCATAAGCTTGCCGCACCGGACGTTGTCAGTTCTTTTCGCGCTGGCTTTGCTCCGAGTCATCTATTTTGCATTGGTCGATCTCTCATTCACATTTTGGAAATGGCATTGTCACTGTGTCAATCGTTCAAGAAGAGCAAGCTTTGAAAATGCGAACACTGACTGCAAAATTAAATATGATCATGGAGGTAACTGCGCGATACGATATTAAATTGTTCAGTACAAAAGACACTGACGTGCGGAT
Organism: Ptychodera flava; assembly: GCF_041260155.1. Classification (NCBI taxonomy): domain Eukaryota; kingdom Metazoa; phylum Hemichordata; class Enteropneusta; family Ptychoderidae; genus Ptychodera; species Ptychodera flava. The sequence continues at coordinate 17,336,324 of NC_091943.1, forward strand.
AAAGAAACAACGACGGACGTGAAAACTTGAGTAAGTGGAGATTTTTTGGCTATCGGATATGTTGTCGAGTTGATTAATCAGATATCGGCACATGAAAACGGTATCGGGCTCGATACGCTAACAAACCCCTTTGAGTGAACACTACATACGTACTGCCGGAATCAGTAGAAGGGCTTCGTATCTTGGCTAATCTAAAACAGGCAAAACATTTACACTGTAAAGAAGTACCGGGTCGTTTGTTAAAACACGTATTACCACCCGACAAAATCGCTACATTTACGAATCTCTGAGTAGTTTCCAGTCTACCCATCATGGAAAGGAACTGGCGAGTGAACAAAAGAGAATAATCGATCTGGAACAAGCCTTTGTTTATCAGCTAATCCCAATTAACGAGGATCAGTTAGCACCTCCCGGCAACTGAAGAAACCGTACTTGACAGTCCGACGTCATAGGCTAACCTGCCATCACACTAATTTATGTGAATACACAAACTGCCAGGTAGACGGTTCATTTTCTGGCGGAAACGTACTTTTTTCATGAAATTTGAAATAATTGTGACATTAGCCGTCTCCGCAATGCGATTTTCACATCGTAGAAATTTGGATAGGAATCCTAACTGATAAGGGCACAAAAGTAGTTTTAAGGGGTACACCCACCTTCCTTGAGTGATTTTGGTCATTTTTTGTTTTATGATAAATTTTGAATCCGTGTAATATATAGCCTTTGAGTGGACGATAAGTTTGAAATCATAACATACTCGGAAATGTGTTAGATTTTAACAAAAATGAACATTGTGAGCCAGTTCGCGTGCCATCGTTTATCTTATGTCTTAAGGTAGATAATACTAAATTGGTCATTTTTCTGTCAAATTTTCGAAATTCTCAGAGAATACGCCTTGAAATCATGGCCATCATTGAGCTGTGTCGCTCATTCATAATAAGTAATTGTTTCGTGTAATACACGATTTTTAAAATTCAAAACATATGCACGTGGCTATCCCGGTCAAATCGGGGAGCTTTTGTAAACATTGTGGACACATTTGCATTCCTATTTGCATAATTCCCCTTGAATGACACAGCGTTGCGTAATTTACATAGTGACGTTGTTGGGCTTCTCCAAAACCCATGATCACTCCCACCTGTCAACAATAAACCGTAACAATAATGTTTGTTGAAGCACCGTCCCCCACCCAGGAGGGACGGTGGTTGAAGCCTAGTCCAATAAGTCAGTTTTCGACATACGGGAGTGTCTCCGCTCAAACGCATTGCGGCCAAAAACTACCTGTTTTACGGTATGTTTCACGTCTAAGCTTATCCATACCCGATAAGAGACAACTGTTCTCCATCCAACTTAATATTACGACCTCAAAACCCCAAAATACGTCCAATTCTGTTAACATTTTACATGTGAGTCGACATGCAACAAAGTTCACACTCAAAATCTTCGATCCTGCTCTGAATGAAATTAGGGTCGAAAAAACTACCAAAAACCACGACTTTTTCTGGTATATTATGTCGGTCAATACAATGTCTGACATTCAAAAAATGTTCCCAGAATCCCAACCTATGATGCAGAACACCAAATTATTATGTCCGTTTCTGAATATATTTAGCATATCTGCTCAAGTCCGACATCCAAAATTGTACCTACTCCGGACTAATTGGAGCCGAAAAAAACGAACATCTTTTTTGATGCAGTGATTGTGTTTTACACATCGGTCAACCATGGTCAAACTCGGTAAACTTCGCGTTGTAAGCTTATGCACCTTCCTCAATGCATCTGAACGTAATCACGGTGAATAAAGATTACGTTCACGTACCTCACCAAGGGTTTCAGTGTCGTTTTATTTTGGAAATGGTTGCGATGTCATACAATTTGACAGTCGATCGGGCGACATCCCCCACGAACTCTTTTGAACTCCCCCGGATTGTACGCGAAAAAATATGCCGACCGCTCCTCGGACCCTATCGGCAAACGTTGCCAGGGTATTCGTCGATTGTTTTACATTACGTTCGAATGACCTTGCTTTGGTTTGGAATCTCCACCCTCTGACCGGAGCTCAGAGCAATTCAAAAACCTGTTTGTTGAAGGCACGATAAAGTTGCTGCGCTACTTGCCAAAATACGGAAACATCAGTCGGTACCCTCCAAACTTCGTATGATAACCCTAATTATACAAGTAAGTTTAGGCTATACCTCGAAAATACCGATAGTTGTGGTTGGAGGATGAACTAGCCGCTTTGCGGTGCTTGACGGTTCTAGTCATTTATTAGATTACTTCTCACAACTTGTGAACAATAAACATTAGTCCGATGTATCTGGGGAACGTAGGCAAGCTTATATTATGAATTAGGACACGTCCGATCTCAGTAATGACTCATCGTCATTTTTTTTGCCTGGTAAAGCCATTAGCTCTGGCGACGTGCCGAAACAAAGGCTCCAAAAATCGGTAGTTTTCCGTGATTTATTTTATTTATTTATTTTATTTTTCTCGGAACTTTTCTTTGAACAATTGTCATTCCCGATCGACATTATCACTAGGTAATAAAATATGCCTGCGTTTAGGTTAATGCACGTTTAATTATCAAATACCGTCGCGTCGAAGTAACAAAACAGGTTTTTTGCGTTTTTTTCTCGAATTGACGTGGTCTCTATGCAAAGTATAGTCTGACATTCAAACTGACCCCGTCTCAATCAAACTTGGCCTACTTCGAAAATCCAAAAATTACGTCTTTTTCTGATAACACTTTACATGTTCGTCTGCACCTAATGAAGTCCGACATTCAAAATCGATCCGCTCCGAACTAATTGCGACTGACGATAAAAATGTCAGATGACTTTTATGTCTGCATATGCCCAGTGCAGTCTGGCAATCAAAACTGTTCCCGCTTTATACTGTACGGTTTAAAGCATGCAATGAACATTACGTTCCTGTACGTCACCAAAGTTTTCTGCCTTTTTTGTGAGAATGGTTGCGACGTCTTTTTGTTTCGACAGTTGAGCGAGCAACATGCCTCTCAGTAGAAATTAGAAATAATATGCCAATAGTTCGAACTTTTAAAGCGACAAAATATCGCACCGGTGTCTGCTCTGCCCGGTTTGGAAAAGCTTATCGTTATGTAAATTCTATGACGGGTAAAGAGGGAACGTGATACGGGTAACGCACGTAAAGTTTTGCTATATTACATTAGAATGATGCTGTGATTTACAATGTAAACACAATGTTGACCTAGCATTTGTTTTTCAATTTGTACCGGCGCTCTTATAGAGCAGACCACGGTCCCTCTATCACGAACAGTTATATAGAGCAGACATAATTTGTCATTGGCGGACTGCTTATGAAATGAGTCGAAGTCCAGGTCGAAGTAAATCTCGATTGAAAAGTATGCGATATTTCACAGCACAAATTCATGTCAGTATAGCTTGAAAACGATATTGAATAAGGTAATTATACACTTATGCAATAAATTTAAAGAAACCAAAATAGAAAATAATAGAATTATTTCCATGAACTTGAAAAAACTTAAACAACCACGAAAGTGCTTTTTTCGAATCACCAACTGCTTTTTCCTGTTTATAAACTCAATCACGCGGACAAACAGCGTGCTGCTGGGTTGTCTATCATCGTTATTATAGTAGTTCAACGGCCAGTCGCCACCGAAGAACGACGAATGCTCGATTCAACATATCAGAAAACGCGATATTCAACTGTTTGACTGAAGTTCACGTATTTCTTTACTTGTACAAGACTCGAACCTCACGATTTTAGAATGACGCATTCAGTTATAAGCAGTGTGCGAAATTAACGTCGGTCCGACGGTCCGAGACCGACAGATTTCTCGTCGGGCCGAAGGTTTTTGGCAACATGTCGGTCCTTATGACCGACTGAAATTTGGAATAAATGATGAAAATTTCTCCGTCAAGACCTGTATCAGATGCAGATGATGACTGACTCTGAATCATGCGATTCAGACTTGAATGTCATGCACCTATCAATGTTTTCCACCGTGGGAGTGCGGGGCAACAGGGGATATTGATCGCACTTCGTGTCCTGGTAGTGGGGAATTTGATCTCTATGGTACACCAGACCGGGGGTGGTGGGAGTTGACAATGTCGCAACATAGTAATTTTTTGTCTTGCGACTTTTTACATTTACAAAAAGTCTAACCCCTCCGATGGACGCGCATAGCACGGTGCAACTGATTACATTCAGATCAGTATGAATTACGTCCGTGCATGCAGATTCTAGCAATGATGGAATGGATTGATTTTGGTGCAACAATGTGACACAATATTATAATAATACTCGTCTAGAGAGTGTAACCCTGGTAATGTTAGCATATCTGTGTCATATGATAACAACACCCAGTACTACTTCAATAGTTCCACACTTTAAGTGTTCGGAATTTACATGTACACAAATGTACATAATACAGCCCTTCGTTTTATCAAACTGACCTCTTTTCTTTGCTTTGATTTTTCATTGAAGCGTTAAAAACATAAACGGTTCACAGAAGAGTTTAAGACAAAAACCTACTACGAGAACAGTGCTGTTGACTAAACATATTTGGTTTTGAACATGGAGGTATTTGTTTACCTCAAGTTTTGAACAAGGACTAGATGTTACACGACAGCCCAATTGCACTACCTGCAGTCGACAGTCAAGTTCAAGTTTCGCTGCGTTTCGCTGCTAGAACATCTTTCTCGCTTGTTGGTCTTTAACCAAAGTTCACAAGGCCGACTCTTACCACGACATATCGTGATAACATGTGTGCATTTTATAAAACAGACCGACCTTATCATTAACAGTTTTGTCGAGTTGCACTGTCTGTCGTGTATACTCTCAGAGGCCGAGAGTAGGGCTTCAAATTGTTTCGATGTATACCGTTTTACGACAGGCAGGCAAAACTCAGCGTCATCATGGACTGTAGGCCTAAATGTCGCAAAAATTACGTCTTTTAAGATTTTACGGTATCATTAACTGATTGTGTCGATGGTTTTCAGCAGTATCGAGGTCTGTCAAACTTTTCAGAGTCATTTTAATAACTTTACGTCACTGTTCTTATTAATATGCAAAAATTAATATTTGTCCGCATTTTTAGAAATTGAAATTGCGCATGCAAAATCGACGAAAACAAATCTTAGTAGGCGACTGCTAGTGTAACAATGAATAATAAAAGGCATATTCAGGACTCAGAGTACAACCTGCAAAAACGGCCATGTGTGCAACATTGATAAAATTTGTCCGCATTTCAAGCTGTGTGTCCGATGTCGCGCGCGTACAGCTATATTTAGGAACAAACGTGTAACCGTGAACAGCGCTATTGTACACAGCAATGTAGAGAACACCATTCCCCATAGAAAGTTACGATAGAAAAAATTCTCGCTATCATCAGCCACATGTAGCCATGCCAGTGCATGAGCCTGTATTCCCCGGCCCCTGGGTGTTTGACATCATTTTATAGTCCGAGAGTAGGGGATTTGACATGGCTAGGAAAAATGTCAAATTCTCCTGTTAGTTCCGTTGTCTCCCCCCCCCCCCGGTGATGGAAAACATTGATAAATGTGTGCGCATGACCTTGAGGAAGATGAGGGCTGTGATCTTTTTCAGATTCCTGATCATGTAGATGAATATTTCATGATCATTCATTTACACTATTCTGCAATCTATGTGAAAAATAGTCCTTTGGAGTGAATACTTACTGACTCTATTGATAAAAGGATATGAAAAATTAAATATTACAACATTCAAAAGCATAGTATCGGTGGAGAAGTTGACTTTAATGGTCGTTAACAACTGCATTTATTGAGGACCGGCAGTTTTCTGTAAGGACCTGAAGCTTTGGCTTGGTGCAGGTCCTTATGACCTGAAGCTATTTTCTCTTAATTTTTTACATGCCTTTCACAAAAGTAATATAATTATTTCTGTTCAAGGGCGACACGCTTCCTCCATCGATAGTAGTCGATCGCGACCTTTCACAGGTAGCTTGTAACTGCGACCTGTTGATTTTTTACATGATTCCCATATTCAATATGTTTTAATTTGTGATTTACGGCATAGAAATACCTGATGAAGAATTAGTCGATGTCGGGACCTCAAAATAATACTCTAATTAATGGGTGACCATCCTTTGAAGCAGTCTCTTCTACCGCCATGCACTTGATTGACCTTTCTATTTTATATCGGTGGCGTTATTTTCTTATTTACTTCGACGATTTTGAATTTCAATCGTATTTGTGATACAATCATGTAGCGTTCAACAGTAATATTGGGTCAGTACAAACTGAGTACGCTGGGTTTTTAACGCCCAATTTGGCAATAAAGTGAATACGTTTGTCCATTGACGCACATGCATAAATTTCAGCCTTGAGACAGGAAAGTGAACATCCGCGTGGTCCGACAAACGAAACTAGCTATGAAATGGCCACGACGTCGATGGCTCCTGAAATCTTTATCACATGATAGATGTTCTAACAACTACTAAACCGCGATTTGTTATCATAAACAGTAGAGTGGGCTCCCTCTACTGTCTATAGTTGAATTGCGTTAATTTGGGCATCTTTAGAGGGGACGGTGAGAGGGTAATAGAACCAAACTCATGATCTGTGACACAATTTTGTTTACTTTACTATTTTACCATGGGTTTGGTTTGTGTTGATCTGGTTGGTTAGCCGTCCCAGGGCCTGGGAACAGTAGCTGCAGGCTTGTCAAACACTAACTGGTGTCATCAACAGATTAGTCAATTAGGGGCTACTTATCTAACCGGTACACTGTGCCAAAAGTGAGAAATCCATTGAGGATTCTTCTGTATATTGTTCTGGATACTTCAAGAATCCACCAGAATACTAAAATATACATTATGTATGCCAGTGGATTCTGGTGGTCAATGGATTCTGTCGGATACGGAACAGAATCCATTGCTTAATCCATTGCAGGATTCTGCTGGATTCACGTGTTATCCATTATATATGTATTTCAGGATACTACTGGATTCTCTAATTTATAGAGAATCAAGGGACCAGTACTTTTGGCTTGATTGATTACATAATAATGGAAGGGACAGTTGCCGCATATATCCATACTTATTATTCACCAATTTTTACATAATTATCCAACACTGGCTTCGGGGGACCTGGGGTGTGGGGGTGGGTCCTCAAATAACAGTAAAGCTTTGTAGCTTTTGACTCATGTATTTCTACTCATACAGGCATCACATACACTATATATAATATATATATATATATATATATATTATATATATATATATATATATATATATGTGTGTGTGTGTGTGTGTGTGTGTGTGTATACGCAATGAGTATTCTTTTTACAAGTGAAGACACCAATGTAATGATGCTTTCTACAGCAAAATAGAGTACAGATTGCATCTGAAAACTATACTGCAATTTAGATACACAAATCCAAGATCACTGTAAATGATTCTTCTTATTCCAAACGAATGTGTAAATGTTAGTAAAATAAATAAAAAATACAGACAAAAAACATTCAGAACAATTTCCTGAGACACATTCAAAGTTATCTTCAATACTGTAAAAAAGAATTTCCATAGCCTTGATAACTCTAATATCAATTAATGCAGTCACTTTTAAATATGCCTGAGCCTAACAGGGAGAAATATGGTTCATCAGAACAATTTGATATCTTACCATTATCATCCCTATTGACCTGTATACAAAATTTTGAAGCAATCTGTTGACCTGTTTCAGAGAAATTATTTTAAACAAAAACAGGAAAATAACCCAAAATACAACAAGCAACTAAAAATCAGCTCAATTAAACCCATATGACAATTTTAAATTATAATAGAATTCATTGTTTCACGGCCTGATCTGTGAAAATAAAACACAGTGAATCATGTGTCCCAAACAGCAAAATAGTGAAATTAAATCCTGGTGAAAATTAATGCTCTTTACAGTATGCTGTAAATTTGGCATACGTTAAAAGATATACATGTGTAGTATTCCTAAGTTTTGTACAGTAAGTTTGTGTCAATTGAGATGTGTCAGCTAATGACTGTGTAATTCACCAAATTACAAGATCAACTATGTGTACCTTTAAATATAGGAATAAAAAATCATTTCAAGAGTTTCTTGATTGAATATGAAGCACTCAAGCTATCTACACAGCAAGAAAAGGCAGACACATGCCTGTAACAGAGGATAATCATTACCTGTAACAGGCCCAGAGAAATAACCTTTTTTGCAAGACCAGTAAAAACCTGTCAAATTTTAGGGTTGTGTAAATTCTGATTCATGGTGGTACAGGATTGTATACAATGCTGTAAATTCTGACTGTATCAAGACCTATAATTGCAGCACTGAACCACCGGTGTGCGTACAGTGGTGTGTCAGCTACAGGGCCTGAAAATTTGGATGGATTTCAGGGTGTAAATTTGTTGTAAAAATTGGCAAATTTTGATGATTGAAGCAGAAAGAAATGTTATTGTTTGAACACTGAAAAATTTCAGACCCTGTTAGAGATCAGTGTTCACAGCACTGTGTACAGGTGCTGTAATTGGTAGAAATACAGCCATGTGTTTACAGTACTTGATACAGACATGTGCATCAGCCCCTGATAGAACTCCTTCTGTATTTGCTGACACAGACCTGTAACACAGTTTGTATCAGGGCCTGTGCAGGAACTGTCTCAGGGGTGAATTTTTTTGTAGTGTATGTTTAATTAACTCTTACTTATCACATACATGTATGTGCACTGTTAAATTGTAGCTTTTGTTCAGTTCATCAAAATCTAAAAAGTAGGAAAAATTGCTCTGAAAAACACAATATTGCATATCTCAGGACAAACTGATTACTGCTTCAATTATATTATCCTAAGAGACCTGCATTTAAAATTTCAAAGCAATCTGACAAGCAATTTCAGAGAAATTTTGGACAAGAAATAGAAAAATACCATCAGTAACACGGTGTGGCTCACATTTGTTTCAGCATGTTTAAACACTGTAACTGCACCTTGATAAATTCTTGAGGGCACAAATCCAGATACGTCAAAGTGACAAATTTCAGCAGTACTTAAAAGATGTACTTGTGAAGTATTTGTAAGTTATGCCTTGGTTATACTAAACTTTTTTGGTGTAACTGACCTGTGCCAGCTAATGACTTTATATTTCACTGAACTTACAACACCAGCTCTGTGTACTACTTTTCAAGTAAAGCAATTAAAATTGAGAACAAATCAGTTGTTGACCAACAGAGGGATGATGGATAATTACTCAGAAAAGCTATGCATCACTGTTCTGTCTCACACAATTGTCACTGAACTGTTTTTATCAGGTGGTCTCTCACTGGCTCTGCCATACTTCCTCTGCAGTATGTAGTGTCTTGAATTAGAGTCATTAAGCATTCGCTGATTGAGTGTGTCTATCCTATCAAAACGTTTAGTTTGTCAGATCGCCAAGAAGGCCTGGAGGCAATTATCCTTCCATCTGGTGGGACCTCCTCATCAGACATCAGGTCTGCAGTTACATCATTCCAGAAACCCTTCTCATCTGCATTGATCACTGCACTTCTCCTCTTTAAAATCTGTAGGTAGAAATGATAAATGATGGTTATTTAAAATAATGCAAAGAGTGAGATAAATGATGGCATAATACTTACAGTCACTGCCATAACTAACAATATGGTACATTTGATATTTTAAGATCAACTCTGGTATCATGACTTATTACTGATTTGAACATATTATGTTGCCTTCCATTCCACCTATGCTTAGGAACATAGGGAAATTCATGTATCATTTTAACATTGGCATCCTTGTCCAAAGACCTTTGAGCACATCAGAATGGAACTGTCAATTTACATAACCCTCAACTAAAGTAAGTCTTGCTTTGTTAAATTTTATTTGAACCCATTAGTACATTTGTACAATTATTGTGACAAAATTGTTGACTCTGTATATCTAATAGTGCTAACTATGCAAAGACCCCAACCCATACTACAAATATCCCATGATTCATTCTGATTTGTACCAACAGAGATTCCCTAGTCAAGCCAGGCATAGCTCACATGTGTAGAGAAAACTGTAGACTACTAAAAATAAAAATTTGGAAAAATGCTTTGAAGGAGACTCATTGTCAATAACCATTTCAAATGATTTTTCAATATCATGCATTATTTAGAGTACATATAACACAATGGGAACTAATTTGGGTTAATTGGATGAAGTAATGTCGATTTCATCTACAAATGTAACCTCATCTACTTTTCTTTTTATGTTATGCACTTGTTTTTATGAGTATTTGGTAATATTGCAACATTCAACTATAGGGCACCTAACATATTTGAGAAATTTGAAAAATATGAAAATCCAATTATCCCAAATTAGTTCCAATCGTGTTATATACATTTTATATAATTTTCAAGAAATTATATAGACAGCCATACAGAAAAGTTTGAAGTATAATAGAGATACTTGAAGCATGGACTGGCTGTTGTTGAATACTGTTCAATAACTGTCAGTTCAGCCACTAAGTAAATACTAGTTCAAAACTATATCCTTGTTCCCAGCGGGTGCAACACTGAAGCTGTTTTGACTATGCAAAATGTTTTTATGAAAAAATGTATATTAAGTTACATTTTGTGAAATAAGGCAAGAGTTTTCTTGCACACAGTTGGTTGTTCCAAAAACAGTTTCGTATAATGTTAATAAAAGATAAAACTATGGTTTTTTAGCACATCGTGTAATCTGGAACATGTTATCAGAGCATAAGCTTGTTTCATCTTTCAATATTAAATTTGCAACAAACTCTTGGACATGAGTGTGTCTTGTGATATTGTTTCAAAGTTGTGTTCCCTGGCAAGGTTCATAAAATACACTTCATGGATTCCTTCAACAATATTTTGGCCAGTTAAAAGCTGTTAAAAGTGTTAAAAGCTCATCCTGAGTTTGACTATGCTATTATTGTATGTTATGTTATGTACATTGTGTTTTGAACTCAATCTAAGAGCCCCTTTAGTTGTTTCAACACTACAGATAAAGTATGGCATAAAACTTCGCCTCAGATCGCCTCTGTATCGTTTCCGACATTGCTGTCGCCTCAGTTTGTTTATTTTCTATATCGTTTCATTACCGCCTCTGTATCAGCCTTGCATTGCTTCCGCATCGTATCAGCCTAAACATCGCCACTGCATCGTATCAAGTCAATTTCATGGTCCCAATTGGCCACGGCATATTATTCACTCAAAAATGCCACAGCAAAGTTGCCGCCTTCGGAAATTTCGCCGCCTGGCATTGCCCATGTTTTTGAGAGTAAAGGTATACAAAATGAAAGATCAAATACATGTGTCCAACCCCATATGTCCAACATTATCCATTCATGAAATGTTGCTTCAACACACAAAAATGGGAACAAAGTTGAAACATATTGTGATTATAATGCGCTTCTTTTACGAATTGCTTTTATTTGATATGAAGTTTGTATACCGTTTTATTTGCGAACATTTTTGTAACAAGATAGCACTCTACCAGGGACAGACATTAACGGTTGCAAGTGAAAGTCGCGTTTGGACAACTGCAACTGAAACACCAGTACGGGTTGCCCGATGAGACAAGTGTCAAAAAGTGACGTGGGACAACTTTTCCACTGACTAGAAACCAGAAATGTGTGGTACTGTGTGCGGATTACCATTTTAAATGACTGAAATTAGTATTTTTAAGCTTAAATACATGTACGTCCTTGAAAGCGCACAAGAAAAACTGGCCGTACAAAGTAAGGACAATTGCTAAGATAATAACTGCAGTGTATCATATACTAGGTTAACACATATAGTGATGCCGCCATGAATTCTCCTAACGCTTTACACAGTGACCTTAAACCCGATGACGTGAATAAATTATGATGTAGAGGAAGTCCGTGACCTTTAGTCACAACACATTGATAACACTCTGATAGCGGGAACTTCCAAGTGTTTCAATAATTGCTACGCAATTCATACTATAGAGTTACACTCCGCAACCAATTATCCATCACAAATAAAATTAATTTTAGGCAAACTATCGCACCATGCGCATACGGTATAAATCTGAGTTGGCCTACATATGTCACGCCGCGCCAATCACTCTAAATCACGTACCCACATCATCCAAGACGTTCAAATTCATGATTATTAACCGATCATTTACCTTCAACTAGATAAAATCTTGTCTATATTCTCAATTTTCGATGACTTTTGACGAAATGACATCGACTTTTCATGCCCGATATCTCATATCCGATGTCTTTGAGTTCCGTGAATGAGGCGATGCGCTAGTGAAACGATACGGAAACGATACCAAACAACCGAGTGAGCGATGTTGGATTTGGGGTTGGGCGATGCGGAAACGATACGGAAAACGATAATGAGGCTAAAAAAGCGAAGCTTTGGGCGATACTTTATCTGTATGTTTCTCCAAAATAATTTGCAGGGTTTACACATTTCATTGTGATCTCAAAATTTGACATTGAATAAGCTGCATAACTATCGATTACATCTGTATCTTCAAGGGAAGGTTAACAAGCGACCTAGCGGCCGATATAGCTCCGCTGTGTTTATGTAGAGAATAACTATTTTGACACATGTTGGTGAAGAAGGTGGAAATCTTTGATAGCTCATTTCAATGGCCAGAAAAAAGAGGCTAAAATATCTGCAAAAATATACAATTGAAGATTTCATCATAATTTGAATTTTTACATCGGCTCATTCCAAAGAACACGTCCACTAAAGCTATCTGACGAGTAGTTTTTAGAGAATAAAATTTTCTGACCAAAAATGGCAATGATTGTCCCCTAAAATAAAAATTGCAGATTTCACCATAATTTTAGTATATCACATATTACAATAATCCCTTGGAACCTGTATACCAAATATCAAAGCTATCCACTTGCAGTTTTTGAGAAACAAATTTTTTTAACAGAAATAGCAAAAATTGCCCCAAAATATACAAAATTGCAGATTTCATCATAATGTCAAAATATCAAATTTAGTTATTCTGTAGGAACCTGCATATCGAATTTCAAAGCTATCAGACCAGTACTTTTTGAGAAATACATTTTTCGACCACAAATGGCAAAAATTACCCATAAATAACAAAATTGCAGATTTCATCATAATTTCAATAAATACCATTAAGTTCATCGGTAGGAACCTGTATAACAAATTGCAAAGCTAAGTTACCCTAAGTAAACTGCACATCAAATTTCAAAGCAATCCGACGATCGGTTTCAGAGAAGATGACTTTTTTACCAAAAACAGGAAAAATTGCCCCAAAAATACAATTATGGAAATTTCACCACAATTTGAACAACCTTGACTGGGGTTACCTCCAGGAACCTCTATACCAAGTTTCAAATTAATCTGACTTGAAGTTTCAGAGAAGAAGATTTCTTGACCAAAAACAGGAAAAATTACCCCAAAAATACAATTATGCAAATTTCACCACAATTTGAACAAACTTGAGTGAGGTCACTCCTATGAACCTCCATACCAAATTTCAAAGAAATCTGACTGTGGTTTCAGAGAAGAAGACCATTGTTGACGGACGGACGACGACAGACAATCAGTCTATCGGATAAGCTCCGCGTCTCTGACAGCGGAGCTAAAAAGGCAGATTTTGTCGCTTAAAGCTGTTAGGTGCTCTGCAAATGTATAACCAAATATCAAAGCTGAACTAAGTAAAATTGATTTTACTTGTGTCATGATGGTTCTACCATGTACATGTACTATAATTCACCAACACTGGTGCTTTGGTTACCTTGTCCTTCAAAGTTCACTGGTTTAGACTAAAAAATTATCAGTGCAGACTTTGTAGTACATACCTCTCTTATTCTCCTGTTGTTGGCATGCCTTTTTGTGTAACTCTGTCTTTCCTTGAGACATACCCTTTCCCTACTTTTTCAGTGCCTAATAAACATCTCCAAGGGGCCTGCAACTTGCAAGGATATAAATAAAAGAGTTAAAAATCTTACTGTGAAAAATCAAAATATCTGAAACACAGATGATGAATCATCATATTTCATGTGACAATAATGACAATGAATAATCATATTAATCTGAATATCAATTGGTATTCACATTTGAATCAGACAATAGCATTCCCATGGCCTACAAAGGCTTGACATCATCGGATTCCCACTGCACTAAGCATGGATGAAAGATTGACTCTTTTTACATCCATGGTTATACAATAATACAAAATGTTCATGTTGAAAATAAGACCATATTTCATTTGATACAGAAATTGCATTAATTTAGAAAGTTAGAAATCATTAATGAAGTGATGCAAAATAAAATGACATACCATGTTTAGGTAAGATCAGAATTATTCTCATGTTTACTTTAAGGCAGATGAGTTGCAACTTTTGACATTATTTTTATGATTTTTATATTTAGATTAAATCAGTTCATAGCAAATTTCTACAACTCAGAGATGTTTACTCTAGTATAATTATCCACAGAGTTGGACTGCATGAGGAGATTCTTGTAAGACAAATAATAAATGGGTGCCGCACCCAAATATGGCTGCCTACATGCAACTACATGATAAACAGCGTAAATGGTGGATGTACACATTTAAATCTTTACAAATACAATATGGTGCAACCCACTGAAAGGAAGGGAAAGGGATTCACTCCACTTAGAGGAAAAATTCTTGTTTTCACCTATTAATTATGGCAAGATTTTGAAAATTGCGGGAAATTTAAAATTAACAAAGATGTGCTCAATTTCTTGTCTATTCTGCCACAACCAAATGCTGTTGAGGCACAGTTAATGACTATATATCGTTCAATTTGTAGATTGCAATGAATATCTGAAGAAATTGAAGGTACTTTGAGGTTGGACAAATTTCACAGTGTTGCAGCTCACGGCCTTTTAAAGCCCCAATAGCAGTATCTTTAAGCATTATTTTATGCGCTAACCCTTTTCCTGCCAAGTCCATATTTCACCATCAGGTCAAGATGGTTAAAATTAATGAAACACAACATATTCCATATGGTGTATTTTAACATAATATTGTACATTTGAAGGCTGTAGAAAACATAAATATTGTAAGCTTGATTTTTTGGACTAAAGATGCTATAACAGGCCAAGCCAAGCAGGTGAAAAAACGCCATGTTTGGGCTCAATACCGCGTTTTACTGACTTGGCTGATTGGGAAGTAATAGTCTTAATACTGTCTGGCAGGAAAAGGTTAACTTTCAAGTTGAAATAAGTTTGTGAGAGTGTATAAGGTGGTGTGTAAGAAGCTGGGTAGAAAGGACTGATGTAGTGTAGAGCTGTGTGCATGTGACATGGCTAATGAATGTAAACAAGACAAAATAGACTGTGCATAATGGCGATAGGCTAGTTGCGACTTGGATTTTTAATGCCAGTAGTTGATGCACCCTGTTTTAGACAAAGGTGATGGGGCATACCCTCAAATTGAAGCGTCTGCAATGTCTACCACCCATACAAAGGTTGAACACTACAAGGCAAGCATCCATGTAGGGCCAGCTATGATCGTTTTGAACAGCAATATTTTAGGTCGGACATATCTGATTTTCCAGAGAAACAGCGCTATGTAAAACCCTTAGGTCAGAACCAATGATCATTAATTTCCAATACATACAAGTTAACAGTATGTTTAAGAGTTGATATATACTTTATTTAAAGCTCCATAAGCTGTATCTTTTGGCTATTTTTTCAGAACTTTTGTTTTGTGGTTTTCTACACTTTCTGCATTGAATCCCTTATTCGTAATTTAATGCCAAGTATTTAGCATGTCAACACAACCTAAATGAGTATAATCTACGAAATTACGGTATTGTTGAAAATTGCATTCAAGCCTGGACTAGAATTCATTTGTAAACAATAAACAATGATCACTACACACATACAAGCTGTGTTGACAAAAAGAATACTTGAAATTTCAGCATGACAAACTTTTAGGATCAGACACAGTAGTTGATATACAGAAGCAGAACACTGAAAAACTTGCAACAAGTTACAGCTTATGTCCCTTTAAATCCCACGTTGACAGAATATAGTAATTTCCACAGAAGATTCAAGGGTTTTACATGTGTGTTGATGTCCCCGAATTTCTAAAATGGTCCCCTTGGGACAGGAGTAGGGGTTTACAGTGACCCCCTGTTTTGACATCCCAGATTGAACACTGACAGAGGTGAATGTTTTCACCTGTGACGTTGCATGTTCTGTTCCTTAGGAATATTACCAAAATCAAAATGACTGTTAAAATTTGAATTTACTCATCATATGTTTCACAAATGTATGGTTTCCTACTGCAGTAAAAGCCAACATCCTTCAGAGCTGAAGTAAGTTTGTGAAAATACAGTAATTTTGGTGTATGTGCAATTTGCACAAGGTAAAGATTGTGCTGTGATTAAATATTTGCCCAAACATGCAAACACTGAGGATACTGTGCATACCTGCACTGAAATCTTCACATAAAGTGCACAGAGTAGTCTAATGTATAATGCAGAGCGCTGAATGTTTTCAACTTAGACATTGTATGTTCTATGTCCTTAGTAATATTACCTATTTTTGAAAATGGGAATTGCGAGGTGTAAGTCTTCCTAAAAGTTTATTTTCTAGAATCGATTTTCATTCTAACATTACTCAAACCTAGCGGCCGATATAGCTCCGCTGTGTAACTAAGGGATACTGTCGCATACAGTTGTCTAGCATCATTCCTTGCAAGCTCTATTTTGGAGGCCAAAAGAGTACGCGACAGCTTTGAAAAGAAATGAATTTTTATGTATAAAAATGTGAAAGAACCTTGAGGCTCCCACCTCAATATCAAAATGTTTATGTTACAAAATATTTTGGTCTCGACAAGTTTATCCAGCAAAATCGCTGTAGTGAATATCGCCATGCATTCTGGTCATTTTGGATAAAATTAGCATATTTTTAATGCAAATTCACGTACTTGTCACATTTAAGGTGTCAGAGATTCAGAGATTTTTTGTAATTGATATATTTACCAGCAACGCGGCTCGGAGCAAACAGGAGCTCTTTCCAGACCGGTGGGTGGAGGGACGGTGATTCACTTCACATTGTATCTATGAGGAAACCATTAAATCTTATTTTTCAATACAGAACTAGCCACATCTGTGTATTTATAGATGCTTGATTATTGATATTAATGTACTTAAATTAGACTGAGCTGGTTACTAGTGAATCATGAATGTTGGTGCACGAAATTGGTTTTCGAATAGTACCGGATGGTGAGAATAGCGTTTGAAAGCAGATGTGAACAACAAATATGCTATTGGACTTTCACCCAAGTGATTACATGTTTCTAAAGGTTTAGGGTATTCTTTGAAAGTTCAAAGGTCAAATAAGAAATTTTACGTCAGTTATTAATAAAACATCAAATAAGACTGTGACACAAAGGACAAATGAAAGTTGGGGGCAATCTTTTTCTTGAAAACACTTTTGAAGGGTGATTATTCTATATTTTCGAAACACCAACACCAGAACCCTAACACCCCCCCCCCCCGTAATTTCTGTACAGTCCCTCGCCACGAAAAGGTTACATTAGCATGAAGTTGCCTGGGAATTAGATGTTCATTGTTTATTGAAATTTTATCAGCAATATCGATGATTTAAACAACACAAACGTTAGACATTTTTGCAAGATAAAGACATTGCTGAACACGTTTATACGAGAAGGAGTAGACGTATGTACGACAAGTCATCGTTGATGACACAGTCCCCGCTTGTCCATTTGTTATAATCTTTGGTGTCTAGGTAGCTGTGGTCTAGGTCGCTGTGGAATGACATTGATGCAACGGGTGCATCCTGAGGCCTGTGACTTGCATAATAAAGTAATCTGAGGAATGTTCAATAAATGACTCATCTCTGCCAGTAATGACCATTGAAGGAACTTTTGATTACATCACACATAACGATGCCCTTACTGCCTCCAGTGTCATGATGGCACATACTATACACACGGTTTGGTGGAATTTTCGAAATGCTATGGGATCGGGTATGTTGTCGTAATCAGCCATCAGCCATTTCAAATCATATAATGAAACAAATTAATGTGCACAAGAATGTATTACGTTTGAACAAAATCAGTCCATCGAGGGACAGTGACCTATGTTTATGTTTCAAGGACATAAAAAATCACACCAAAATTGAAATCAAATGGCTGTCTATTGACCATATGGATCATAGCACAAAATTAGTAGACATGCATATGTATGTCATAGTACTTTATCTTTGTACCAAGTCTCAACAACATGGTTAAGGAATATTTGCATATGATTAAGCCTCAAAGACATGAAAAAATCCAAAAATGACCATTGGGCAGCGATATTGGAAAAAAATGACAATCTGGCAGCCATATTGGAACATGTCACGAAGTAAATTGACATGTATGCCATAGTGCTTGATCTTTGTGCCAAGTTTGGACAAAATGGGTGTAATGACCTTTGAATTACGCTTCAAAGACATGCAAAATTCCAACAAAATCACAGCCATATTGGATCCTATCGCAAGGTTAATTGATACATGCATATGCATGCCATAGTACGTGCTTTGCCTTTGTGCCAAGTTTGAACAAAATCGGTTCAAGGATAAGGATGTTTGAGTTACGGTTCAAAGACATGAAAAAATTGCAAAAAAATGGCCGCCTGTCAGCCATATTGGATCATTTCACGAAATAAATTGGTGTTCATATGAAGGGCATACTGTTTTGCTTTTGTGCCAAATTTGAACAGAATCGGTTCAAGGATGTCTGAGTTATGGTCCAAAGACATGTAAATCGCAACAAAATGGCCGCCTCACGCCCATATTGGATCGTATCGCAATATAATTTGACATGCATATGTAGGCCATAGTGTTATGCCTTTGTGCCAAGTTTGAACAGAATCGGTTCGAGGATGTTTGAGTTATGGTTCAAAGACACGAAAAATCGCAAACAAAATGGCCGCCTTGCGGCCATATTGGATCGTATCGCAAATTAGTTTGACATGCAGATGTAGGCCATAGTGTTATGCCTTTGTGTCAAGTTTGAACAGAATCTGTTCAAGGATGTCTGAGTTATGGTCAAAAGACATGTAAAATCGCAACAAAATGGCCGCCTCGCGCCCATATTGGATCATATCGCAAAATTATTTGACATGGATATGAAAGCCATAGTGTTATGCCTTTGTGCCAAGTTTGAACAGAATCTGCTCAAGGATGTCTGAGTTATGGTCCAAAGACATGAAAAATCACAACAAAATGGCCGCCTAGCGGCCAAATTCAATCGTATCACAAAAAAATCAACGTGCATCTGTAGGTCATAGTGCTATGCCTTTGTGCCAAGTTTGAACGAAATTGTTCAACAGTGTCTGAGAAACTGTTGATGACGGACGGACGGACGGACGGACGGACGGACGGACGCACAGACGGGACCCAATCTATAAGTCCCCGCCGGACTTCGTCCGCGGGGACTAAAAAGACACTTGGGCTGTTACATATGGCTGGTTAAGAATAAATAGACAAAGAGGACAAGTTAACTATACATACCTGTACCTGGTATACTGTACACGACCTCCGTCCAGCTGATGCAGGACTCAGCAGCGATCGAGGGGTCGACCTTTCGCTTGTGCGAAAAGAGTTGCCCTCTTCCGTCCAAATTGCTAAAATGGGTTGTCGAGTTTCGTCCCGATTGAACGGAGAATAAACTTGCTGCTTGTCGAACCGTTGAGCTTCTGGTAGTAGCTCTAAACGTAACTAAGTTCATGACATCGACACGATTGGACTCTCCAGTTGTACTAGATTAAAACGTACAGCGTAGTCGTCGAGATGGTCCAGGATTTCAAGGGTAGACTGTAGACATTCCTAAACACGGGCGGGACATGTCAGTAAACGCTAAAAGATGAACGACTGGAGATTTTGATCATTGTTGGCGGTACGTGTACGCGACGCCACGCCAACACCACACTGGGTCTACTGATTGACCTTTGACCAATATGGCTTACGGCTCCTTAGGTTTTCAAATATTCACGAAACGAACTGCGAAGAATTTGATGATAACTATCATTTTTTACTCAATCTTGAAGAAAATGTTATTTTTTCGCTCTCGTTAGACAATAATATTGCTAACTTAGCCCCATCTTTGTCTTACACCAGATAAATGTACAAACTCAAGGGCAGCAGAGCTAGAGGGTCAAGTTTTGCCGTGCTATCAGACTGCGGCTTGTATTGTATTTACGCAATATTATCCTCATGAATATTCTGTGTTACGCACAACAGACGTGCCAAACCCGTGCACAGAACAGGAACATCGAAAAAAGCTGTTCCGAGGCGATTTTTGAGGGCAGAGGAAATTTTAATTTTGCTCAGGCAGGGAACATGTTTTTAAGTGGCAGGGGAGCAAATTTTAGTGTTTGTTTTGTAGGGCAGGGCAGATATCGGTTGATTGTCCTGGGGACAGAGCTTGGCGAAAAACGAGGAGAGAGAAATCTACTTTTAAAACGGGGACAGGGGAAGTTGAGTCATGGTGTTTCTGGGGATTGGGACACAGGGCTAGTACTTATAACTTTTCATGTCTGCAGGGGAAAAGGAATGACAACATTTTGAGGGAATTTTTTTCCAGGGCAGGGGAAATTGGCAAGTTTTTTTCGCCACAGGGCAGCTTCAAAAATTCACAGTAGGGAGGGGAAACGGGCAAAAATAAGTGGGGAGTGGGTTTGAGTGCGGCAGGGTAGGTCGAAAAAGTTTTAGTGGGAGGGCAAATTATGAATTAATTACCCTCTCGACTGAAAATTAGTCAGTTCACACTATATACCTTATCATTAGTAAGGACCCCTTTAAAAGTGAATTGTTCGTTGGCTGCACCTGGCTGAACCGGATATTTGGCGAGGTCTTTTTCAAAATAGTAAAAACTAGCAGCAATTAGGCCTAATTAAAACTTTGGGTAAGGCCTGCAATCGTGTGTCAGTCATACTAAGAGGTACCAAAACGACTGAAGACAGTATTTCCTAACCAAAAAAACGGGGGTGTCAAAGAAAGTCGATAACTAAATTTTAAAAGTTGAATAAAATATTCATGGTCGTTGCTCACTGTTGATTAATTCGTGGAAAGTATCGTGTCTTTCGACTTTGATTCAACATACCCTCTCTTTCTTTCTTTTTTTTTTGTCGATCGATAAAAGTATTTTAATCTTTAATATTCCATAATTTGTAACCGATGTCATATCCAAACCTACTGTATTTAGTTTCTGACGAAAATACAAGGACGTGTCCAATGCGCCAACGTGGTGCAATATGTTTTGAGACATTGAAGAAATATTGTAGTTCGGTCGCGCTCAACCAGGTTGCTCCAGAAGTAAGGATGTCACAACAAGGTCTAGGCGAAAAGATAACGAATCAGTTGTATAAAACACGGTTTTTAGTTGGATATCGTATCTGTTTCAATTTCTAAATAAGCTTTGGAATCAGCCTGGTATAATAACTATCAACCTGTAGGCACCCCCCCCCCCCCCTATGACGGGAAAAGCGAAATATAAGCACTTTTTTATGCAATTCATCATCATCGGGTCACGGTCGCGATTTCACATGCGGAACTGAGCTCGGTGTTCACCACAACTTGATGTGGGATTTGATGGAGCTTGGAGGTACCGGTGTATGAGTTAGGTAGTCAGAATAACAATAAATCACAAAAGATTTATGCATCAAAATGTACAGATTAATGTGACTGAACTATCTTATGATTTGTTTGCTGATTGACGTTTGGGGCAAGGCGGCGAAAGTCCAAGGCCAAAAGAAGAAGTACGCAGTCGAATCACATATTTTGTAAGAAATAACCACCGGTTTCCATAGGTACTGTGCTCAATCCGGCCCTGACTTATGCTCCCGTCCTGTTTCCAAGAATAAGTTTCTGCGTTGCTAAGCAATGTCGCTAAACAACCTTGACTCACCCCCGAGCCGATTTTTGATGTCGTTGATGCCCCTGGTGAATGTTAATGAGAGTGTATTGGCAATATTCGAAAACACACCGGTACAAAATGTAATGCAGCTCTCCTATAGTTATGTGTCAATTAATCAATTTTCGTCGCAAGTCACATCAATTTTAACAAAGTTGAACTCACAAGAGAGTGTCGTCTGCTGACTGCACATATTTGTCATATAAATGAGCGACATTTGCGATGGCAACCCTAACAAATCGAAACGAGAGCATTTTGCTAAATATTATGATCTTAGTTGTCCGCGGATTATAAGATTATAAAGTTGTTATAAAACGTGCCTGTCTATAGAATTCTTTGGAAGTCTTGATCGCTTACGTCGTACAATGATTCATAATAAACTGGACAAGTAGAATTCGGACGTCCGTCAATTCTAAATCTCTCATGCAGGATTTTTTTACTTAATCAGGCAGTCTGGTATAGACCATCTTGTAAAACGCTCCATCTCTATATACTCGCTAACTCTTTGCAATTGGAATGCTATGCCTGGGAAAACAATACGAAAAGTTCAGACATGTCGCCATACGGTATATTTTCTATACACTTCGGGGGAAGAACAAAATATAAAAAGCTTCATACTTCATAATTGATTTTATTGGTAATGTAAACAGATGAAAGTCGATGTACATCAGCTCTCCTCAACTTTATTACATTTTGACTGTATTTTGGATAGTGTGCGGTTGTTGGTGTACTCTTTACATGTAGCTACCGAGGGACACATCTGACTGCGTTTCCGCTGTATATCGTAAATGTTCTTGTTCTGTACAAGTTTACGAGCATTTTCGTCTCGCCAGTCGTTAATAACCCGTTCCAAACGCCAATCATGTGATTTTACCCACCCAGCAAACAAACAAAATCTGCCACACATCCAGTTAAAATATTGTTTCACTGCCATTAAAAAAATAAAACGATTCCCCTGCCCCTTTTCGATGAACAGCTCCGTTGACTACCTGTACCTGAAAATTTAGCGTTCTTTCAACTGTCACTATGGGTCTGGTCAGTTTCTTCGGCCTGGGGGATCCCAGGCTATGGAATTTTACCCGAATAACCGCCGTCACCCCACAAAATGGAGTGGCAATGAAATTAACAAATCACACAAATTGCGTAACTTCTCACCCGTAGGATGGGACCGTTAGAGACTAGTGACAACTGCTTCTGAGAATTAGTCTTTGACTGTTGAGAAGATTTTGCGGTCATGTAACGTCTCTTGTCTTACCAATCAGATATTGTTCATTTATATGTTATCATCAAGGGGAGGCGTTAGAATCTAGTTTCGCCTTACAGAAGTTTAGCTATGTTTTGTTGATCCTTTGACAAAAATGCTATCGGCGCGTGCATGGGACCGCAAAGTCATGCAAACACGTGCTTTGATGCAAATACTGTATTGCTGATGCGTCAGTTTTCGGTGCGGAGCTAAATCGTGGCGATCAACAGTGCTCAGTGAACGATGGCTTGAAGCAGGGGACCTGGGCGATCTTCACCGCTCCTAAAATTAAAGGCTGTTTTTTTCAGTGAAAACCGACTGTTTTGGAGAATGCCCGAAATGTCACCACCATTATCGTTTCACCTCTTTGACACTGATAGTACTCGCACCATACACCATAGGCGAAAGAAATCAGTCCCCTGGGATAGGGAGGGGGGTTTATTTGTGCAACGGTTTACCTTATTTTATTTTATTAATTTTGACTGTGATATTTCAAATAAAGTTCAACTCCAAACCATCTGACTGCTTTCTTGATCATCGAAATCTTTATTTGAAATACCACAGTCAAAATTAATAAAATTACTTTTATTAATTTTACCACAGTCAAAATTAATAAAATTACTTTTATTAATTTTGACTGTGGTATTTCAAATAAAGATTTCGACTCCACACCGTCTGACTGTTTATATATTACCCGACAAGTCCTTATCTCCTCTCCAACGTGTGTATACACCATTGTAATTGCTCCGAAAACATTGCCAACTTACTAATCCGTTGTCGGTATCAGCGGATTAAGTGATTGAGTCAACACCACAGCCGCCCTACACATGTGGGACGAATGTGGTGTTGACGTAATTAATAAGCCAATCCGCTGATACGCTGATACAAGTTGGCAATGTTTGCGCAGCAATTAGAGTGGTATGTGCACTGGTTGAAGAGGAGATAAGGACGTTGAAAACACAGTCAGACAGTTTGGATTCGAAAGCTTTATTTGAAATATCACAGTCAAAATTAATAAAATCAAATAAGGTAAACCGTTGCACAAAAAACTCCCCCACCCGGGGACTTTCATCTGCCCCTTGTGCATACACAATGAACCATTAATTACAACACCGTCCTCCACCTAGGTGGGTGGAGGGACGGTGATTACAACATCGCTTCAACCCGTGAAAACGACAGGTTGAAATCTCATTTCACATGCATATGTGCAAATCCAAAGCCAAGACGGCTTCATTTAGATGCAAATGAACGAAGGGTGCAGTTGCTAATCATAATATCAAACAAAGGACAGCCGACTTCTAAGAATACCTAACATTAAACTATTTCCCATCGATCTGCGTATCATAATATGAAAAAGTTCTCTGGGAAGGAAATCAATTCTATAATTTTAGCGTAGCATTACGGTGTTTTTGTCCAACAGTAAAACCATATACAGAAACAAAGCCTGTGGTTAAAAATGAGCTTACGCGGACCACGGTCCCTTGGTGGAGGGACTGTGCACGGACAAGTACAATGAGACATACACTGATTTTCTTGATTTCGTTAATGCTTTCCTCTGACTAATTTTTCTTTGATTTTTTTCCTTCTGAGTCCACCAGTAGAATTGAAAGCCATCTAGTCGATCGACACCCGTGACACACTTGTCAGATGTTATCTTCGATACCTCTAATGTCCGATGCAACATTCTCTTCGACAAGCTTGCTTGACTTATTCTACCTGCAACTTAAAACTTATAGTGATTTTGTAGCTCATTCCACTGTCATTCTTTACTATTTTGCGTAGTATTTGATAGCCGGTACGTTCTCTCGATACCTCGACACACTTGTCCGACAACCTCTCAAATGGGTTATTTCTCCGGGGAATATATTGGCTATCAAATGCGGACCTGTGAACTTTTATCTCATTTTTGTACTAAATTGAACTGTCTTGGCTACAATGTTTGTCGGCTGAAATATTTTTTTCATGATTGTTTAGAGAGTTTACTGGCGCAATGGTAATTGACACGTTTTGTACAAAGAAAACACCGTTTGAAGGACTTCCTCTGCGGGAAAAGCGTACCCGTTTCACACGATCTACATTTGTTCACCGTCCCTCCACCCACGGAGGGACGGTGATTGTTGCATAATTGTTCATGTCAGTGGCTTTTCTGCATTTTGGAAAAAAGTTATGTTTCTATCATTTGTCTTTCACTCGTAGTTCTGACGTCGCGAAGGTCGGACGAATTCTGATCGCATGGTTTAGATGTCAAAGGAAAGTTTCACAAACGGCGATTTTCAGAAATTCTCTCGGATATTTGAGGAAGCCATTAGGCCAATTACCTCACAGCCATGATATAGCTGAATGATCTGGGCCTGACCTACACTTTGACAACTGTAATTACCACGATAAAAATTTGCGTTAAAAAGACTGATAGCTTGTGGATAAAAGGGTTTGCGTAGCGCTGGCTACCGGTGGCCTCCAGCCAGTCGTTTCAACCCATGTCATTACGATCTCAATTTCCGGCCGCAAGTCACATCGGCATCGTGACCTAAGTCGTTTCAGCATCCCTGTTTCGAATTGTTTTGTTTTGTTTTGTTTTTCTTGTTGTTGTTTTTTTTTTGGGGGGGGGGGCAAACTTATCAGTCATTGACTGACTAGTTGTATTCGTAAGCTTGATTGACCTTTGCCTTCTTACCTTTACTTTTACGTGCATTTTGTTTTTTCTCCAACGGATCCGCCTTCAAGCTTTTGTTTTATCAGCGGCTAGTGCTATCGATAAACTTGTGTCACAGAATTGAAAATGATGTGAAGATATTACTGTGTTTTACCATGTTCCCTGTAAGATAGAACATGCTAGAGGCCGACACGAAACGGCTTGCGGTCGGAATTTACGACTTTATGCCGAAACATCTAGAAATTTAACCCGGAAATAAATGTTAAAATACGTGCCAGGAGGGACCGTGGCCAGTATCATGGCGTTTCCAGTCAGTGGACTTTTTCAGGAATTTCCCAGTTTTCACTGAAGCGCCATTATAAATTGACGAAAGTCCATCATGTGTTTTATGATAATTGCTTATTGCATCTGTCTTTGAGGTTGCGGTATTTTGTAAGTATATCATAGTTCCCAGCGATATAAACATTATAGTGCTGGTTTGCTCACAGTGGCAAGAAAATTCATATCATGCAATCGCAGATTCCATCGCGAAACATGAGGTGTCAAGAGGTTAGAACTACATTTACACATAAGTACCAGATACACCTCCATGCTCTATTGTATTTCACATTCAGAACAGGCGTGATCGGCGTTTGCGAAGAAACGCTTTGCGTTGTTCATGTAGTTATGTGTTTAGGGACTGTCGTTGTACATATGATTGTCAAATTGATAAATTGATGTATAAATTAGCGACATTTCCTATAGTATATGTATTCTTGGCAGCTATTCTATTCATTCGAGGAGATTTTCAGGGGGATAATTCACTTCACTCATGGAAACACGGTCCCTTGATCGTTCGAAACGTCAGTCGTACCGGCTTACTGTCACTCACAACTTTTTATCCTGTTCGTCCTGTAAAACATCGGAACATCGTTCCGTCGCAACTTACTGAAACCACGGTATTTAGCGGTTCACTGACCTTCAAAAACAGGAACAATTGTTTTCGAAAGTTTGCGTAATATGCCTTTTTTTCTATAACACGACCCTAACTTACACTAAACTTTTTTTCGCATTTCAAAAATTACTAGTGAACTTTCTTAATTTTATAGTTTTTTTGTGCGTCCCTATTGACCAGCCAGCGTTTTTGAATGTAAGTTTCGGGAAACTTATTTTAGGCTCAAATCAAAAGTAGCTCGCGCGCACCTAAGGACCACAGTAGGTAACGACATCGTCCAATTACTGATCAACGTCCAGCAGAATTATTGCCACTTCGATCCTGATCATTCTGACCGCCAAGCTGTTTGTGTGAGCAGTCAATCCATGGCTAATTACAAATCAAATCAGAGTGGGTTGAAATGATTCAAAGTTAAGTACATGTATAGTTATGAGGTAAAGAAGGCGCTAGGCGATAATGCGTGCTGGTAGACACTAATGAATGCCATGCTACCGTGCCTCGGAGTGAGAGTTAACACGTTCTTGAACGTACTACATGTAGTACCTAGAATTAGCTTCGCCTTAAAACGTGCGTTAACATGAAGAAAGGAGTGAAATGAGAATTTCCCTTGTTGGAAGTGACTAAAAAGGGGAATCAATGTGGCCGCGGCAAAACTAGACGTCGAATAACTCCTGTCGAAATGGTCCGGGTGTCCAAGTGAAGCTGGCTACCGTCAGCCTTTAGTTACTGGGAAGACTACATATTTACTGGGAGACATTCTGTGCTAAAATTGACCGAGGCTGCTCCACTATTAATGTTCCTTTATATACCAGAACTAAAAGAGTGTGGTCATAGTATTAGTAAGGCACGTAACCGAAGCGATTCATACTTCCCGTGTGTTACCGAGCGCTTGCTTATGTAATCACAACGGACAGTGGTGACAATTGCCCCGCCTGTCCACTGACGCCACTCGCTAGCAACTTCGACATAGTTGAGTAACCCTGCTCAAAACCATATTTTCTATCCAGTTTTAGCTCCGTAAACCACAAAAGTGCATGTTAAAGACAACGTAGATCACTATGTTAGCACTATAGTTGAAAATTGCAACGAATCACCCTGCTGAAACGTACATTTGGGCGTATTTGTAGATTCGACGTACACGGCCTGTAACAGCTTAAGTGTGAGATTTAGGATGTGTAAGTTTCTGCCGGTCACAACCCTAGGAAATATAAGCTGGCTTAATCGACGGGACAGGAAGTGGATAAGGCGCGTTTACGTTAGCTTATAAAATCGTAAACGCCCCGATTTCATACAGTGTTAGTTTTGGAACAAGTATTGTAATTTCATGTTACGCTGACATTCACATCATTAAGGGAAAGCCATGTTGCCATGGCAACACTTAGATTTCAGTTTAAAACTATATAGCCGTAATTCATTAATTCGTTCATTCATTTATCTGACAGGATATGAATAATATTAGAAAATGTTCTGTATTTAAAAATATTTTCCTAGTATGCTGTCAATAAAATTGTGAATTCAAAATAGTTTTACAGTGTAAATTTATTAGCTTACATTGTGACAAATAAAGTAAGCCTTCTTGTAATCAACATCATAACATCAGTAGAGCAGGGAAAGTTTTGCTAATTTTTTGCAATGGCAACAAGATATAGAGTATTTACTGATTTCTATATTGATGTCACTGTAAATTCAAAATTCTTTTTTTCATACTTTCAGGAAGGTATTGGTAGAAAACAGTGTCCTGTTGAAGGCTGTAAGCAGGTAAATGTTACCGGAGTTTCCTAGTCATTTTACCATGGGTCCCCTTGATATATGAAAACAGTCAGATAAGGGGACAATTAACAGCAGTGTTACATTGATTCCTACGTGTAGATCATTCGCTAATATTCCCCACCAATATCTAGCAAACACACTTTTCTACATGTATTTTATCAGGAAAATTTATTATCCTTTAACAGCTGCAATGACAAAGTTATAAATTTTCCCTGAAAATATGAAAAATATTTTTCCTGCTTATTAAAGTAGTAGGCGCCTTGAAAGTGAAATATGTAAACTTTTGCTCAAAATGTCCTTAAGGAATCTGTCAACCATTGTATTTCAAATTCAAGAATAAAAATCAGGGGTCAATTTTTGCAAATTTAGTACAAATTTTGGTACTAGAGAAACAGAGTACCCGAGATTTACTGATATTTGGAACTCAAAATGGCCTCCATCCCTGTGTTAATGAAATTTTTCGATTTTTAAAAAACTAAGACGGTCAAAGTCTTTCTTTCGGCAAAAGCTTTAAAATGAACCCCCACAAGTGGTAAACTTGAAAAGAATTGTAAAAGTTTGAGAGTCTGAATTTTTGTCCCTGAGGCACATTCTGCCTTAACTGTTATAATAAATACAGTAATATGATTGTTAGTAATAATGAGTTCAAATTTCCTTCCAATGTAAATTAACTGTAATTGAGTCACATTTTATTTGCTCAGTGTGAGAATAAATAGTGATTATGTTTGTTCATTTTTGCTGGTAACCGTAGTGCTTTTATAACAGTTTGTGGAACAATGGGAATGCTTACTTTAAACATTAAACAATTTTACCAATAAAATGTTTTGTTTTTCACTGTACATTTAGATCCAAATGGAAATGGAATCCAGTCATTCACAAAACGACACAGAGTCAAGGAGTTCAATCATCATGTAAGTAAAATCCTCATGCCGCCCTGAACAGATCACCAGTGTTGTACTTTTACAACTAAAATATCTTGTTTTGTTACCAGTAAGGTCCTCAAATCTGTTTTGGCATTCTCACAATTGAGTGCCGGGGCATCACAGTACAATAAATACCCACAATTCTCTTTGATTTTTATCATATAAGGTTTCTTCTCTTATAACATTTTCAAGTCTTCAGATCACCAGTGTTGTACTTTTACAGCTAAAAATATCTTGTTTTGTCAGTTGTAGGGTTCTCAAATCTGTTGTGGCATTCTCACAATTGAGTGTACTAAGTAGGGCCAGGGCAGCAGAGTACAATAAATACCCACAATTTTCTTTGATTTGTATCATTGAAGGTCATTTGTCTGAATGTGCAGCATCATTCAGTGAAAGTTTCCAAATAAGGTACCGTTCAGTTTTTACGGCCGGGGGGGGGGGGGGGGCAAAATCCAGGGGGGGTCATCATAATTTGGAATCCGCAAAGGGGGGGTCATCGCTTTTTCACTGGTAGGAAAGGGGGGGTCACCACATTTTCAAAAACATAATACCAACAATAAAGTTCACTTTATGCCATGGCCATGATCGACCCTCTTTACCAGCGGGCCGCCTTCGGCGGTCCACTACAATAAATATACATTAAGTATTACCCATGACCCTCTTAACGGGCAGACGCCGTTGGCGGCCCACTCCAATTAGGTTTACTTCATGCAATGGCCATGATTGACCCTCTTTACCGGCGGGCCGCCTGCGGCGGCCCACTACAATAAATTGACTTTATGTAATACCCCACGGCAATCTTACAGTAACATTCCCAATTGAAGCCGCGGCTTGTATTAGAAAGATTTTTGAGGGACCCCTGGGATCACGCACTGAATAATGGTAATGGCCGCGTGCCTTCAGCGGCCCTGTCCAGTAAAGTCTACTTTATGCAATAGCCATTATCGACCCTCTTTACTGGCGTGCCACCTTTGGTGGCCCACTAGAATAAAGTTGACTTTACGTAATGGCCCATGACCCTCTTAACCGGAGGGCTGCCTTTTGCGAACCACTCCAATAAAGTTTACTTTATACAATGTCCATGGACATGAGTTGTCTATGGAAATGAAGTTAAAAATTGCCTTACAGTCGTCCTAATTAACAGACGTTTCAATGGATGTGGCTGAGAAGTTTGTGCACTGGCATCGAATAAAGTGCGCCGCGTACAGGAGTTCAAATCCAAACCATTCAGGTATATTTGACATATGGGTTTTGGTTATTTTTCAGGGGGGTCATCAATTTTTTTCGTCTGACAAAGGGGGTCATCCTTTTTTTCACAAAAAATGCAGGGGGGTCTATATTTTTTTGAACACCGACGACAAGATTTTGCCGCCCCCGCCCCCAGGCTGTAAAAACTGAACGCTCCCTAACCATTAAACAATCATTAAAGTCACATTCTATTGGTACTACAAATACCATACTTTGGGCAGCAAGTTATGACAAACTGAAGGGTCATTCTCTGAGAAAACTTAGCATGCACAGGGTTTTCACCAGGCTGCGATTCCGCGACATTCTCGCGTATATTTCTGTTTTGTCGCAGATTTCTGGGTCGTGCGCGCCAATAGTTGCACGCATTTGAAATTATAAACTTTCGTGGAGCAAGCCGTATGGCTGGTCAGCCGTATCATGCGTATATACTGCCAGTATTTCTCACCATGGACGTAAATGATTGACGCGAGTAATTACATTTCTGGTTGAAACCGAGGCAATCTGGAAGCAATGCCCATCAGAGGGCGTACTTAAACCACAGTCACTTGTGATTCCCAGACGCGATGGCCACTGTGTGGTAGGCATTATGTATACCACACAGTGGCCGTTGTGTATTGAACCACAAGAGACTGTGGTACTGACGCACTGGACGTGTTCGCTTTGCATATGTCCACGGAATTCGCTGAAGCTGGAGGTGTCATGGGCACGATCAATGTTTTCAGAGACTACAACAATAATAATACGAACTACAAAAACACAAGAATGTACAGCTTGTATATCCCTAAGGAATTACATAAACATTTTTTCGAACCAACGAACTCGAAGCTGGTTGCATTATACCGTGGGTTCCGCGTGGCAACCAGGACGGGCACGACGTTATAGTGTTCGTGCCGTTGAGATTCAGTCGATTTTTGTTCTCGAAAATAACGCAACTTTGTCTGAGATAATTTTTAAGGTCTTTGCTGTGTTTGAAATTGTGTATGAACTTCGGGGAGGTACGTGTTATGTCATCAGCATTTGCTCCGTTCCTCGCCCACGCGACCTAATACGTAGGACTGGAAATGATTGACAACTTGCCCACTGCCAATTGATGATATTATTCAAAAAGTAGTTCAGAGGATTAAACGTGGAATAGTTGGAGAAAAGTTCTCTTATTATCAATTATTGGCTTGTGCATGTGATAAGTATGTTATTCTCGGCGAACTCATACGTCCATGCTTCGATCAATTGGCAAAATTTGTAGCCTTGGCTTGCGGCTAAAATTTCATGTCAAAATGTGATGATTATTTACAAACATCATAGGGATATATTTCCTAATCCAAATAGATGCCATAGAACTGATTTGGCCTGTTCCTTCTGCTGACTGTGAAAGGGGATTTAGACTAAGTGTGCAAAACAGCATAACTTATGACAGAAATCAACTATTATGGTAGAGGGCCCCGAAATGGAAAAGTTCAACTTTATCAGTGCACTTTCACACTGGAAAGAACAAAAGTCCCATAGAATTTTCATTAAAAGGCACTGATATTCAATATCAGTTGATGTGTTTACCGAGTGTTTATAAAAAAGTTGTTAAGATGAATGATTTGTTGAGTCCTTTATTTTTTCCATGCATAGAATAAGGTTCGTATTTGCAGTTTGACTTTTTTAACATATTTATCTTGTCTCACAAAATCATCTGTTGTCCCGCTTTTTTTTGGTCAGCGGGACAAAATGTCCCACAATATTTTTTTCTGGTGAGAACACTGCATGCAAATTTTTTTCATTTTCAATAGAAAAAATCAATATCATTGTATTTGCTGCAACTAGTCTCTCTACTTTCCATCACATTATTCTGCATGGCTGAAGACACAATCAGTGGAAAATTTTACAAAAATGCTGTCTCCTCTATCAATCATGCATAATTTTCCAAATTATTTAAAATGAGAATTGAGTAAGTTAGGGGTCATTTTGAGAAAATTTTCAATCTTGATGTTTCAAAGTAAAATCCTTGCTTCTGCAAACAGTATACATGTCTGACAAATGTGGTGTAGAAGTGTTAACTATTCTACTTACACTGAAACAAGGAATCTTTTTATTGTTTCCTCATTTATGGTAGGAACCTTACAATGCAGAGTTTAGAAAGTGCAGTTATCAAATTTCATGAGAAAAGACTGTCCTGTTTGAGTGACATGCAGTTCAAAAGTCACATGGATGTAGAAAAATTTTGCATTCTAGAAACTTGAACTTTCAATAGAGTTGATGTAGGGTGTAAAAGTGAACAAAAATGTAAAACTTTTAATAAATAACTGGATTGAGCACTTATTTTAAACAACGAAGTGCGTGGGTATAGTATAGTAGTTCTAACAAGGTGGGATTGAAACAGTCACATATGCAAGGTTGTGTCTTGTATAAACTAACCTGTACCCGGTACAAACACAAGGACTTTGGTTATTTTTGTGGCTGCACCATATGACACATGGTGTGCACATCAATGAAGTCTTACTTTGATTGTGATAAACTTAAAATGAGTTACCAACACACGGTACAGTTGTGTTTTGCTTAACCTAATCTGAAAAACTAATTGCTTATGAATAATTTCCAGCTAGGTCCTCACTTCCTACAGAGTCATGGTGCTGTCAACTTATATTGTACCGGTAGAATGCTTATACACCTGAGAACAACAAATGTAACTCACTATATCAATAAAGGTCTATCAGCATAAATGAGAAATGTGACTTGCCTTTCAATATATTCAGTTTTAATTAATATGAATCCCACACATGAACATTCGCTGTGCCCCTTCTATAACTGTCATATGTGAAAAATCCAGTCAAAGTATCAAAAGTTAGGTCCTGTACAAAATAATTGTTAACTTCATCCAGTACACTTACCTGGTGAATCTGCAAACACACATGGCAGATTTGATTGCTTGGTTTTAGCAGGCTTTGTTTCTCTCTTTGTTGGCTGGACTTCTTTTGTTGGCTGACGATGTTTGGCTCGTACTACAAGTGCCTCAGTCTGTGTCTGTTTCTTTTCAACAACACCAAGTTCACGTCTTCCAATCAGTTCAAGTCCAGTGTTACCAGTTTGTTTAGTCACACTTCTCTCTTCTCTATGCACCTGGAGTTGATTGCGAGTGATTGTGTCCATCTTATCTCCATCTTTCCTTTCTACTTCAGATGTTATTGGTTTACCTGCACACATATTAAAGCCATAGATGGGTAGCTTTTGGGAGTAGTCATTATTTACGGCCTGGGGGTTGGAGGAATGTGAGGGTGGTCACTCAAATATTGCAAACTTCAAGTGGGGGTTGCTCAAAATGTGGAGAGTAAGAAGGGGGTTACTCAATTTTTTGTGCAGAATAAATTGAAACACCTCTCAGATATTGCACCATTGCACAAATCAGTTTCTAAAAATTGTTGATGCGAGAGGGGGAATAACCCCTCTCGTGCTCTCCTCCTTGGGGTGTTCTAACATTTTTACTTGTAAAAGACAAATTGAAATACCCCTCAGATTGCACTGGACTGCACCATTGCAAACAACAATTTCTCAAAGTTTTGACAGGATCTAGGACAAAATTGAACTGTTGTGAATTCATCCTTTATTATCACAGAAACACATATTTTAATTGACATCAGTAAGCATTTTGATATATTGACATTCCATAGTCAGGTTTTTCATTAGAAGTTGGCAGCTGAAGAAATGACTCAAGAAGTGCAAAATAAATTGAAACAACTCAGATTGCACCATTAAACATCTCTTTCTCAAAAATTTTGATACGAGAGAGAGGACCCCTACTTGTGCTTTCCCCTTGGGGTGTTCTAACAGTTTTACTTAGTAAAAAAGAAATTAAAAACACCTCTCACATTGCACCAGACTGCACCATTTCACACATCAATTTCGTAAAATTTTCCATGTAAGATACGGGACAGCCCCCTCTGACAATTTCCCCCTCCGCCTCCCCTGTGTTCTCCCTGTGTACTTTCAAATTCTGCTCAGTCAGATATCCAAGTGAAAACCCTGTCATGATACCCATCCAAATTAAACAATATACTATATAGTTAGACACTGGCCATGGCATGAGCTTTGAATTTCATTTTGTTGGGTTCACCTTGTCCAACAGTCATAAGATAACTGATGATAATCTGGCAGGGTATATCAGGATTTGATTGCTGTATTTTGTAAATTTTACAAATACATGTACAGTGTATTGGTATTTAACTTTTCGAAGTGGGGGGAGGGTCAGTCAAAATTTCAGAGTTAGAGAGGGGGGTTACTCCAATTCATCATGGTTGGCAGGGAGGGGGGGGGGGTTAATCGAAATTTCAGAGTTTCAGATGAAATTCCTCTGATCCCCCAAGCCATAAATAATGACGGCTCCCTTACCTGCGTTCTTAGAACTGCAATATCGTATTACATTATGCTTATTAATCCATGTTCACCCATGGCAATTATCATGCACAAGTTTATTATTATTCAAATACCTTTAACAGCCATCTGGTGCTTCTAGGGAAAGGAAGCCCCTCTATACAAAACAAATGTATAGATATGTGTGTATATCTGTTTGGCTACCTTGTTTGCCATTTAATACATGTATATATAAGCTCATAAAATCACGTAAACTTTGCTTAAATACAATTACCAACAATAAACCCAACACATTTTCATGGTAACAGATTTATGACCTGCATTTTACCGGTTTAAGCAAACTCAACAGTAATTGCCACTGTGCAATTAATTCCTCCCAAGCTTGTTTCAAAATTACCTTAACATACCTTGTGTGGTCAGATGATTTCCTCTGACAACACCAAGATCAATCTGTAAACAGTCAGGATTTTCTGTAAAAACCAGGTCACTGTCATTGTCACCACAAAGTACATTGGTCAGATCATCATAGTGCTGCTGTTGATCTTTCATCTGTTTTTGTGCCGTCATGATGTCCACAGCTCCACCAAAAGTCAAGAGATGGTTCAGATATGAAAGCATACTTTCTGCACTGGCAATTTTATGTTCCAGAAGTTCTATATTGGCATCACTTTGTTTACACTTTGGTATGTAGATATCATCAACTTGACCCAGCATTTTCATTTGTTGCTTTTTAATTTCATCAATTAATTTTTCACACAGCGTATTAATTTGTTGTTCAGCTGTAGACCTGTTGACATCCAGGTCTTGTCGTACACCGCATGCTCTGTCCTTTCTTAGTTTTAAATCACTAACTTTCTGAGCAATTTTCAGTGAGTATGCTTTCATATCTGGCATATACTTCTCCAGTGCTGACTCCAGTGACAACATCTTATGATCTGGTGAGGGATGGTCAACAACTGTACACCTAAGACATATTGGAACTTGACAAGTATCACAGTAGAATTCTAATTTAGTAGTACGGTGATTAGCACAGAATCTTGGCTGAGTCATTCTGAAGTGCTGTGTTGACTTCTTCTCATTGTATTCCGCAATTGTCATTGGTTCATGATCTTGCAAGATTGTCAGTACTTTATGAGTTTGTATGCAGACATTGCAGAAGAAATGTCCACTGCAATCACCACACCAGTACTTGGCCAATTTCTTACACCCTTCACACACCGTTTCAGCTATGCTTTCAGGATGGGCGTTGCTGCTGATAACCTCCATAAGGTCATTCAAAAATCGATTACTGGTGATAGCCGGTACCCCTCCAGAGGGTAAAGGCCATACATTCTTACATGTTGGACATATCAGCTGACCATTGTTTGTTTTGACCCATTTTGTGAGACAATATTCACAAAATGTGTGATGACAAGGCAGTATTTTAGGTGACTTGAAACGCTCCATACAAATTGCGCACAGCAATACCTTGTCATCAATGTCAGTCAGCAGTTTTTCTCTGGAGTCTAACGATGAGGCCATGACTGTATTTGCTCCAAGGAGTTCACTGAAAATAACAAAACAAAATAATTCATGTAAGGCTGCATTCACAAAAAAACGGGGAGATTGAAATTTTTGGGGGTAATAAGAAGGGACGTAAAAGTTTTGCACTGCCTATAAGGAACAGAGACCTGACAATTTGTTGGTTTCCTTTTTTACGATTCAAAGATTTTTGGGTAATCAAATGAAAATTTAATAATATGTTATACAGTTAATGTCATCCAATTATTCTTTGTTAGTAATAATTAAACAAGATCTACAACCATTTTGACGCTCTTCAACGTGTGGAGCGGTCTCAGTCAGAAAAATGTAACGTACAACTAGCCGGCTATTGAACCACTCTTTTTTGGGAGTGGAGATTTAGCAGAGCGGTTCTCTCTGTGGCCTCTCCACTAGGCGACTGATGCAGTATGTGTGGGTTCGAACCAGATTGAAAACTAGCCGTATTCCTTACTTTTGTCTCAAAAAAATCTAAACATGTATGAATTTTCGTAAAAAACCAAACTAGTAGGCCTGGTATCGGGGCAACAGTTGTAATATTTCTATGCAGTATATCAAGTACAGTTTCTTGTTATCTCCCTACAGCATGCTGGAACATTATATTCTGTTTGTCGACAAAACTGTATTCATTCATACCTCAAGTTTTGGTAAGGGAAGCCTGCACATATGAAAGTTGGGTGATAATTGATAGAGTCTCGACTGAATCATTTGTCAATATTACAAATATGGGGTTCATATTCACAGGCTGTATTGTTAAAATGAATACTGGACAGTTCAACACGCCCTAGGGAATAGAACAAGAATGCAGTTGTAGAAACTGAACAAGATTATCGTCAAAATTATCAAAGTTAATACAGCTACTGCCCTGCTACTCCTACGGGCAGTGTCACTGTCACTGCATACCAGCAGTGACAGAGATAACTCCAACTATGAAGTAATAAGAGTTCGGGTCATTGTGACGCTCATGACAGTGAACATACTTGTACACAAGTATCAGGCCAGAAAGCAACACATAGTAGACCAGGAGACTTGAATGTTATCAAGGATATTTGAATTCTGGCATATGAGAATAATCAAATATTAATGAAAATTGATGCGGGTCACCTTGCTTGATTTTCTAAATTTTCACATTCTCATCGTAGAATAACACTAAAAGTGAAACTTTGTACTGTTAAGATTCTAATTTAAATAAAAAATTTGTAACTAAATTGAATTCTTTTAATTTTACCAAATTTGCCATTATTACACCAAAACTTTCAGAGATTTAAACATTTACTTAATAGAATACCTTCCAGTATTGTCAATTTTGTAAAACTTATAAGTAGCATCTTATGTAGCCATGAATTTACACTTTGCATACTCTCATGATTGTCATTGTGTGTGCTCTTTAGCAGTTGCCATTGGCCAGCTGGCCAGAGCGAGTTGGATTAAATCAAGTCTGCCTTGACTGATAAATCAAAAAATTCCACTGATATGTTTAAAAATGACTCATTTTAACTACTTGCCTTAGGAATATGGCTCTACAAACTGCTGATAACAGGAAGTGTTGAACATCTGCGAGCAGAACTGTCCAATACATGTTTGCTTTTTCTTTACTTGCATCGATAAATATGCAGCTATATAGACCTATTAGTGCAAGGTACGGGGCAGATTAGTATTAATTTATGCAAATTATATTAATGAGCATTGTTTCGGTATTGAAATTTTATGCTAATGATTCTTTATCAATGTGGAATATTCATCTGCCCTGAATTGTCGGGGATTACCCTGGCTCAAGAACGGCATGAGATATAATCGCACATGAAAAAAAATAGTGGGAGAATTTCAAAGTCTGTGGGAACCGGACCTAACTTTCCCTGATTTTCTGCATATTGGTTAATTTGCATAACGATACACTCAGTGAGACAGTTTTCGGACGACCTCAGTTTTCCTCAGTTTTCCGACATTTAATGACATGCTGTTTGTTATACTCACTTTGCTCCGTTTTGATAGCGTTTTACAAGTCATGCTACAGCATATTAAGTCAGATGACGCTGCCGTCCCGTTTTGGATTTTTTTTTTCGGTAGAAGCTATTTCGGGCGCTACAAACTTGGTGAAGTTAGCCACTCCATGGCCACACCGTACGATACGAGGTGTTGAACGCAACACACAGGGACAGCCCGTGTCCGATATCTAAGTGCTATACACGTTGAAATATAGTTGCGTCGTCCATGGATTAAATGTAACTATATATCACGAAATATTTCCATATAGTTTTCTAAACACATCGAAATTGAAAATCGGGGTTTGAAGTTTCAAAATATCAATATTTAGCCCCTTATCACATTCAAAGTACGACGTCCGATTACTGCGATAGCAGTCCGATTACACGCACTCAACATGGGGGCAAAAATTTGGCAACTCTGACCCCCTAATGCCACTTCTGTCGGTGTAAACAGTTTGAGGATAAACACAATAAAGTTTCGAAAGGTATGATAATAAGATTTCGTTGTGCTCGTCATTTATGAAATGGCTTTGGGCAAAATTCACTACCCTGTCCGAAAACTGTCACACTTTGTGTAGTTGTAATCGGCGTAATCGGAGGCAATCGAATCCATACTTTCTAGTGCGGGAGTAACGGAAGTACAGTAGTCCAGTGCATTTTCGTTTTTCTTTGCACTAACACTCGTACTGGACACGAATATTCCTTCGAAATCGCCATTTTGGGCGACGACAACACACTGTACATCAGCAATGAACACTTGCTGTATCGACTCCAATGATTTGTCAATGAACGCAAAACTTCCTGTTGGCAACCAATCACAAACGCTGTAGAAACGGGTAACTCTGCAACAGCTTTTTTCTAGCATAATTATAGCGCTCTCTACGGCGACACAATGAGTGGTTCTGTACTGAAAACTTGCCAAATATTACCGATGAATTTAGATCGCGTAAAGGTATCACGTATGCGCCATTTGAATTATCGGCGCGACTTTTTTGCCCGATTGAGTTTTCTGAATGCGATTTTTCTGATTTTTGAGCGTAAATATCGCGTTATCGCGCCCGAAAGTGATCCCTGGATAGTGCGTTGTATAATATAGACTGGGGGACTTGAGATTTTTTAGAGTATCAAAGGGGGATTCATTTTTTTGAACAACTTTTAATGCTACTGCTAAAAATTTCTCTGTCAGCATGGCATGCATCAAAGTCTATAGGCCGAAAAAAATATGTTTCTGGTCGGCGCGCGTGTCACTTGAACAACAGCGCGTCACCCTTTTTTACCTTCTCGTGTCTATTTATAGACAGAGAAGGTATTAGAGTTGAAAACCAGTATGCTGGTGTCAACTACTTCCGTCTGTCAATACTTCCGTCTGTCAAGATCCGTTGACGTTATGTCATTGTGATGGGTCATATCTAAGCTGGTGGGGTGTTCATGGTTCAGGTTGAGGTGTAGGAGAACGATTTTGAGCTGTGACAAAATCAAAAGGGACTTAGTGGCATAGCCACAGTGTTACATGTAAGCCTTTCTCCAAGGTTCTTAGTTGACTACGATCTATTACAGACTACTGAGCTGACGTTAGGGGTACTCACTTTGTGTCTGCTCACCCTGTGTGCGCTAGTGTTTGGTACTGAGTTGCGTGGATATCCCCTCATGGCCTCACGTGATATGGGCCTGTTGCATAATCTGCAGATGATCATATGCCTCTGAGTCTGAAAATGGTTATTGTGCAAGCCTGTCGGCATTTTCCTTCCATTTTTTCTCATTTAATTTGCAAAATATCGGCGAGTACCACAATATTTCAAGATAACTCTTTCTTCCCAACCGTTTCCTTGAGTTTCAGAGTCATATGAACGAAAATGAGTGAAAGTTTTAGACAGGAAAATCGGACGTCGGCCATGTTCAATGTTTACAGTACAATCAGAAGTTTATGTGGAGGAAATAACTAACAAACACTATTCATGATGCCCGCCCTCTAGAGGCAGACCTTCCTATATGAAGTACAACATTTGATGCTTGTGGAAGCTTGACCACACAAAGGAGCATTTTAACTTTTAGAAAATGACAAATTGAATAAGAAGCTATTCTGAAAATGTCAAATACTGAGAAAAAATGCGCAAATATTCAAAATAAACAGGTTAACTGACTGGTCAGCTATAAAAAACAATGAAAATGTTTATGATCAAAAGTTTTTGAGATGCGCACATTTTAACAAATACAGAAATTATTAACATTATAAATATAAGACCAAACTATTTTTTCAGGGATGGTTGGAAATGAGGGGTGAGAGACAAAGGCACTCCTAGTCCTATTGCTGCATGTGGATGCAGCCACACCATTTCATTTACAGCATACTTATTCACTGTGTGTTCCATATTGTACTGACTGTCATACAAGGATAACATGAAAAAACAGTAATTTCTTCACTTTCAATTTCTTTTGAATACTATGACAATTATCAGCCATGAGGTTTTACAAACACAAGACCAGATAAGCGTTTTTCATCATTTCCACAGGACTCTTTGGAATATCCCTTAAAAACAGTTAAAAGTGACTTAAAATGATCACTTGGTATACATTTAATTTACAGATGCCAGGTTGTGTATTTCACATGCACTCAGGTCAGTAGGGAAGTGCGTCGTTACTATTTTGGACTGTTAATTCTTATTTCTG
Source organism: Ptychodera flava (assembly GCF_041260155.1). Classification (NCBI taxonomy): domain Eukaryota; kingdom Metazoa; phylum Hemichordata; class Enteropneusta; family Ptychoderidae; genus Ptychodera; species Ptychodera flava. Next base: position 17,377,569 of record NC_091943.1, read on the forward strand.
AATTATTTAACCTTTTTTCCACATTTAACTATCTTTAGGCAGTTTATACTGTAGCTTAGAATTTTTTTTTGATTGATGTATTTAATCATCTTTTGGGTTCTTTGGGTCCATATCTCACCTCATGCCCCTACATCATCAACTATTTACCAATAACTCCATGCCAACAACCAATTACCTGACCTGGCCACACATTAGAGAAGGTACAGCGTCATTGACGGTATTTTATTGTGTTTGTGGCCGGCGGCCGTGGCTGACACCAAACCAAAATGGCTGAAGAAAAAAGAGAAAATTCTTTGGGGGCATGATCAGTGACTGCATGAACAGTATATATGTGACTATATTGATAAAACTATAAAACTGACCCTCCTCCCTCCCTTGAGGGAAAAAAAAATAAAAATAAAAAAAAATAAAATGCGCGTCGTCGCACCATTTTTTAAAGAAAGACCTGACCAGAACAATTCTTTTTTTTGGCCATAGTACAAGAGTTTTTGCCTACTTGTTTCCTTGTACCTATGTGTATTCCTGTCAACTGAAATCAACAATCAGCATCTGAGACCACACAGCTGTTCAGTTACTACTGCCCACACTTGTGCTTTCTACAGAATCCCTTTTGTGAGCTTTGACGAACTTTAAGGAAATCTTTTCAATTCATTGTAGCCATGTGTTTATGTTTATGTCTCTTTAACATGCATTTAAGTTATATTTTTAGCAATACATTTCCTTGTAACTATATATGCATGTATTGACCAGATATGAACGGAAAATGCTCACGTGTTTCATTATATATTGCAGTTTTGTGTAAATTTGGACCTTTGCCACATGTTTGCAACTTCATTGAAAGTGTTATGATCAACATAATCCATAATGAAAAATTTTCACCACATATTAACTCTAAAGTCATTAAGTATTCAAATATGCAGTTAGCTGAAATAAAAATAATTAATTTCTTTGTCTACTGTCATTGTATTACCACTTTATATAGCAAGTGTAATTGCCTTCAAGCTGTATACGCCAAACTGTGAAAGCTCATGCAAATTATAAATTAGCTGACGTGACAATGCGAAATGACTTTCAATATTGGTATAACCTGGTATAATGATCAATATACAATAGCATGTTTTGCCAACTTTGATCAAGTAAATCCAATATATATCCCTAATTGGGAAAGTTCATTAAATATGCAAATTAGCAATTATCTTTCATGTCAGCCCTTAATAGCGTTCACAGCTGATATATCTTGATGAATCAACATTGTAGCAAATCTCATCATATTATATTGTGTGCAGTCGTTCTCAATGTATATCCATTATTTCTAAAATCATTAATTATGCAAGGAGCAAAACTTACGCAAGCCACACTAACCATAAACTAATCAGAGCTTGCCATTTGCAAACGGAATCTATGTATCATATTTGATTATGATCTAATGAGCCGTTTTTGAGATATTGGGCACACAGACAGACAGACACACAGACAGACACACATCGCTGTGACATAAGCTCATGTGTGGGAACACATCATGAGCTAAAAATCAACATACCTACAGCCCAGTGCAGTAATTGCTACTCATATCTGTGCATTCAAACATGATTCCTTTAGTTTTTCCAATCCAATGATGCAAATTCAGTTAAACATACAGGTATGTTAAAAATCGTCTGCTTTAGTGTCCTCATGACTACTAGCAATTGGGTGGGTACTTCCCAGAAAATTGTAATGTTCAGAACAATCACAAAATTACTGTATGTCATGATCAGTGGTTGTTAAATTGAACTTGTAGCTCTTGCAAATGCAGAATACATAGGGCTACTTGTTTTAACACATCTGTGTGGTAACTTGCAGTAATCAATAAATATTGTAGCATACAACTATAATGGCGTCATATGTACACTGTCCTTACAGCAGTTAACCTTCTAAAGACCACATATTTCTCGACCTTTGGTGAAACATGTTCAAAGCTCAAACCATGGATGTGAAATATATAATGTACATTTTGTAACCTACCTGAACTTCTGGTTCGACGTGTTCCAACGTATCAAAATGACCAAGCTTACAGCACAGGTGACTCCCTAATCTTTCGCTGGAAGACTACAGAAATCTGATTAGCATATAATGGACATGCATGTATCGGCAGACCCTGTATGACCTTAACTGACCTTTGCACCACAGCCTTTTCATGACAACTTCCGTTGCAACGGTAGATAGAAGATAAGCCAGCCGCACTGTGCCAATGACCCAGTTCTTTGCCAGTACTACAACCCAACCCTTTCACCATCATCAGATTTGACCCAAATCCTTTGTTGTCAACAGAAAGTGTAGACCTGTTAACAGGATATTAGGGGTGAACAGGTACAACATGTGGTGAACCTTGTGATATTAAACTACATATAAATCTATCATAGATATGCTTCTAATCAGTGAGTTTTTAATTTCATTTTCCCACATGTATATGACAATAGGATCTTATCTGATAAGTGGAAAACAGCAGTCTCTCTGTGTCTTTATCTATTGTATGTGTGTATGTACACTGGGATACAGAAAAGTTTGGTTACAGTTAGCAAAAAATAAAGTAAAGGCAGTTATAAGTAGTGTAAATTTTGTGCAAAATGTCACAGAATTTTTATTGACCTAATAATTTTCCCAGTTGGTAAAATTTACCTAACAAATCGTTGTTTTTACAGGCTGCAATATATTTTCTACATCCCTGATGTACTGGGTATGTATGTCTGTACGTCCAGCTGTCCGCCTACTGCACCTACTTATAAGCCACTACACACCACTCCATATATTGCTTTGATCACGGTCCCGTGCTTTGATATTTGTTGTGGCAGTGCATCATAGGTAACTGCAAACACGTCAGTGGTGCTGTTGCATAACGATCATGCTCGTGTCAGGGATCATTGCCAAAGGACCACTGCGAGCCACGTACTAATAGGCTGTCTCGTTTATTGTTACACTGACCAGTGTCACTGAATTAGCTTGCAAAAGAATGAAATTGTTAATCAGTGAATAAATCAACCTGTGTCTGTTTATTACTAACAATCCAGCAATGCTATTTTAACTGTGGCAACATCATGACATGAACCATGTATCTGTTAGCTGTCTATAATGGTTGCCCTCTTGTGTAGAGAATGTGCTACGAGGAAAGATTTCACAACTCGAGCAGAAAATGTTCACGCTTTCGGAATTATTGTCTTCTCTTAAGAAATAACTTGTCCGGTAGGTCTCAAATTTGGTTTTCAGATGCTTTTGGATGACCTGATTGTATGACCAAATTATGATAAAATTTACTTTTATCATTTCTTGTCGAAACAGCATATATTTCAAAACTACCTTTTATGCCACTGTAAATTTGCATATGTTAAGCAATGAACAAATAACCTAATAAACTTTTAAGTATTTCCAAATACTGCCATTAAATCTGTGTAATAGCTCACACCTGTACAATTAGATCATTCAGACATGTGGCAATAACATTCTGTGGAAAGAAGTATTTCCATAATTCAACAGACATTTGTACTCTCTGCGGCAGGGGACTTGTTGCACCCAGTACCTGAACCTAGACTGCGCATGTTGCAATTTCATCAAGGAAATTGTGTTCTGCTAAATAGAGAAATGTTTCACGACATGATAAAGACTTATATTTGCAAGCTGCTCAAAGTCAGTGGCTGTGCCTGGTAAGCTATGTGTTCTGAAATATAATGAAATCTGGACTGTTATAGAACTTTAGAAGGCTTGAATTGGTGTAATATTTACCTTGGGAACATGCAATTCTTTCCTTAAAACAGACAATTTAGTCTAGTCAACACCTTTACCAAGTACTGTGTTATGGTGACACAAGGACATATATTACCACTTACAGAAAAAAAACAGGCATAGCTTTAATCATGGGCACTTTATTACAACAGAATTTAATAATTGGTGAAGCCGTTTAGGATATATTACAGAGAAGTAATTAAAATGACAACTGAAAAGAAATATGGACGAAATTGATGTTTGTTGTATGTAGATTGTCAAGGAACAGATAGGTTATGTCAAAGGTCAACATGTCACATGTCAAAGGACAGAAACAACGTGGCCTAAATTACCAGCTTTGTGTTTGTTTCAAAATGACTCCGCGCTGGCTAGTGGAGTGCTGGTTGGCCCTAGATGATGCAAGTGAAAAGTTTACACATTAATAAAAGAACCTCCCCATAACAAAATCGTCCCCACAATGTCTTCGGCAATTAAAGGAAATTTTATGATTTGGAATCTCATTACAGTAAAAAGCACTTTTACAAACACTTGGATAAAAAGTGGTCAGTGAATAAAATACAACATGATGAAATATTTTAGTGTTACATGAAAGCCTCACTTTTGTCCGTTCAGCTGAATCAATGCATGCCTGTCAAGTTTTGTATTTGATCCTGCAGCCATCATTACTTCAGAATGCACACACTGGACACTGTGAGACAAAAGTATCAATGGTTTGAAATTTGTTAAGTCAGTCTTACCTTACTGACATCGCTTTGGTTCAGCCTTGGCAATGGTTTTCAATAGAGTGGTTAGGTCTATACACTTGGAAATGGGGTAGAAGAGTTGAGAAGGTATGCAGTGCAACAAATGAAGTCATACAAATGAAATACCATAAAATACTAGTATTTGTCATGGAAATTCCGAAGTCATGGCTGGGATATCAAACACGTATGCTATGGCAGATTTAAATCATATCTCTTACATTTTAAATATCTCTCAAGCATATTTTGGATGTACATAATTTTCATCAGCTGATAAAATAATTTTAAATTATGCACAGTAAGGGCCCGTCAAGCATCATTAACAGTCCTTAAATTGAAATCATCCACTGATGCCACCATAGGTGAAATTAGAACTTAAAGGGAGGTGGTCATTGGAACTGCGCTCAAAGGTCACTAGGGACCCCTATGACCAATGTAAACACTGTATCCAAGGTACATGTATGTTGGCGATTGATGAAAGTTATTGGTCATAATGTTCATCGTAAAAATTTAAATGTTGCAGCTACGTTGACATATATCTATATATAGCACACTGTCTGTAAACAAGAAGTCACACATGCTCAGTGCCAATGAGCCCTTCCCTTTAATTATTTCCATATTTCACAACAATTAAATGGCACCATTTGCAATGCGATTGTAAAAAAATTTGGTTCAACATTTTCAGTAAAAAATTGTCTGAAAAAAGCAATTAATTGCAGGATTGTGATAATTGTAAAGATGGTAATTCATCTTAATGGGCATTTACATTTTGAAATTCCTTTCAAGCATTTACATTTGGACATACAATTTATGAGTATGGGTAACACTCAATAGAGGCTATTATCAAACATTGTGGGGTAATGTTGAGTCTTAAGGATGTACGATCGGAAAAATATAAGCGTACTGCGACGATTTCCGCGCAGAAATGTATCCATAGTAACCACGCGCGCATAGTGATGTTCCGAACGTTTTTGCGTTGTACAAGATGTCGTCTGCAGGTAAAGGAAAATCGCGCCAAGAAAATGTTCAGCGTGCCCTCAAAACACACTGGAAGGTACGACAAAAAAAAAATGCAACATGACCGTAGCCTGTACAGCACCAGTCAGAGTTAAGTGTGTCGTCTGATTCGCTATACAAGAGCAGGTCGTGGTTATAATTCCAATGATAGTGTCGATAGTAGACCTACCGGAGAATGGAAGAATGGCCGTCGCATTGAGTGAACTAGCCGAAAATCTTGACACTTGTGTCAGTTGCGGGCTTGCCTTTACGATTGTCATCGTGTATTGGAGAAACGCCAAGTTTACGGCCTCGGCTCCTGGCTCCACGTAGTGTTGTGACAACTTATTTAGCCTGCAGCGAAGTCAACCTAATTCCGACCGATAAGCGTTACGGCAATAAATATTACGTGATTTTTTGTATGCTGTATTAATATATAGACTCTAAAAGTAGAAGAACCTAAAAGTCTTTGCTTTGTTCTGTCATTCCCTCTCATTAAAGTTTAATGGTAGGCTTAAATCATGGGCCACTGCAGGTGGCCACGGCAGGTCAGCGGCATTTGAAGAGCGCCCTCGTGCGACGAACCCGGGAGAGCATGGTTTATCGCCAGAACCTGTAAATCCTAGTTAGTTTTTGCAAAATTGTGAAAAATCGAGCGCGGTGACCTACTAAACAAAATGTGGTTTGGAAAATTCACAAAAAGTGCTATTATTTGGCAAAGTTTGAGAAAATTGACATTAGTAGAAACTATCAATAATTAATAAATTACCCTCTCCTTTTCCTAAAATTTGGGGCATATTTGTTGCAATTTTGGTTAAAAAATAAATATGATGACTTTTTAACTCAATTTTAATGTGAGTAAAATCTTCAAAGTAGCTTAGGTTTATAATTTCTTTATTCTTTTACAGAGTAAACGTGAAAAATGCAATCATGATATAAATATGAAAATGATAACCTGTTTTATTGATTTTTAGTGATTTTGTGAAAAACCGTGAATTTTTAATGTCATTTGTAAAAAAGCAAGCGCGGTGACCCCATGTTTTTTTCCCAGTTTTGGACTATTCACATATGTAGGTATTCAAAAATTCCCATTTGAAAAAATTGACATTACTTTTACTTTTTCCGATCGTACATCCTTAAATACAGCTCGTTTGATTTTATACCACGGGCTATTTCAAAATAAACTGTTATAGCGCCCTCTATGCACAGGCCTAAAAATACTTTTGTATTTCCTAGCTCCGAATATCTAGGGTTGAAAGTTGTTCTTTCTGCCAAGTGCTGTTTCAACATAGAATGTCGGTATTACAGCGTCGTCCATGCCAAAGCTTTAGAATGCTTTTTTATTTTCTTAAACTTGCAGTAAGATTGCCATAGATACAACAGGAATCAGCAGAGTGGCAAGACAAGAAATTCATGTAATACATACAGTGCAATCTATTCACAGAAGTGAAAATATTCTTTTAGTACTCTATTTCATAGACTTTTCAAATACTTGCAAAAATAAACAGCAATATACACTTTAAAGAAATATGTAATACATCTGACTTATTCTTTAAAAATCTTACACTATATGTTTCATAGATTTCCGTCTTCTTCTCTTGCAGAAAATGATGTACAGGAGAAAAACCAATGCAATGCAAAAGCCATAGAGCAAGACACACATACTCATGTCCATTCCACTAAGCCCAAGCCCAAATATCCCGAGCCGCCTGTTTTTCAGCTCTTCCAGTCTGAGTTCATGCTCTCGCTGGAGCCTGTGTTTTGCTACAGTTTGAATGTTGCGAACTTTGACCTCTGAGTCCATGACCCGGCTGAGCTGATCCAGGGCTATGTTGTTGATGTGGTAGTAATCCTTCAGGAATGTGAGCACCTTACTTTCCTGCCATTCAGAATCCTCAGATTCCTTACAGAAAGGACACAGCTCCATCGGAGGAAATTGAATCTTTGGATGCTCCGGATCCTCCGTTTTGTCTCCATGTAGTCTCGTGTTGGCTTGATTGTGAGCTCTCCATAACCAAAGGACTGCATCATCCGGTGTCTTTACCGTAGATTCTATAGTAACAGCCATCTTTCCAAAGTTTTCTGCACATTCCCGCAGCCAAAGTACTCTGTGATGTATGCACTCATCGCTGGTAAAGCTTCAAGTTTTTCGTCAAGTCTGTCTGTAAACACAAGTGTGAAAAATCTGTTTACTTCAAATGTCTGGAAATACATTTTAGTTAATGCTTTATAGTGCACAGTGTGACACAATAATATTATATAGTGTAAAGATGTGAATGGGTATTGTTTGATGGTGCAGTTTAAAATGGAATGGTCTTAGACTGTACATCTTATTTAATTCAATGCCAATGGACAATATTTTACTCTGAGATTAAGCAAGGAAACAGCAGAAAATGGAAAAGTTTATATCCATAATTCTTTCAATCCATGGTTCCAAGGTCATTTCCAATGTTGAGTAGTAGCTCTCTGAAATTTATATCATTCTGATCGATACAGTTCTACGGAATCAACAATATAGCGGCCATGCAAACTACTCTGCATCATATGGTACACTGACTGGGTTTTCAGAAATAATGAAGGAATTACCAAAACTTCCCTTGAAAGAATGACTTGAGGCAGTACATAATGAAGACAAAAAAAAATGTTTATTTCTAGCTGCTTGCATTTCTTACAAAACCTGTTTGAACCAGAATTGGTCCAAGGAGTTATCAGTATAGGCACTGAAGGTCTTTAGTACCTAATGTTAAAGGGCAAGTAGTATCTTTAGATGGTATGTTTTAACTTCTTTGTTTTTTAATGTTAAAAGGGACAGAATCGACCATTTATTCATGAATTTTGTTGATACGAGATACTACTTACATTGTTTAACATATTGAAAGATAATGAATGGGTGACCAAGCATATATTTGACCCTGGTTTTAGACACGATACATGAAACCATCGCAAGAATGAATTAATGGTCATGACTATTAATTCTTTTTTGCGATGGTTTCATTTAATTTGTCGAAAACTGGGGTTGAATATGCATGGTCACCCATGCATTCAGTATCTTTCAACATGTCAAACAATACAGGTTGTAAGTGTGTCATGTGAAACAAAAATTATGAAAAAATGGCCAACTTTGTCCCTGGCAACTGCAAGTTCTTCTACTTCCGAAAGCATATTGAATTAGCCTGTCAACACAGCTTTTGATGTGTAAAATGCATTTTATTGTTAAAAATTGAATTCTAGTGCAGACCACAATTTCACTTGTCGACAATAACAATGGAGTCTACACATGTACAGGCTGAGTTGACTACCTGAAAACTATATATCTCAACTTGGAGTAGGCCAAGAAACTGTTATTGACATTGGTAACAAAATTAGCGAAAAAATCATCGAAACTTACAGCTACTGTAAAGTAAAACCATCAAACTTACAATATGGTGTCCAATCCATGCCAAAATTACTACTTTGATTTTACAACACAACATGCCATTCCGATTCTATTTTACAATTCAACATGCTATTTCACAACACAACATGCCATTCCGAATTCTATTTTACATTCAACATGCTATTTCACAACTCAACATGCTCTTCCCAATTTCATTTGACAACACATCATGCACTTCCAAATCCTATTTTACAACTCAACATGCTCTTCCCAATTTCATTTGACAACACATCATGCACTTCCAAATCCTATTTTACAACTCAACATGCTCTTCCCATTTCATTTGACAACACATCATGCACTTCCAAATCCTATTTTACAACTCAACATGCTCTTCCCAATTTCATTTGACAACACATCATGCACTTCCAAATCCTATTTTACAACTCAACATGCTCTTCCCAATTTCATTTGACAACACATCATGCACTTCCAAATCCTATTTTACAACTCAACATGCTCTTCCCAATTTCATTTGACAACACATCATGCACTTCCAAATCCTATTTTACAACTCAACATGCTCTTCCCAATTTCATTTGACAACACATCATGCACTTCCAAATCCTATTTTACAACTCAACATGCTCTTCCCAATTTCATTTGACAACACATCATGCACTTCCAAATCCTATTTCACAATTCAACATCCCATTCAAAAGCTAGCTCTGCGGAGCAGGGCAGTGTTACTGGCTATCGAACAAGATTCAAAATGGCGGACGCGAATGGTTCCCTCGCACAGAGAGAGAAATGCGAACTTTGCACAAGTCTAAAAACGCAGCTTAGCACATTGTGTATCTAAACAAGATGAGCGTGCTCGAAAACTAGGATCGATCACGATTTTAAATTAAAATTGGCTGTTTTTGGAAAAGAAACTGCGCGTTTAAATCAGCAGTTTTGTCTATTGTGCACCGTGCGTGGGAGGCTTAGGGAGCGTTCAGTTTTTACGGCCTGGGGGGGGGGCCGGCAAAATCTTGTCGATGTGAGCAGTCTGAAATCACCAAAGTGCGCCTGCAAACTGCGCCGGCGCATTTCAAACTGCGCCCCCATTTTGCGCCGGTATATTGCGCCGCCCAAACTGCGCCCTTACTCTGCGCCATTGCGAAGTTTAAATGTCAAGCACGGTATTAATAGTCTATTTTGGTTTAGTCAGGCGATTTCAAAGAAATATTCATGTTTTTCGTGGGAAATATGGTGAAATGTGTCACTAAAATGCGGAGGATGGGAGTAATTTTTTTCCGACACGTATGTGAAGTATGTAATAACATCACCCGAGAGGGAAGGTAACTCCGAGCCAGTCGAGTGTCATTTGCATCTTAAATCGACCTTTGAATCTGTTTGTAGTTTTCTACCCGAACCTTGACGGTAAATACTTTCAAAGTAAAAAAAAGACGCTAAATTTTACTCTCAAACTATTTCGATGGCCAAATATCTCTGCCATTATAAGTTTCGTAGGGTTACTCTATACTCAGTATATGGCGAGACAGTGTCCTAGCTGTCTCAGTGTCCCATCGGAACCTCGTGGACCGTAATTCTTGCTCTAATTCTGCGACCTTTGAATCGTCCAATAATTGCTACTTCCAATTCATGACGACCCCAAATGATAAGGAATGCGACTGATTCTGAGACTCTCAGTTCATAGAAGAGTCAAAGTGCGATCACGTTTGCGACTGAACTTGAGACTCCCATTTCGCTTTGTGATGTACATTTGCGAGTGAATTTGAGACCGGGTCTGAGACTCTCATTTAACGTGCAAACAGCAAATGCGACCGTCCTTACGACTGACTTCCTGACGTAAGGTATAAGGGTACCGGAAATCGACAAGTGCGAGGCTAAAGTTACGAGAGCGAATGTGAGGGCTTGAAGTGTACGTGCTCACTTTGAAAGTGCGAGCGATAGTGAGAATGTGAAGTGAACTCGGACTGTACATAGTTAGTGCTTGTCAGCATTTATTTCATCACTTTGGTCGAATGAAAACTTACGATCAAAGTCATTGCTGAAAACAGCGATACGATCTCCATGGAAGTACAGTGCTGTGTATCATGAGCGAACAGCTGAGTGAATTCATCATTGGAGTCCCCGATGGAAAGTATTGCAACACTCTTATTTCCAAACACCAAGAAGTTGATATATTCGTCTAAATAAAAATATGAATGAGACATTCATCTTTACATATGGAGAATAGAATATTATATCTGACTACGAAGAACTTTATTTACCAGGTTTTAAAAATCAGCGAGAGATTGATCGGGCTGGGACGTACGATTCACAGACTGATTCAAAGTGCTGGTCAAAGTGAAAGGGGATGCCATGAACACTCAATCCCGATGGGTATTTATATAGTTATGTCAAAAACGGGAGTCACGACCGTGATTAGGTTATTCACCTTGAAACTGACCAAACGTAGCACACAATTACATACAATCTAGGTCTAGAGTCCTGTGACACTATGGCGGGTTTCCGAGTCCCTGTCGCGGTTTGGAAAACGACCTGCTGACAGCTGATGACAATACACGCTCATACTTTTGATCATAGACCCTGGAGCGATGTTTTGATGGATTTCTAGCTTTCTTACCCTATAAACAACTTGAAACTAAAATGAAAGACGAAAAAAGATCCGTGAACGGACGAGAGATTTCCTGTAGAAACTTCAGATATTTACTGAGGCGGATCATCGATTTTTTTACATCCATGGGCGGATCATGGCAGTGAAATTTACCTCAATGGATGGATCAATCGGAGCACCGAGAATATTGCATTTCCCGTTTGATTTCCAAAACATCATCGTGGAGTTTCTAACAGAAAGGAAAAAATTGAAACGACAACTGATATCGTGTCATTTAAATACGGGCTTTTAATCGTTCATTCATTTTAGTTACTATCGTCGTGCCGTTTTAGAAGATTTGTGAGGACCTAAACGACATCATGTGTTGGTCCATTGCCATGGAATCCTATGCCAACGAAAGGTGGTGACTTTTTTCAAAGTTGAATAAAATTTCCTTTTTGGTTGTGTTAGTCAATTAATCGAAATATTTTTGTTCCCAATTGATCATAAACCCTCGATTCTCCCGTCTATGATTCGATATTCACTGACTCATTCTTTCTCTTCTTTGTCGATCGATGAAAGTAATTTAATCTTCAATACTCTTTGACAGATATAACATCTTCACCTATATATTGTCATTAGTTTCTAACCAACGTACAAAAAAATTGGCCCGTTTGCCAAAGCACATGGGTCTATGATTGCGTGAACGGCCGTACTCTATGCATTGGAAAGATATTCATGTTGCAGTCTGCCCGAAAACAAAACCCGAGGATGTTTAGGCGATAACAAAGGCGATGACTCAGTTGCATAAAACAAAACTAAACTTTTCGGACATCATATTTTATCTTGGCGTCGATTCGATGTGCAACCATACGCTGATCGCCCATATTCTCCATAAACAGATAAAGCTAGTCATAACACTTCTGCGACAAATCCGTGGTGTTTCTCCCCGTGAACGTCCTTGAACCCGTAGCCGCGACCATTGTTTTTTGATGTGTTCCGTGCTTGATGATCGGTAGAATTAATGTATCAAAATTTGAAGACACATGTGACTAAATCCTGTGATTGTTAGACAATTGATGGTGTGTAGGGGCGAGACGGAAAGCAACAATCCAAGGACCAAGCTAGGGAGCATCATGCATTGCATGCTTTCTAACAAAGAGCTGCGTGTTTTCCATATCTATATACCATACAAAATCCGGCTTTGACCAATGTTCCTGTCCTGTTACGGAGGATAACTTTCGAGCTGCGTAACCGATGTTGAGGTTCAGATATCCGAATATCTTCGTGTTCGAAAGGCTTATTGATTTACAGTGAATACAACTTTTGTATAATTAGTTTACGTGTACATAACCCAGCACACGGGGAAAAGCCAAATACTTACCAATACCAGGTTGGAAAATTTCAGCGAGTCGCTCTCATCAGAGGTCGAGGAAAATAAATGTGTCGGTATCGTTGCTCCGCCATGTTTATTGTTGTTTGTGCGACTAGTTTGAAAGTCATAGACTTTCTATAGGTGAAATTCATATTGCCATTCAATATTTTACACACGAAGTCACCTGTCACCTCCATTCGGAAGCAAAAACGTTTACACAGAATGTTTTTATAGTGAAAACTAGCTCCAGGCCGTGACATGTCTCTAGTCACGAAGAAACTTCGTAAATCAAAATCGACATCAACATTGAGCGGTGATCGTGAACCGTTAAATAATGTCGGCAAAATAAAACATCAAATGGCTAAACTTTTGGGGAGAGAGAGAGGGAGAGAAAGAGAGAGAGAGAGAGAGAGAGAGAGAGAAAGAGAGAGAGAGAGAGAGAGAGAGAGAGAGAGAGAGAGAGAGAGAGAGAGGGAGGGGGGGTTTCTGCAGTCGCGAACTGATCATGGTCTTTAGGATGGATAAATGCAGGGTCGGTTTACACATTTGCGCTGCCAGATATCGAAAATGTACAGATACTTTCCCGAAATTTGACTTATTTTATAACATGAGTAGAACAAAACCAAAATTATTGACGTTACCCTTCGGATGTTTGACTTGCAAGTTTGCTAAAGTTAGATTACATGTATACTTACAGAAAATGGACGCCGTAGTCTTCTGTTCAAAAAATATATGTTCTTCAACACCACGTTTCTTATGATCGGTGATGTCACATTTATTATTTTATAAATATAAATTAATGCACCGATTTCAAACCGTAATTATTTTTTCTTGTCGAATTGAGAGAGTTTTTAGTAGTTCTGTAGACAAAACGATCGGAAACAGCAGAGTATCTTGGCAATGGCACGACATCTACGCTATCGTTTAGCTGCAATAATTGTACAGTTGCAGCCAGAGCCCCGGGTAAGCCGAATTCGGAACGTAATAACGCCAGTTGCAGCGGCGTCGTGGATTGACTGTACCTTTGTCATTTCTGTTGAAGTACACCTATTATTGCTACAAGAATTGTGGGCTTCATGAAACGTTGTTTCTCTGTACATGTATAGGCCTACTGGTCTTGCCGTTATATTCAGTGTCGTATAATCTGTTGTTTGCATGTCAAACATTGGCCTGTGTACAACCTCCTGTGCACACTAATCGTGACCGTAATTTACACAGACATAAACATTCGATCCCGTCCGTGGATGTCAAAGGTGAACGGGATTAACTTGATCCGGGTATCAAGTCCCTGGCCTTTATGGAGATGCAAAATTCACAAATTTTGACTGCTGCTGAGGCCAAGCCACGATACCGCCAAGTGAGTGTAATCCGTCCCATACAAACATAACATGGTCTCGTACCTCCGAGACTCCGTGAAAACATGTCATATCATTTTTCGAGCTGCATTTTTAGGGCACGGATATTAATATCTACAGTCTGCACTGCCAAAGCGTCCTGCTACGCAAGTGCGACTACTCGATGTTGTGACACTCGGAAGTGTTTGGCGCAGAGTAGGCCAAGGGCGCAGTTTGGGCGGCGCAATATACCGGCGCAAAATGGGGGCGCAGTTTGAAATGCGCCGGCGCAGATTGCCGGCGCACTTTGGTGATTTCAGACCGCTTACATACCTGCTTGTCGCCGGTGTTCAAAAAATATAGACCCCCCCCCCCCTGCATTTTTTGTGAAAAAAAGATGACCCCCCCTTTGTCAGACGTAAAAAAATTGATGACCCCCCCCTGAAAAATAACAAAACCCATATGTCAAATTTACCCGCATGGTTTGGATTTGAACTCCGGTACGCGGCGCACTTTATTCGTGTAGCAGAGATGCCAGTGCACAAACTTCTCAGCCACATCGATTGAAACGTCTAGGACGACTGTAAGGCAATTTTTAACTTCATTTCCATAGACAACTCATGTCCATGGACATTGTATAAAGTAAACTATATTGGAGTGGTTCGCCAAAGGCAGCCCTCCGGTTAAGAGGGTCATGGGCCATTACGTAAAGTCAACTTTGTTCTAGTGGGCCTCCAAAGGTGGCCCGCTGGTAAAGAGGGTCGATCATGGCTATTGCATAAAGTAGACTTTACTGGACAGGGCCGCTGAAGGCGCGCGGCCATTACCATGCATTATTTAGTGCGTGATCCCAGGGGTCCCTCAAAAATGTTTCTAATTCAAGACGCGGCTTCAATTGGGAATTTTACAGTAAGATTGCCGTGGGGTATTACATAAAGTCTATTTATTGTAGTGGGCCGCCGCAGGCGGCCAGTCGGTAAAGAGGGTCGGATCATGGCCATTGCATGAAGTAAACCTAATTGGAGTGGGCCGCCAAAGGCGTCTGCCCGTTAAGAGGGTCATGGGTAATACATAATGTATATTTATTGTAGTGGGCCGCCGAAGGCAGCCCGCCGGTAAAGAGGGTCGATCATGGCCATGGCATAAAGTGAACTTTATTGTTGGTATTATGTTTTTGAAAATGTGGTGACCCCCCCCCCCTTTCCTACCAGTGAAAAAGCGATGACCCCCCCTTTGCGGATTCCAAAATTACAATGACACCCCCCCCCTGGATTTTGCCGGGCCCCCCCCGGCCGTAAAAACTGAACGGTCCCTTATCGTGAAAGACCGAGATTTACTATATGGCGCATCTGATACGGATATGGTCCCATCGCATAGGGAGATGAAAGTGGGCTTTGTGTAAGTTCAAAAGCACTGCAGCTTAGCTCATCGTGCATGTAGACAAGTTGAGCGTGCTCAAAATAGGAGATCGATCACAATTTTGGGTGAAAAAAACCGATTGTTTTCGGTGGAGTAACCGCGTTGCAACCAGTGGTTTTGCCCACAGGCTCTCGACTCATTGCAGGCGAACCGCCAGACGTCACTGATAGAGTTCTGAGTTTATTGTGGATGCAACGGACTGACATAGATTTGAAATTTCTTTACATGGTCGGGATTGTTACCTTGGTGCGGTTTGCTCCGAGCTGAGACATTTTATAATTTCTGTACTATACATAGCGTGTCAGATATTGCAGATGGCTTCAAACTATCGACTTTTCGTTTGTATGGACTGTAGATACAGTTTTGAGTTTATTGTAGATGCAACAGACTGCGATTTGAAATTTGTTTTTTCATTGTCGGAGTTTTAACCTTGGTGCAGTTTGCTCTGAGCTGAGACATTATTTTATTTTGTACTATACAAAGCTTGTCAGATATTGCAGATGGCTGCAAAGTGATTGACTTTTCATATCTGTGGACTTTGATCCCAGAGTCCTAAGTGTATTGGAGAATGCTACGGCCTGAGATAGATCAGTAATTTCTCATCCTTGACGGAGTTTAACGTCAGTGCAGTTTGCTCCAAGCTGAGACTATTAATTTTTGTACCTTTGCAGATAGCTGCAAAGTGATTGACTTTTCTTATGTGTGGACTTTCATAGAGTCCTGAGTGTATTGGAGGATGCTGCAGACTGAGACGGATTGTTAATTTTTTTAGCCTAGATGGAGTTTTAACGTTAGTGAAGGTTACTCGGGAGCCGAGTCATAGATTGTCGGATATTGCAGATTGTATAGCTGTGATATCGCAGCGGTATGGCGTGTATCGAACGCGCTCGGGTCATTGAGGTCATCGCCACAGTGGCGATGACCTCAATGACCCGAGCGCGTTCGATACACGCCACAAGTAGCCTACCGCTGCGATATCACAGCTATGAAGATTGCAGCAAAGTGAATCTGAAGACAATAGATAGCCGTGAGCATATTGAAGAATGCTTGGAATTGAGATGATTTCGTCGTTTCTTAACAAAATAGGAGTTTAACGCTATAGTGCAGGTTACTCAGTTCTGAGATAATTAAATAATTTTGTTACACGCATAGCTGGTGCGGTCAGATAGTACAGATTGCTGCAAACTATTTTCGTGTCACAACTACACACTACTGTAACCTTTTCAAGGTATTCTTGTGTCAACTTTTTTATCTCATAATTCGACGAGCAGCATCGAAAAGTTGGTATCTATTTGCGTCACAATGTATGTTGTACAATGGAGAGAATGAAATGAAAGCCGTGGAGGAGTTTTCTTTAATCTTCGAACACTTCCTTGACAAGTGTTCACAAAATATACTTTGGAAATTGCGAAAGTGACCTCTATTCGCAAATACTGTTAACTTTTAGAAATCTCGTGATGTTTTCGTTGTAAATATTTGCTTAATTGCCATTGAGATAATTTTGACCCCCTTATCAAATTGAAAATTAAGCTTGTGAACTTCATAAAGTGTCTGTCTGCCGAGCTTTAATAAAATATTAAAACTTTTTGCAGCGGAAAATATGTGTTTAGCAACACCTTTTATATGGCTTTCAGCTGGCGTTTCCTGTCCTGTCAAAATGTTAGTCTTTTTCGTTTTATGTAAGCTTTGGAAACCACAAAATAATAATAATAATAATAATAATAATAATAATAATAATAATAATAATAATGCAGGAAATCAGTACGGAAGAATTTCCTCTCTGCTTTTTGACCGTAACGTACAACTTTTAAAATATCACTGATTAGGTATTTGGTTGTAGGAAAATAAATAAATTCCTTTCAGGGGAAAGTTTTCTATTTGGCGACAGGGTTTTCCTCAGCTTCCAAGGGTTAAAGTAAAACAGAATTACAGTCAACTCGCACTTTTTCCAACCCGCCCAGAACCAACTCGCCCGATTCAAACTCGCCCGATACCAACTCGCCCGTTGTTTTGAGATAGGGTGTTGTAGATTCCATGTACGCTAACCCGATGGCCCGAGGCCAGCTATTTTCATGTCATGCCAGGCCAGTAACTCGTGAAAGACGGTCCTGCTGTTCCTAAAGAAGTGAGCCAGTACGCAGTAACTATCCCTATACGTAAAGAAGCCGAACGAAATTTATTCTTTCAAGAGATTTGCAAAACGTGAAATTCGCAAATAAAAAGTTTTCCGTGTTGGCACATATTTCAAGCCGCACCTGTGGTTCTCTATGTTAGAAATATTTGTTGTTAGAAATAAAACGTTTTATGCGTACCAGTTGCTGCGAAAACGAGCCCTGCCACTCTTTGATATGTTCTTCCACTCCAATAACCAAGCTACCCGAGTGGCAAAGGCTACCGATTCGCAGCAAGCGTACCAGTAGCTCTGCATGGCAGGGCTGTTGTTTACGGCCTGCGTACGCCGGTAAACACACAGCCCTGCCATGCAGACCTAGCGTACCAGGTACTCATAAAATTGCAAAATAATATCGGGCGAGTTGGTATCGGGCGAGTTGGAATCGGTCGAGTTGGTTCTGGGCGGGTTGGAAAAAGTGCGAGTTGACTGGTAGCCTACCCCGTAAAACAAGGTTCTTTTACAAGGTAAAGCGAAAAATCTTGTAGATTATATTGGCAATGTTTACTTAGCATGCGCAATGAACTATGAAAATTGTACGACCTGCTCCGTCACAGAACGGAGATAATGTCTGAGCTCGGAGGGAGGTCAGCGGATACTTATGATTGAGGGTGAATCTTGCCTGGTCTTTCACATCACAGGCGTACGGAATGTTTCCTAGATCGTCGTCGGATGGTGACGGACACTGCATGCACCGTTAGGCCGAAGGCCGAACCTCGGTACTGTATAACAATACCAATACTGTATTGTTATACAGTACTGAGGTTCGGCCTTCGGCCTCACGGTGCATGCAGTGTCCGTCACCATCCGACGACGATCTAGGAAACATTCCGTACGCCTGTGTTTCACATGAGCCACGCACACGATAAGCTTCCCACGGTGCACAATAGACAAAACTGCTGATTTTAACGCGCAGTTTCTTTTCCAAAAACAGCCAATTTTTAATTTAAAATCGTGATCGATCCTAGTTTTCGAGCACGCTCATCTTGTTTAGATACACAATGTGCTAAGCTGCGTTTTAGACTTGTGCAAAGTTCGCATTTCTCTCTCTGTGCGAGGGGACCATTTCGCGTCCGCCATTTTGAATCTTGTTCGATAGCCAGTAACACTGCCCTGCTCCGCAGAGCTAGCTTTTGAATGGGATGTTGAATTGTGAAATAGGATTTGGAAGTGCATGATGTGTTGTCAAATGAAATTGGGAAGAGCATGTTGAGTTGTAAAATAGGATTTGGAAGTGCATGATGTGTTGTCAAATGAAATTGGGAAGAGCATGTTGAGTTGTAAAATAGGATTTGGAAGTGCATGATGTGTTGTCAAATGAAATTGGGAAGAGCATGTTGAGTTGTAAAATAGGATTTGGAAGTGCATGATGTGTTGTCAAATGAAATTGGGAAGAGCATGTTGAGTTGTAAAATAGGATTTGGAAGTGCATGATGTGTTGTCAAATGAAATTGGGAAGAGCATGTTGAGTTGTAAAATAGGATTTGGAAGTGCATGATGTGTTGTCAAATGAAATTGGGAAGAGCATGTTGAGTTGTAAAATAGGATTTGGAAGTGCATGTTGTGTTGTGAAATAGCATGTTGAATTGTAAAATAGAATTCGGAATGGCATGTTGTGTTGTAAAATCAAAGTAGTAATTTTGGCATGGATTGGACACCATACGCAGCGGTTACAATATCTATGGGTAGTCGCAGCACTGACTGTCAGGCTGAGGAATAAAGTCCATAGTCACAGGGATAACCTCTGTAGATTTCCTGGCTTCCCTTACAACCAACCCACATCAACCTGACCGGCAAGTATGTATCAGGAGCCTTCAAAAAAATTCCAATGAAAACAGGATGGGACCACAGTAAATAATTTTGTTTTGTTTTGTTTTGCATCAACTCAAATTCCCAAGCGTAACTTTGTAAACGTTTTAAAAAAACATGCAAAGAATAAATTTCACAAAAAATGTGTGCTCTTTATGCAATCTACTCATTCCAGTAACTGTAAGCTTCTAGAGGATACAATTTTATTTCATCACATTGTTCAATGGTTGTAATGACTGCTATAAGAATTATTTTGTTGCAATGTAAGAGTTATGAATTTGTTTTGCGACAGAATATTGTTGACATAGGACAATTCTTTAAACTAGTTCTTGTAATTTTTCCTAAAAAACTCTGAAAATTTACTGACTCTGGCCTACGTTTATTTCATTACAAATGAATAATGATTTCAGTGGAATTTCCGTACCGTGTGAATGTCTGTTCCTATCTGTCATGCATGTAGTACGTAAGGTTCAAATGACATTGCAAGATTGACCTGTATTAATCTCATGACTCCAACAATGTTGTAAAATTGTCGTACAAAACATACTGTGAATATGTGTAGGATCTCATCAGAATGTTCCAGCGACAATGTCAAGGGGGATATTTAAACTCCTCCATATACAAAATTCCATTGTGTATTAAGTTCTTAAATAGGTCTGAGGCTGTGCATCCAGCAATACACACAATGACAGAAATGTTCAATGGTGTTGGCCCTTATTCCATTCATATTATATGTATTACCTACTGCATTCCGGCGTGTACAAGACAAGGTTTAATTGCACAGGGTCGTCCTGTCTGCAACTGCGCGACTCTCTTCTTGATAAATACTGTCTCTTCCCAGACATTGGTGATGAATATGAAGCAAATGTGAAGCAAATTCAGCGTTTGATGCATGTTCATAGTGAACCAGTTTATAGCTTTCCAATCATTGCAAGGCTTTGCCAAAATCTTTGTTTGCTTTCCTTTGTTTATTAGAAGCTGCTTTGACGGCACCCGCAAGTTTTGGTACAGCTGCAATGGTAAACTTTTTGATATGCAAAAAGGAATGTTGGGATATTGTGTGCATAGCAACAGACTCATCAAATGGGCTCAATGCACACACCCGCAGCAAGAGCAGTACGTCATATCCGCTTTGAGAACACGGTGGATGAAGACAATTTTCTTACTCTGAGTCAATATTTATGGAATGTAAGAGCAATATTCGTTTTTGTCGAACCTAATTAGTGTAATTATGTATTTTTTCGTATTCTGTAATATATATGGACGTGTATGAAGTCCGAAATAAAGAAATGATAATAAAAAAAATAATAATAAAAACGATTCTGATACCGAAGCAGTCTGCCATATATTGGTCCAGTGAACACAGCGGTACAAAAAAAAATCCAAAAAATACGAATGATAATGAACTGTTTTGACAGATTTGTTCGGGCGAAGCTTTCTCACGATGGTGATCCTGCCTCACCGAACAATTATGGATGTGTACGGGGTACGAGCCCTGGAGCAGGCCGCTGACTCATACTTCCGTTGTACCCGTCTAGACTGCCAACATTGTACGGCAACGATCAAACTGATATGAATTAAAACCACAAGAACAGATCGATATAGCCAGCTAAATGCTTTACAGCTTTGTATTGTTTACACAGAAGTTCATGAATACCAAATTAAGGGTTCAATTTACACGCTATTATCAATTATACTGCATGCTAATCTATTGTTTTACTTTGAAATACTTTTACAAGTAAACTTTCACGAGTGCAGGACTCTTGCGAGTCAAGTCGTCAGCGAAAAGGTTACTCATCGTTATTATAATATTTCAAAGTTGAAGAGAAATATCTTTGGGAACTCAGAGAAATCAAGTTGATTCCTTGATGATAACTGATTTAAAAATGATAACCATGATCGGCACGATATCGATATTCTGGCAACATTCAAACAAAGTCACGGTATCTAAGAGACGGAAAGGTTCTCAAACTGCATCGTTTGGGGAAGGTACCCGTCAGCACGTCAAACTACCAACAGGCTAACTAAATTAAGAGCTTCAGTAATTTTTGCACTGAAAGTAGGGTCATTTTTGCACGTCTGTAATACAGGATAATTAAATTTGAGCTAGGGCTGAACAGGACAACGGTATAGGTTGAAGAGAACATCAAAGACAAAATTGGGTCTCATTGTGGATGCACGAAATAAAGACAGTGGCGGTTTCCAAACAGTCGCTGACAGAAGGCAAAACCAAGTCAAAGGTAAAATCTTTACTTTCAATAACTGCGACGGCGATGCATAAAGGCGGCCACGGTTGTAAAAATGTGCGCAACAGTGGTTTGAGATAAGCGCCCCGGGGTGTTTACACGAATGCTAGGAAAAGAATGAGATCCCAGCAAACACAACACAAAGGTATCGAAAAGGTGATCGCCCCCTCTAGGTCTGGTTGTGTTCGTTAGATTTTGAAAGATTTCCTTGGCCTGGGTTGTTAAAAAAGAGAGAAATGACCGGTTGCTCTTCAGCTGGCCTAGGGCGCTGTTTTTTGTTAAGAATACAATACGATTTCAACATATGGGAATCGCAGCCTGACAAACAAATATTGATAGAGTTGAAAAAATATAAATTTTCGCCAAATTTCATTCTTTTAGAAATACAGATGGAACAGGTTAACGATCAAAATTACAAATGATTACATCACGTGTTGCACGTGACGTCAGAACACCACCGAAAGCCACCGCCTCCAGGGTTGATGGAACTATCGCCATCAAATTCTCACTGAGTCACAGGAATTTCTAAACGTGGACTCCTCCTCTCTCATATTCATTCCAACAGCAAACTGCCTTCCTGTTGACAAAAGAACTTACCGTGGTTCACCTTTCAGGGCAGACATATTGGAGATCTTCTTCAGAGATCGCGCCACAGTGAAAATACGTAATATGAGTTGATATCTCAGTCCAAGTAGTAACTTTCAACTCATGTTATCTATTTGCTCAGTTGTGTCACAGAGAGTATTTTTGCTTCTACTGTATATGGTTAAGTGAACTTATGAATCTGTGTACCCGTCCGTCAAACCAATCCAGCAATCACTCACCCACCTTCCGACCCAACCACCTATCCACCTACCTACCCACCAGTCCATGCATCCATCCATGTATCCCTGTGCACCTACCTACCTACCTACCTACAACCTACCTATACCTACCTACCTACCTATCTATCTATCTATCTATCTATCTATCTATCTATCTATCACACACACATACATACATAAATACATACATACATACGTACGTACGTACGTACAGACAGACAGACAGACAGACAGACAGACAGACAGAAAAACGGACACATATAAAAGCACACGGCGATAGGTACCGAACGATGTGTCATGTTAACTGTGTGTGAACGAAGAAAGACTAACTGAAGCTGGAATTCAGTACTGCACAATCAAGAGATGAAGGGAAACCAAAAAAGAACTATCAAAGCCGAATTGATTAAGACCATTGTCATGGAGACTCAATGCATGACCTTTGTGAACAATGTGATGAAATGAAGCATGGTGAGACATAAATCCCTAGCAATGTGTCACCGCACATCGTTGGCAGACAAACATAAACAATGTTGGAATGATTTTGACAGGTGCAAAGCAGCAACGTAGTTACCCACAACTAATAAATGAGGGTTGCATTTTCCAAAGCGGAAATACCACAGTAAGGAATAATCCATGAATCGGCATACACAGGTCCTTCTGTCTTGATTTATCAGCTGTCATATGACACATTACACTCGACATGGTTTCTTGTTCGACTTCCGAAAGCATGTTGAGATTCACAGTATCTGGTTTGTCCACTCAGCCTGTACATGTGTAGACTGCATTGTTGTTGTTGACAAGTGTATTATAGTGCGGACCAGAATTCAAATGTAAACAATAACAGTACATTGTACACATACAGACGCCGTCTTGACAAGCTAAATAGTGAGTGTTTAACATACAAGAAACTGTAGTTGATATGCAAAAACAAATATAGAGAAAAAGTTCAACAAAAGGTTACAGCTACTGGCCCGCTAATGGGTGGACAGGCAGATATATGACAGACGACAGGAGTCAGGATCAGCGTCCTGAGATATGGAATACAGATTATATAAGATAACGAAACACTCAGGACAAAAACCGACGTGGACTGCGAAGCACACTTCATGACAGGGATAGATAGATAGAGACAATGATAGACGTGAGGATGATGGAATAAGGGTCATATAGACCGAGGAAAGGTCATGTAGGCAAACATTACGACAGAGTCATCTAGAGACATACAGGGTGTTAGAAAAAAGCATGGCGAGAGAAAAAAGCAGAGAGAGACAGAGATAGAGACAGAGAGAGAGACAGAGACGTTAAGCCAAGAATCATTGATAAAGCTATTAGGAAATTCATGGAAATCGACGATCCCAATGATATGATTTAAAGTAATGAGAGAATATTAACACATTAATTAAAATATCAAGAAGTACTGTATTAAAAGCGATAAATTTTGACAGAAACAAAGTCGCTATGCTTAAATGTTTTTTCCACTTTATGAATTATCATATTATAATTAAAATGTACTTGCATGATGTCGATCATAGATGACATGAATGGAAAATGGTTTTTCACTGTGTTATTGTACTCAACGCTGTTTGCAGCGCTTCTTAAAGAAATTACATGTGTGATGTATGCTGGGTAAAAGAAACGAAATATCATTGTTTGTTATTTTCTTAATTTTTCTATCCATACCAGACATAAACCCAATACTCAAGCAGATTTCCTCGTTGGAAATTACAGTGATAACGCTCTCTCTCTCTCTCTCTCTCTCTCTCTCTCTCCTCTCTCTCTCTCTCTCTCTCTCTCTCTCTCTCTCTCTCTCTCTCTCCTTATACACACATGTGCACGTTTCACAGTCTGCGTAACACGATGAAATAGTGAGAAGTCGCCTAATGATTAGGAATAAACTTAGACTGAAAATATTCCGTCGTCTATGAGTCTCCGCCAACTCCAACCCAAACAAAGACCTTCGGGTTGTACGTGGCAGAGACCCATGAACGACTGAATCTTTCAGTCTACAAAAAAAAATATCGCACAAATCTAAATAGTTTTAGCAGCATGGGTGCTTAGTGTCGCAAAAATATCCGGCCTTCCTTATTTAAAATTTACGGACAATAATAGTTTTTGCACACATAACTAACGTGCGGGGGAAGTTTTGAGAAAGTGTAACTTTTTTGGGTCGTATGCAGCAAAATTGAAATACTCGTTTCACTCCCTTTGGCCCAGCTACTTCTCCTTGAAATCATTTTCTTTAGGACCCTTTCTTCCTCGGGATGTTTTGTAATTTCCGCACAGCAGTACGAAAAGAAGAAGGATATGTGTGATAAATGGGCGAAATCGTCCAAGGTTCTAAGGGCATATGGACGAAATCAAAACCGGGATTAGCAGTTTACAAATGATCCTAAGATGGAACTTGTGCGTTCAAATGATGGATCTCCGCACGATTTCAAGATTCGCGTTGAATAATCGCGATCATCATTATCCTCCCTGCATTGCACTCCATTCATCTTCCAGATTCAATGGTAAAGGCGTCTTGATTTATGTCATTTCTCACACTTTCGTCGCGCTGCTTGACTGCCCAGGTCGTAAATCTGGGAGATTTGGACGGACGAGTCGCGCTCGTAAATTTTACATATGATGAACTGCTCATGCGCATGTTTCATGTTAATGAGGGCGCACAAAGGCATGGTGCACGTGAGCGCGCGCCACGCGTGCCGGTCACAATAAACGTGGTATCCCTTTTCAGTCGAGAGACAGTTGGAGACAGTTGGAATGCGGCCATTACGCCAGCTGGAATGCGACGGAAAATGGTGATAAAATATTTAAATAACTGAGACATTGGCGGCAAAAACTCCTTTTTGTTTGCAATCGCTCGCATTTCAAAGTGACAGATATTTGTCTCTACAGTTGACAGTTTGTCAAAAGTTTTCACACAACCCGTCGGGTTATTTTACAATGTAACTTTTGATCACGTTTTATGCGCACACCAACCGCTCAGAGTCTGGATTTTGCCCTCCTTGTTTCGTCGGCGATACGGATTACCTTGAAACCCAAACAGTTCTTCAAAAATACCTTTTAAAATTCAAATTTCCCAACTGACTTGTGTCAGGGTTGTGTTACAGGTTTCTGTTTCTGCTGACCGGCTGATGTTTCCCTCAAAAGAATTACGCGCGAATTTGGACATGTTCACCAATGGATCGGCTCAGGTATACTTTTCCAATACGAGTGCCCCCGGGGCCGGATATGCTATCAAGCAATGGACGTTGATTTTCGCCTTGACGCTTGCACAGTTCGCAATGAAAGTTTTGACACATCTGTATGAAATTCTATAAATTTAAAAACAAAATTAAACTTCAAGGCTTATGTTACAGATGATCAAGATATTTTTGTCACTGAACGACATTGTCCAAAATTGATCATGACGGAATGCTATCAACACTTAAAAATAGGAAAAGACCGCCATGGTCAAGAAATGCACTGAAGGGCACTGGCCGATTCTGTTGAAATATGTCCCCCGAGTGGAGTTTTACCTTTATTTATATCTCTACGTTGAATAGTTGTGGCGTGCTGGGGAAACCACCAAACCGTTACGGTAAGCGCGAACCCCTCTCTGAGGTCCCAACGATAACTTTAAAGATTACAGAGTGGACGCGTAAAATTTGTGATGGACTTTGGTCCTATCATCTATCAACAACTGTCACAGTGTAAAATACAGGAGAACAGCTTAGAATATCGGAGACATATAACGGCAAATGATGCGGTATTTTAAAGTCGATGTACGCACGTATCAGGCTGTGTGGTGACGTGACTCAAATTTTATAGAGCTCGTTTCCCTGTGTGATTTACTGAAAGCACACTTGTCTGAGAATAAATCAAAAAGGTAACTCAGTAATTCAATTGTTGAAGTTTTTGTCGCCGAAAGACGGGATTAGGCCCGATTACGTGTAATATTTTGCAGTCCCAAATGATTTCAAGAGTCTTGGCAACGCTTTGCGTCTCCGTTGAAAACGGTGGCCACTCACAGTATCTTACAAGGGATTAGGGCATGGTTTAGTAGGCTTTTACAAGAATGTATGGCAGGAAAATTGAGAGTCGCGAGGTTATGTCAGAGAATGGGGTGACTTGGTTTAAGGTAGTTCGCACTAAAATGATTCTTAAACTTTTGCTCAAACTTTCATCAAGGAAACTTGAAGCTGTTCTCTTTCAAAATCAAGGGATAAAAATAGCGGGCAATCGTGCAAATTTTCGTACTAGAGGAACAAATTACCCTATATTTTAAAATAATATTTGAAATTCAAAATGATCGCCATCCCTGTGTCATCTCTATGGGGGAAATAAACTTCCCGATTTTCACAAAATTAAGCCGTTGAAAACTTCATTTACTCAATGAACTTCAAAATACTCCCCTCCCTAAGTGCTAGGCCAAAAGAATATTCTAAAAGTTTGAGAGTCCGAATATCTTTCTCCGAGGCTGCGTATTTTGCCTTTAATAATCAAAGAAAATCGTTCTGACCTAATTGGATGTATCCTTAGAGAGACAAAGCTGTCGTTTGTAACTTATTTTTATGTGTTCCCCTTGAAATACCTCAAATCACCGTTTAGTAAATATTAACGTTTGCAGTCTGTCGTAATTTTACTGTAGGTCTCTTAACGGCTTATTTGGTATCGCAGACGCCATTGGACCATGTTTGTCCGAATTTTCTGGAATGCCAGAAACTGTAACACCATTTATTTTTATTAATTCTGTCATTGAGAGGTGTTCAAGTTGGGGTTTCTTTGTAGGGCTCTCTCTCAGAATCATTAAAATTCTATGTATAAAAGTAAACGTTCAAAGAACAAAAAGTTGCCAAACGAGAGTGATTGCCCAGAGGAGTAACAACAAACTTGTTACATATATAGTTAGATTCAGCGGGTGGGGGGCGTACTCCTGTTCGGAACTGGTATGGATAGCATGGAGTACGGGAAGTTGGTCGTCTGTTCGTCCGGCATCTCTTCATACCAACTGCCGAAAGATAAAATTTCTCGAAGGGAAAGAAACAAGACTGCTGCAGTTATGAAAAGGCCGAAAAATGGGAAATGCTTATCTATGGACAGGCTCGTTATGCCTTGGTATTAATGTCAATTTCTGCATCACTTGATATTATCGGCCAGACGTTCAATCCTCGGGTAGAATGCGCCTCGAGGACCGACAGATTTTCGGACTCCCAAATTTTTACATTACTTTTCTGCTCTACTGTTTGTGGGGGTTCATTTTGAAGCTGTCGGAGTAAGTAAAGATTTCATGGTCTTATCTTTTCGAAACTCGGAATGTTTAATTTCTCCCCAAGGAGTTAACACAGAGATGCGGCCATTTTGAATTCCGAGTGTCGGTAAATATATAGATGATAAGTGACCGTGATATCAATGTTTGAATTTTGAACGACAGTGGTTGAAATTTTTCTTTGGGAATACTTAGCAAAAGTTTAGTCTCTCAATTTAGAGGTCTTGGCTACCTTTAGTAAACTACGTCTCGAGATCGAAAGTTTTAAACATTTTGTAAGACCTTTACCGAAGGGGAAACTTAAACCGTTGTATTTCATAATCAAAAATGAAAGTTAGCGGTCATCTACCGTACATAAATTTTGAGATTTAAAAACAATATTACCTGGATCAAGGAGACTTATTTCAATTTTATTTGTGTATAATATCTTTAAGATATGATAATTAAAATCTAACCTCTAAAACGTGATCGGAGTTTGGCACAAATTTTCACCAAGCTCTTGTTTTCCCTGTTGCAATTCGTTAACCCAGCTGTAATGTCCTTCATCTCTACACTCGTATTTGTACATCCACCGGAGGAGGGCGATCTTCTAGCACCTATATGTTGCCATACATACAGGCGCTCGAGTGGCGCGTTGGATGGTTGGTAGTGGTCTCGTGCCAAACACATACCCCGTATATAAAACAATGGAAACATAAAATTGGCCCTCAAATAGTGTTCTGTTATATCTCCTACAAACAATTGTGATCCGTCTGGCAACACCTATGATAAATGTTTTGATTGTAGATTCGATACACATAAAATATAAACAATTGCCAGATGACTGACTTTGGTTTTCAGTGCAGTAAAATGTTTTTGAGAATAAGAAGCATTCTGAGAAGCCTGGATGTCCATTCACATTTGCTTCATCTTGATTTTATTCATTCAATGTGTTCTCATTTTCTTTCTCAACAAAATTTGCTAATCTTTTAACTTTCCTCGCTTATTTTAATTACTTTTCAATGAAATTGCCTGCAACACTAGTTTTTTTATTACATTTTTAGATGCTTTCGAAATAGGTTGCTTTGAATTTTACTCATGGCACATTTAATTTACTTTGTAGTGTTAGTGATGTTATTTATCTCAACGTTGGTAATCCTAGTTGTGCATCAATGTTCCATGCATACAATAACAAAATCCAAGTTGCTATATTCCAGTAACATCAGAAGTTCATTGCTTGCGGTGTATATTTGGTGTGAATATGAAACCAAACTGAAAATCCACGTACGAAGGTTTTATTTGCAACAGTACGGTGTATACATCAGAAATATAATCCTGAAACAATTGTTGTAAAATGTTATGATAACAAGCTAAGTCACCTATGCCACACATCAAAAGTCCCAATAAGCAGGTGAAGGCGATGGTATACAAAACGGTATTTGTCGTAATAAAACTTCTCTCAAACGCCTGAACTGACCTAAATTTCTACTCGTACGGGCAAGAGTACCATTGACCTAACGATTGTCACATCACTGTGAATTGTGTTAGTGTAAGGCTGCGTTCACAAGTAACGGTCGGGGGGACCGCAGGAGGAACCGCGATTGAAATCTTAGTTTTTTCTAATTCCCCTTCAGTAACTTCAAAAACTTTCAAGTCCCCCGTCAATATGATCAAAATTTTTCAAGTCCCCCCAACTATCATATAGCCGCATACTTATTACGGATGCGCGCAATTAAAAGATAGACTTGTATTTGGCAGTTACACTCGCAGATGTTCGACACTACCCTTAATTAGCAGTTTGTAGAGCCATATTCATATAAGGCAAGTTCTTAAATTAGTTCATTTTTAAACGCATCAGTGAATTTTTTGGATTTATCAGGTCTAAGCTGACTTGAGTTAATGCAACTCTTGGCAGGTAAATGACACCTGCTGAAGAGCACACAAGATGACAATTATGAGAGAGTATGAAAATTGTGAATTCCTGGCAACATTTTGCAAATTGTGAAAAAGTGAGCACAGTGACTGACCAAAATATATTTTAAAAAATAAGAGACACATATGACTTAGATGCTGCTCAAAATTGTTAATACTGGAAGATTAGATATTCCATAAAATAAACGTTTTAATCTCTAACAGTTTTGATGTAATACTGCAACTTTGGTAGAAAATAAATAAGTTAGTTCCATATAGTCACACATTTTTTTATATAAATTAGTGTGAAAATTTAGAATATCAAGCATGATGACCCCATCTTTTTTCTTTAATATTTGATTATTCTCATGTGCCAGAATTCAAAAATCCCCTGGTCTTCCATATCATATGGTGCTCTCTTGTGTGATCTTATGTACAAGTATATTTCACTGTCATGTGCGTCATTTGACCCAAACTCTTCTTCAATTACATCATAGTCAGAGCTATCTCTGTTACTGTCGCTATGCAGGTACAGTGACACTGCAATAGCAAGGCAGTAGCTGTATTAACTTTAATTATTTTGAAAATATTTTTGTTCACTTTATACAACCGTGTTCTTGTTCTACTCCCTACAACATGTTGAACTGTCCATAATTCAGCTTGCCAACACAGCCAGTGTATGTGTTCTGGATATTTGCATCATTAAGAATTGACTTTCAGGCTGGACTGTAATTCAGTTATCATCCAATACATATTAATATATACATGGTTTGTCGACAAACTAAAATATTGTGTGTTTCAGCATACTGTAGGGAGACAGCAAGAAACTGTATTTGATATAGTGCATAGAAATCTTGAAAAAGTCATCTACAGTAGAAGCTTCTGCCACATTACTGGGCCCACTTGTTTGGGATTTTTTCGACAAATCAGAAATGCTTAGATTTTTTCGAGATAAAAATAATGAAATGTGACAAAATGGTTCTAGATTTTGTTTAATTATTACTAATATTAGAAAAATTGAATGAGATTAAAATGTTATTCATTTTTCATTGATTACGTGACAAACCTTGGAATGGAAAATGTAAAGGTAAAAGGGTGCAAATGTAAAGGTAAAACGGAACTAAAAATGTTCAAGTACCCCCTTAGGCATTGCAAAACATTCAAGTCCCCCTCCACTACCCTGAAAATTTTCGAATCTACCTGAATTCCTCCAGCCCCCCCCCCCCCCGCCAGCCCTTATCGTTTTTTGTGAACGCAGCATAACTGTAAAACACATTGTTACAACAATTCAACAAAGAACAGGAAAGTACAGAATATACAACTGACATTGAACAAACACTTTCACGTCAAGACTAACTTTGAGATTATATAAATTTGATATCTTAACTTCAATAGAAATAAAATAAAAAGGTATAAACATGCTGACTCAGTAAAATAACCCAGACGACTGTAAAAACCAACAAATGTCACTCAGTGAACAGATGTATATTTTCCCGTTGTATTCATCAAATCTAGTCATAATGATAGTTTTCTTCAACACACTCCTTCCCACCATACCATATACCTTAATTGTGAAGTACGCTTCATGACAATAAATCAAAACTATGTAATATTGATATGGCATCCAGCCTGCGGGACATCAAAACCAAAACGAGAGGAATTGTAAAAATTGGACTGATAAGGGCGCTAATCATGTAAACCCGCCTGGTTGTTCAGTACCTGGAATTCACTCAAGGCACTAGTGACAAAGTGAAATTCTGAAACTCTGCTCCATGCACTAGTGCATTGCAAGAGACAAGGAAGTTAGCATCTCTCTAATCCACTGTTCATTTAATAGTTAATGATGAAAATTTTTATGAAAGCAAATGCTTCTGGCTCGAGACATAAAATCAACTTAAAATTTCAAAAGAGTGATTCCGTCATTCACTTTTTCTGATTTCGAAATGCTATACTACAAGATAGTTAATGAAGTGGTGTTAGCTAAAAAGTCACATTTCTCGAGTCATTCAGATCGATCGTTTTGTCCTTACTTAAGTAATGTTGGGCTCTTGATAATGCAGCAAAACTTTATTTGACAGGTGTTACTACTACTAAGCTTCGAATTGTAAACAAAAGTGAACGACGTTGTGTTAAATGTCCTTACAGAAATTGAATCAAACTTCTACACCATTGTTTAAAGTCTAAACTATTATAATGCGCATTGAAGTTCTCTAAAACATCAAAAATTGCTACTCTAAAACTTCAAAGTTTCACATCGTCGCTCACTGGCAGTCGTGATTTAGTACCGTGGTCACTACCATGGTACCAGCACCCTCTACCCATGAACTTGTGTCCTGCCATATGCTCAGTGAATCGTGATTGGGTCAGATCAGTGGTTCTGGCTCTCTCTTAAGGTTCCAAGACAAGAAATTGACCTTTTGAAACAAACAATTTTCTGGTGATTAATAAGGTAAGAACCCGAGTAAATTGTATATTTTCTGAAAGCCTAGATATAGGTGAACATTTTGGTAACAACAGTAGCAACATTGTTTACATAACTATCACATGACAGGTAATTTGCAAAACCTTTCAAAAATCGGTTTTCCCTATGTTTTGTCTCAATTCTTCAAAATATCCCACTTAAAATTTCCGGAGTGCAAGCTGTTACAACGCTCTTCCAAAGCATGTCTCGGATTTTTATATCTTGCTTAGAGTTTTTGGAGAACAATTTTAAGAAGTCAACCAGGATTAAATTCACCGGGCTGGAAGATTTTCTGGCATAAAAATTGTTTTAGAATTTTTTTCAAAGCCTTATAACTCAAAGCATTGAAACAAAACATAGGGCAAACCGATTACAAAACTTTGTTTCATCAGTTCACAGAACGGCATAGTGCTAGGCCTTGGGCCTTGTGCGTCAAATACGGAAATGTAACTTGATTGTTTGGCACCTCTTTGTCAAAGTTCCTAAATTTTCTAATATTTACTCTAGACAAGAGGCGACATCAATATAGAATAATATTTTGCAAAACTATCTGTCTAAATCCGAAAAACGCATGAATTTTTGAATATAAACATAATAAATGCTTGACTGATAATTGGAAAATTGCATTGCGCCAAACGTTTTTGACAGAAATCCAATAGTTTGATGAAATACAGACATAAACATCATCTTTGTGTTTCTGTCTAAGAAAAAACTGTGATTGGTTTGTCATTCCATCCTTTACATGTAACAAAGATTCTGTCTGGGCTGACAGCAATGTACCAGGGATATCTCACTTCACCCTTGAATAGATTACGTCTCCATGTTCCATCTCTATTCCACATCGAAATCCTAACATTGCTACGATCACAAACGTAGAGATTGTCAGCACCATCTACGGCAATGCTATGTGGTAAGTGCAGCTGACCATTGCCGTGACCATACTGACCGTATTGGTACAGGAAATTGAACTCAATATCAAATTACTTGATGCAGTGATTGTCACAGTCAGACACCATGATGACATCCCTACTGTTGACAGCAACAAAGTAGGGGCAGTTGAATTGAATATGATCATCACCTCGATTACCAACCTCTGCAACATACTGACCAATCTGGGTGTACTTGAGTAACCTATGACGTTTGACATCAGTGACCAAAACAAATCCTTTCAAGAGTGCTATACACCAGGGATTTGTGTCACTAGGTAAAGTAATTATTCTTATAACTTTATCAGTTTTATCACAAACAATAATTTGTAAATTGCCGTCATCAAGCATGTAGTAGTGGTTGTCGTGTGAGACTGCTACAGACTGTGGCTCGAATGGTTTGGCCAACTGATCGCTGAAACTTCCAAGCACCTTTTCACATGTGTAGTCTTGGTTCAGTATCTGAACAACGTTGTTGCCTTTGTCACATACCAGAAGTTGGTCATTGTGAAATGTTAAACCACATGGATTATTGAACTTCTGTCCTGGACTAGGACCTTGACCCTCCAGTGTGGATTTTGACCAGCCACCTGTAAGGTCAAGCACATCATCAGAGTGGAATTACAATGCATTTGCCGTGTAAAAATTGTTCTCACAACACAGCTTGAAAGTGAGAATAGATATTATTACAATTCAAAGTGTATCAAAATGACAATTAAACAAGTTAAATGCTCAATTTGACTATTTTTAGTAATTCCATAGTTTCATGTCATTTTACCATGGCAAAAATGTAAATTCGTCTTACTGAACATACTAGACTGTGAATAGAAATGCCATTTTTGCAAAGTACATGTAGGGATACATTCGTTTGAATTTTTAGTAGGAGGCTAAAACTGTAGGGTTATCTAATGTCTGGAATTAGAACCTTGACCTGTCAGACTTAATTTCTCCAGCTGAGCACAGGGTCACTTGGGTCAGGGGTCAAAACTGGCAAAGCAGTTGGTTAATGAATTAGATGTGTTGCTGATGATTTGATATTGTAAACAGAGATATTTATAAAAAAATAGTACATCAATGTGACAATTAAACAGAGTAAATCATTAACTTTACTGAATTTTACCATTCCATATTATGCTGTATTTTCAGTATGGCATCAATCAAAATCTGGGCTTTTTAAAATCTGTCTCAGAATATAAGATATGCCATTCTTTGTACATTCATGTATAGATGTTATTGCAAGACGCATATTATGAATACATATCTTTGATAGTTTTCCGGAAAATTAAACCTGTTTGATCCCTAAGTTTTGTCCCGGATTTTAACATTGATTTTTCCCAGTTGACCGCGAGGTCAAAGAGGTCAAGCCAAATGAATGTAATGAAATTGAAATAAATGTCATAGCAATAAGTTGTGGTTGCTTATGTGGCTTTAAATTGAGAATAGATATTGATATAAATCAAACTGCAGCACATTGACAATTTAATAGGGTCAATATAGTACTAAGGTAGAACTCATTAGTTTTAGAACAAATATTGTTAGCTCCACTGTCAGTGATGCGGAGCTTATCAAATAGGCTGATATTCTGTCATCCACCCGTCTGTCCGTCCGTTCGTTTGTCATCCATATGTCGTCCGTCAACATTTGCCTTCTGTCTCGTAAACCGAAGGTCCGGTTGCTTTGAAATTTTTACAGCACACTTTGGTTGACCTCATGTAGATTTCGTCAATCATTATGAAATTGGCATATTCGTATTTTGGGGGCATTCTTTGCTGGTTTTGGTTAAAAAATCTTCTTCTCTGACAGTGCCCGCCCGATTGCTTTGAAATTTGATATGCTATTCACTTTGGGTGATCTCACTTAGATTTGTTCAAATTGTGGTGAAATTTGCATATTTGTATTTCGGGGTCATTTTTTTGCAGTTTTTGGTCAAAAATTCTTATAAGACTCTGAAACAACTTCTCCATTTACTTTGCAATTTTATATGCAGGTCCGTACGGATGACCCTAGTCAGATTTGTTCAAATTGTGCAGAAGTATGCAAATTTGCATTTTAAGGCAATTTTTGCCATTTTTGGTCAGAAAATTTGTATCTCAAAAACTACTTCTTTTGAAAGCTTTGATATTTAGTACACAAGTTCCTACGGATTAACTAAATATGATTTATTGAAATTATGATGAAATCTGCAATTTTGTATTTTGGGGCAATTTTTGCCATTTTAGTAAAAAGTGTTATTTCTCAAAAACTACTTGTCTAATTGTTTTGATACTTAGCATGCAGCTTCCAAGAGATAATATAAATATTTGGTATGCAGGTTCCTAGGATTAATATAACTCTGATATATTGAAATTATGATGGAATCAGAAATTTGTATTTTTGGCCATTTTTGCAATTTTTGGGTAAACATTTGTTATTCAAAACCTACTTGTCTGAAAGCTTTGATATTTCTTAGACGTGTTCTTAGGGATGATCATGTGACATGTTCAAATTGTAATGAAATCTTCAGTTTAGTATTTTTGCAGCTATTGTTGCCATTTTTGGTCAGGCCATCTTAAAATTTGCAATCAAAGATTTCACCCTTCATCAACACTTATGTCATAGATGGTTCTCTACATAACACAGTGGAGCTATATTGGCTGTTAGGTTGCTTGTAATGCCGACATTCACGTGATTTAGGGAAGCCCATGTTGTCATGGCAACACTTTTAGACACCAGTTGAAATGTTATCGCTGTATTTCATTCATTCATTCATTCATTAATTTATGTGACTACATATTAATAATATTTCAAAAGTTCTGAAATAATGTCTTCCCAGGATGCTGTCAATAAAATGTGAGGAATTCAAAGAGATTTACAATGTTAATTTATTAGCTAATATTGTAGCAAATAAAGTAAATCTTCCTTTAATTCTCCTTATGACACCATTAGAGCAGAAATTGTTTATACATTTGTAATAGTTTAGGAAATTTTGATATTGCAACAAGATCATTAATCTTCCGATTTTTTATCAACTGGTTTACTTCTTAATTGTGAAACTGTATAGTTTTTGTATCAACTAAATTATTTTATTCATTCTGCTGAAAGGTTCTAATGTGGAACATGATTTGCATGTATGGTCCCTACATTTTGGCTGTTTAACAAAGGGAAATACCTCGTTAATGGCATGCCGGTCGTCACACATTTTGACCTCTCTGCCGTATATATCCTCAGTTCACAAAAACCATATAAGGGCCTTGAAGATTATTTACTGACTTCTCTGTAGGTGTTACTGTCAATTCAAAATTCTTTTTCAACACTTTCAGGATGATATTAGTAGAAAACAGTGCCTTGTTGAAGGCTGCAAGCAGGTAAATGTTACGAGCGTACCCTAGTCATTTAACCAGGGTTCCCCTTTATATATCAGTACAATCAGATTAGGGGACATCAGAAATGTTACATTGGTTCCTACATGAGATCGTTTACAAACATTATCCAATCCTTGCAAAAGCATTTCACTTCATGTATTGTATCAGGAAAAGTTATTCTTCTTTAACAGCTTGTGACCGTGACCATATCACTCTCTTCCTACATGGTAGTGGTACTGCAAACTTATATTTAGAATGCTTATACACAGCAAAACAACATATGTAACTCACTGCATCAAACAAGCTCTATCAGCATAACATTAATTGAGAAATGTAACTACCCTTTCAGTCTGTTCTGTTTAATTTATATGAACCCGAGAAATGAACATTCACCACGCCCTCTCTGATTGCCATATATTGAAAATCCGGTCAAAGTATCTAAAGTTAGGGACTGGACAGAAAGTATTGGGGGAGTTTTGGGGGTGGGTGGGCTGGAGGTTTTCAAAACACCACGGCTTCCAAAAAAGTGACCCTTCAAAAGTTCTTGCACAAAAATTAGTGACCCTCCCCCTATCCGTTCTTGAAAATAAGTGACCCTCCTCTGTTACTCAATACCCCCTAACAAACCTGCAATGTGTTCAAGTCCCCCTTCTGACTTGCTATACTTTTGAAGTCCCCCTCCAAAAAGGAAGGAAAAATGTGTCCAAAAATATCAAATCATATGTGTGTGATAATTCATTTAAATGTACTTTGCTTGAAGAGGCAGGGAAAAAGTGCATGCGTGTACAAAAATGTAATTTTTATATTTCATCGATATTGTTGATCCATTATACATGGTAGTCTATAGGAAAACTATGGACGTGCATTTTCTAACATAAAACTAGCAATATCTGTTCATAGACATTTAATAACCGATATAAATGTTCTTGGTTAGCATGGGTTGTTTCCAAGTGCACATGTGAACAAGAACTTTGATTTTGGAATTTCACTGAAAACGTTGATCCACTATACTATACATGGGAGTCTATGACAAAACTGTAAATAATTTTTTCCAATTAAAAACATGCACTATTTGTGCATATATGGACCTGGAATAATTGACATAATTGTACTTGATTAGAATAGGGGGGTGGTTACATGTGCATTTGTGCACGAGATTTTGATATTGGAATTTCACCTAAAATGTTGATCCACTATACATTGTAGTCTATGAGGAAACTATGAATATTTTTCTTATAGAAAAGTAGCTAAATCTGACATGTGTAATAATGTACACTTGATTATTGATATTAATGTACTTGATTAGAAGAGGGTGGTTACATGTGCCTTTGTGTACAATAAATTTGATTTTGGAATTTAGCCTAAAATGTTGATCCATTATACATGGTAGTCTATGAGAAAACTACTAGTATGTACGTGCATTTTCTAACATAAAACTAGCAATATCTGTTCATTTATAGACGTTTAATACCTGATATAAATGTACTTGATTAGCATGGGTTGTTTTCAAGTGCACATGTGAACAAGAAATTTGATTTTGGAATTTCGCTGAAAATATTGATCCACTATACTATACATGGGAGTCTATGACAAAACTGTAAATATTTTTTTCCAAATAAAAACATGCACTATTTGTGCATATATGGACCTGGAATAATTGACATAATTGTACTTGATTAGAAGAGGGCGATTAATTGTGCATTTGTGTACAAGAAATTTGATTTTGGAATTTCGCCTAAAATGTTGATCCACTATACATTGTAGTCTACGAGGAAACTATGAATAATTTTTTAAAAAACAAAACACGGCAAATCTGTGTGTTTATGTATGCTTGATTATTGATATTTATGTACTTGATTAGACTTGGGTGGTTACAAGTCCATGTGTATGCAAGAAATATGATTTTGAAATTTCACCGAAATGTTGATTCACTATACATTGTAGCCTATGAGGAAACTACAAATAACACATAGGTTATCTGCTCCCAAATTGTTATTCAAAGTATGTTTGACCTGAAGCTTCCAGTTGGTATTGATGACACTATGGTCTATTCTAAATAGTTTGTATTCTGTCAAAGTCTTCAAAAAATAAAATACACATACAGCGACATGAACGTTTGCCAAACCTATACCCAATGTACTGTCAATGGTAGAATGATATCAAATACGTGATCTCCCAAACTGTTATTGAAAGGCTAGATTGAAACTTTTAGCCATTATAGGGGACAGCTATGCACAACAGAGGAGTTGGGTAAGTAGAAATCATGACAACCTAAATCTTTTGCCTCAATGTGGCTGCTTGGATCATCAATAAATTGTTTAATATACCCTAAAACTTGCGCCCGAAGGCGTGCCAAAAATGGAAAGGGCACAAAATGAAAATGCCAGAAGGTATTTTTCTTTTTTTTCAGTTTTCCACATTCTCCAATACGTGCATATGCAAGTTCAGCTTTGATGCATGTAAAAAGATGACCCTCCCCATATAATAGGCTTGCACAAAATTTGATGACCCTTCAAAAATCCTTGCGCGAAAAATGGCGACCCACCCCCGAAAACACCGTCCCACCCTATGTAATTTCTGTCCAGTCCCTTACTTAATAACGATTAACTACATCCTGTATACACTTACGTGATGAATCGCCAATCACACATGGCTGATTTGACTGCTTTGTTTTAGTGGCCTTCGTTTCTATCTTTGTAAGCTGGACTTCTTTTGTCAGCTGATGATGCTTGGTTCGTACCACAAGTCGTTCAGAAGGCTGTGTCTGTTTCTTTCCAACAACACCAAGTTCTCGCCCTCCAATCACTTCAAGTCCAGAGTTACCAGTTTGTTTAGTCATACTTCGCTCTTCTCTCTGCACCTGGAGTTGGTAGTGAGTGATGGTGTCCATTCTATCTCCATCTTTCCTTTCTACTTCAGATGTTATTGGTTTACCTGCACACATATTAAAGCAATAGATAAGTAGCTTTATGTGCTTTTTAAAACTCTGCAATATCGTATTAAATTATGCTTATTGAGCCACGTTCACAAATGGCAATAATACTATCCGCAAGTTTATTATGAATGATATAACCTTTAAAAGACTCTGGTGCTTCCTAGGGAAGGAAGGACTCAATGCGAGAACAAATGTCAGTCTTGTATGAGTGAGTGAGTAAGTGAGTGTGTGTGTGTGTGGGGGGGGGTATGCTATCTTGCTTGTCAGTGCATGTAAGCTTATAAAAGCAGGTAAACTTTGCTTAAATACGACAATAACAAACCCAAAACAATTTCATGGTAACAGTTTCATGACCTGTTTACAACTAAATGCAAACTCAATATAAATTACGACACAATTCCCCAATTTGTCTAAAAAGTTACCTTTACTAGTGGTGGCATACCTTCTTTTGTGAGACGATTTCCTTTGACAACACCAAGATCAATCTGTAAACAGTCAGGATTTTCTGTGAAAACCAGGTCACTGTCAGCGTCACCACAAGGTACATTGGTCAGATCATCATAGTGCTGCTGTTGATCTTTCATCTGTTTTTGTGCCGTCATGATGTCCACAGCTCCACCAAAAGTCAGGAGATGGTTCAGATATGAAAGCATACTTTCTGCACTGGCAATTTTATGTTCCAGAAGTTCTATATTGGCATCACTTTGTTTACACTTTGGTATGTAGATATCATCAACTTGACCCAGCATTTTCATTTGCTGTTTTTTAATTTCATCAATTAATTTTTCACAAAGCGTATTAATTTGTTGTTCAGCTGTAGACCTGTTGACATCCAGGTCTTGGCGAATACAACATGCTCTGTCCTTTGTTAATTTTAAATCACTAACTTTCTGAGCAATTTTCAGTGAGTATGCTTTCATATCTGGCATATACTTCTCCAGTGCCGACTCTAGTAACAACATCTCATGATTTGGTGGTTGATGGTCAACAACAGTACACTGATTGCATATTGGAACTTGACAAGTATCACAGTAGAATTCTAATTTAGTACTACGGTGATTAGCACAGAATCTTGGCTGAGTCATTCTGAAGTGCTGTGTTGACATCTTCTCATTGTATTCTGCAATTGTCATTGGTTCATGATCTTGCGAGACTGTCACTTATATGATTTTGTATGCAGACATTGCAGTAAAAATGTCCACCACAGTCACCACACCAGTACTGGGCCTCCTTCCTACACCCACTCTGCTCACAAACCGTTTCATCGATCCTTTCAGGGCGGACGTTGCTGCCGATGACCTCCAAAAGGTCATTCAAAAATCGATTGCTGGTGATAGCTGTACTCCTCCAGAGGGTAAAGTCAATTGAATCTTGCAGGTTGGACATATCAGCTGACCACTATTTGCTTTGACCCATTTTGTAAGACAACATTCACAAAATGTGTGATGACAAGGCAGTATTTTCGGTGACTTGAAACGCTCCATACAAATTGCACACATCAATACCTTGTTATCAATGTCAGTCAGCAGTTTTTCTCTGGAGTCTAACGATGAAGCCATGACTATATTTGGTCAAAGGGGTTGACTGACAATAATAAAACAAAAACGGTTCTTGTAAACACTTATAATTTATGTTACAGGTATCTCTATGAATATCTTACAGATTTTTTTGCTTTTCATGCTACAGCTAAATATTTCTGTGTGTCTCCTACAGCATATAGGCTTATGCTATTTAGCGAAATAAAACGAAACGAAACGAAACGAAACGAAACTAAAGGTGCCTCTTCTATATGGCGAAACCAAATGAAACGAAACGAAAGGAGCCTATTGTATTTAGCGAAACGAAAGAAACAAAACAAAAAGAGCCTATTCTATTTAGGGAAACGAAACGAAACCGTGACGAAAGGAAATGGGATGAAACGAAACGAAACGTATATCAGTTTGACTTGAAACACAGTTTTAGTTCACAGAAAAAATAACTGAATATAAAGTATTTGTGAAGTCAAGTCAGAATAAGTACATATACACATGATTGTGAATAATAAGTGACATTAGCCACAATCTTAAATTATCAGTACACACACAAAAACAGTATCTGGAACCAAAACAAATTTCCTAATTTAGCAGGACACCAAAATTTGTACTTAAAAGGGGCAGGGTTTTCATCAGCTTAATCTCTTGGCAAATGGACTAACTGTGCACAACTTTTAAAGAAGCAGAAAAGACTAAAATGACATAAAACGGCCTGTGTCAACAACCACTAGTGTGAGAACCAGGTATTGAGGATTGCCCCTTTAACAGAGCTATTATTGTAATTTTGATCGTGATGTCTTTCTGATTTGTCAATTCATAATGAATTAAATATGAATTCTTCAACAAAGGAGTGATTACAAATTCGTATGAAGTAATCTACTGCTTTGATCAATGCTTTCCTCTTATTTAAAATTTCAGATATTTTGTTGTCAAATAATCTTGACAATGCGACCTTAAAATCATTGACTTTGATAGAAAAGATCAACCCTGTCAACTATTTAAGATATTAGGAAAGAATATCAGGCCTAAATCAACTATGTGTTGAAAAAATTATTTGTTCAGTAATTCTATGCTGAAATAACCAAGAAGCTAAAGTGAATGTGTCATAATAGGGTTCAAAAGAAGCTAAGCCTATTCTGTTCAGCAAAACGAAACAAAATGAAACAAAGTAAAATGAAACAAAACGGAGGTTTTGGTGTAGCTGGCTTGAGTTGGAAATGCATTGCTAGTAATCTACTTGCAGGCATGGCTGACAAGCCTATATTTTTCATTTATTTCAATTTATCAACCATTGAAGAATGAGAAGAAAAACATCAAATTACAGCTCCTATCTGTCATAAGGCGATTGGATAAGATGTCATTTGAAGACAAAATAATAAACTAATTGGGTGTGACTTCATATCATACACAAAAGTAAACATATAAAGGGTCTTGGCATGATTGAGCAATGGCTCCGGCCTAACAACAATGAAAGCAAAATCACATTGTTTACAACAAGTTTTACATGACTCAGAACACAATACCCATCTGAAATTTAGGTGATTGTATTAGATGTAATTGAAGTTAAAAGTGACGTGTAAGCATAGCTATATATATGGTCACAGCTATCCGTCTTAGCACCTCTTCTTTGTGTCATGTTTAAATAGACAAGGTCTTGGCATGTTTAAATGCCGCAAGCCTCTGATAAATTAAACACAATTGCCAACATGGGGTTATATTGGACTATACCAGCAAAAACAATGGTCATGCATCTGTACTTCATAGTAGCGGTACAATTTCCTAGTGCCAAATGTTTTTGAAATTGATACTGAAATTTCTGACTTATATATAGCCCTGGATAGTCAACAATTAAAACAAAGTGACATATGTCATAGCCCTATTAGATCACATCATGTACAAACTAACACGCATGCATCATAATATCTTGACACATATAGATTAAATCAAAATTTAGACTTGAACATCACGTCACGACACTGTCGTCTTGAAATAAAGACTGAAGTGGTTCTTACAACCAACAACTTGTGTGCCAGCTTAACTCATGATCATATTCCCCAAAATATAGGCAAAACGAATTGAGTAAGCTTAATTCAAGCGTCATGGGCCACGTGCCACATGCCATGAACCACGTGCCATACGCTGAATGCCATATTTCGCAATTCAAGTTCTGCAGTTAAAGCTAGAAACACATAAATTTTCACTGCAATTACTTTATCTATTCATCTACATTGATTAATCAGCATTAGGCGCCTTCTATATGCATGACTTGGTGACCTGCAATACATGTGTTTACGAATTCTACATGTAGGCCTAGGTTATTAAGGGGATGAACAGAAATTATATGAGGGAGGGCCAGTGTTGTTCAAATAAACGCTGTGCGTGAAAAAGCGACCCTTCAAAGGTGTTTGCAAGAATAAAATAGACTCTCCCCAATTTTAAGCCTAACAAACATTGACCCTTCCCTACCTGTGGAAGTCAACATTAATATTTCATTTGACAAAGGATATGACGCCATTAGGTACCTCATCCAACCAAATATGAAGGCTGATGCACATGTGACTAGCAAAGGAAGTGAAGAGGAGTGAATCGTGCTTCGTTATGTTTCGTTTTGTTTTGTTTTGTGTCGTTTCGTTTTACTACATAGAATAGGCTCCTTTTGTTTCTATTCATTTGTTTCGGTTTGTTAAATGGAATATGCTCCTTTCCTTTCGTTTCGATTCGCTTAATAGAATATGCCCAGCTTATTATATATATATATATATATATATATATATATATATTACAAGAGTTTTTGCCTACTTGTTTCCTGGTACCTATTTGTATTCCTATCACTGAAATCAGCATTTAAGATCACCCAGATATTCGGCAGTTACTTCTACCAACACAGAGTGCTTTTTAACTGAATCCCTTTTTTAACTGTTGGCTACTCTAGCACTAAACAACAACAATAACAAAGTAATAATAACAATAATAAGAGACAGACACACAGTGTTGGGGGATCAAGGTCAACTACTTTAATACAGTTGACAGGCTGCAAGCCAAAGTCCGCCACTCGGGTCGGACGAATTACAGAGTAAGGTAGAAGTATAAGCAGGTAGTGTAGTGGAAGAAGGAAAAATTCGTACGCTAGTTAAGATTTGGGTGGGAGGGTGGGGGAACGCTCGAGGGTCAAAGCTAACAATGAATACTCCAGGGTAGCCTCGTTCCCACGATATCCAGCACAGCCTCGAATCCGCCCCATTTAAATTACAATAAAACAAGTATTATTGCACACTTAACTGTTGGCTACTCTAGCACTAAACAACAACAATAACAAAGTAATAATAACAATAATAAGAGACAGACACACAGTGTTGGGGGATCAAGGTCAACTACTTTAATACAGTTGACAGGCTGC
Source organism: Ptychodera flava (assembly GCF_041260155.1). NCBI lineage: Eukaryota > Metazoa > Hemichordata > Enteropneusta > Ptychoderidae > Ptychodera > Ptychodera flava. The sequence continues at coordinate 17,421,946 of NC_091943.1, forward strand.
AAGCCAAAGTCCGCCAAGATTCCCCCAACACTGGTGGTGGGCGCTAGCCCTCCTCCTGAGTACATAATGCGAGGGCCATGGATTTTGTGACTTTGAACTTTGTTTCATGGGACAGAACTGTGTAGCGTTCGAACGCATTGGATTTCCAATCGCCTTGTAGCTTGATTAATAAGGGGGGAATTCCCAAATTAAGGGCAAATGTAGCTCCGCCACGGCGGAATGAGTGACCGGAGTAGTCGGCCGGCTTAAAGCCGCAGTCAGTAAGAATGAGTTTGAGTGTTCTAGTGAATTTCGCATGCGTTAGGACCAGGGGGTGGTTGCAGTGGCTTTCGACGGCATATAGTTAAACAGATGGTCTCTGGCTTGGTGTGTAGGGGAGAGTCGTATCATGTTAATAAGGGCTCGAATTGGACAAAGAGGAGAGTTCTCGATGAGAGGGAGAGGTAGTTCGAGTAGTCGCTGACCGCACTGAATTGTTTTGGTGTGTCTGATCGTGAGGATCGCAGACGTTCCGCGTATGGCGATGTCGTCTCTACGTAGGTATTTGTTGGAGTCCGGCAAAGTTTGTGTTTGGAGGAGCAACGTCGATTTCCTGGCAAATGTGAAGAATGCGAAGAGGCAGGCGCACCAAAATGTAGCGTTGAATGGTATGGAAAGGTCGAGCTTGGCGTAGATTGCCTGAAGTATGCACGGTGTGATGGGCAGCTTTTGCGCGGGTGGTTTCCCGTGGGTCCGGGTGATGCCTCGTCGAAGAACAGTTAGTAGCCAGTTGTTTTCCAGGGGGTTGGGGTAGCCCGCCTCGGCGTGGAGGAGTCGAATGATATTTAGGTAGCCTGGGATGCTCGATGGTTTGAGTGTTCTAGCGAGAAAAACTGCGTACCGGCAGACTGTAAGCTGAGTGCATGGCACTGGGCGGAGACCGAAGTAGAGGCAGAACCGGAAGTAGGCGATGCGTTGGGAATTGTATGTGCGTTTCGTTGACTCTGCATATGCTGCTTGTTTGTATTTTGAGATTTCGCCGTCCAGTTCCAGGAGTTGGTGCTGGTGTAGAGGCCCTGTAGTAACAAAGAGTAGGAATCGTCGGTCATATGATAATGCCAGTTGCGTAATGGGTGAAGTGCATGAGTGTGGAGAATGTCCACGGGCTTGAAGTAATGTTTAACTTTGTGTAAGCGCGATAGTGAGTCAGCAAGATTATCTCTCGTGTTGACGTATCTTGCTGTAATATAGAAATTCGAAAGGGCCGAAAGCCAGAAAAGTTCGCGCAGCCAGGTCATGGCTGTAGTATTGCGGGACGTGCCGGAGTTGATCATATACATCGTGGTAGTATTGTCCGTATATACTACGATGTGGCGCCGGTCCCAGAAGTGATGCCACCGCTTGCAAGCGAGTAGTATTGTGTAGAGTTCTTGCAAGTTGATATGTGCGTCTGCAATTGTGGGGTGGTCCGTGGACCATCGCGTATAAAACCAGTCGTTTGCGTAAATGCCCGCTCCTGCCATAGAGCACGCGTCGGTGGTGAAGATCTGTTGGGGCAACGGTGTTTCCTCGATGAAGAATGCCGTACCATTGAACGTTTTGCTCAGATTTGCCCACCAGCTGATGTCGGCTCGCGCTTGCTTGTTTAGGCGTATGTGGTGTGATTGACGTGAAACGGAGTTGGTCAAATCGATGAGACGTCGCAGAAATGTGCGACCGCCGCGGATAACTCGTGCCGCCCAGTTGAGTTTGCCGACTAGTTGTTGAAGCTCGCGTTTGGTTGCCCGCCGTTTGGGCAGCCAGCATGTAAGGAGATTGCTAAGGTCCTGCAGTTTGCTGCTGTCTAAGGACAATGTCCGGTTGTGCGTATTTATTTCAATGCCGAGGAACGTGAGGCATTGGGTGGGTGCGATCACTTTCTCCCAGTTAATGGTGAAGCCAAGTTGTTGTAACAGTTGTAGTAACGCTTGGAATGTTTGCTCGCATTCCAGTTTGGAGTCCGCAATTATTAGGAAATCGTCGAGGTACACTATCACAACTTGGTACCCTTTTCTGCGCATCATTCTAGTGATACTCCTGGTAATGCGAGTGAAAATTTCAGGGCTTTTCGCTGCCCCGAAGGGCAGTCTCGTGTCAACCATGTAGGTCCATGATTGATTCCCTGCGAAGCGGTAACGGAGACCTGTAGCACGCTGAGAGTCTGTGCTTATGGGTACATGGCGGTAAGCTGATTTTAAGTCAACTTTGGCTAGAAAGGCGCCCGGTTTGCACGCTGAGACGGCGTTATCTATCGTTTCGTATTTGAAGGGAGTGGTCGACGCGTATGAGTTCACGCTTTTATCGACGGGCTGGCTGCAGTCGTGGATGAGTCGAACTTTATTTGAGTCTTTCTTAGGTATGGCGCCTAAGCTGCTGACGATCCGCGGTTGATTAGCAGTAATTCTGTAGTTACCGGCGGCGATTTCGTGGGCGATCTGTTGCTCGACCGCGTCGCGATAAGCTGGATCGGTGCAGGAGTGTGTTGAATTGACCCTTCATGACCCTTTCTAAATTTTCAGAAGATCGCCCTCTATCTTTCTGAAGGCCCTCTGACACAAAGGTCAAGAAACTTCTTGGTAAAACAATTAAAAGGTTAAAGATTAAATTACACCCAGGCAGACACGTTTTTTCCTCCACTGTCTTAAAGCAAGTAGACATGCCACGTGGATCTCACAAACACTCCAGCCAAAAGTAGGACTGTAGGCGCAAGGATGTAAGTTGATTTCCTTTTATGACTTTCCAATTATTTAGAGGACCACTTTGAATGCAGTGCTTAGATATTTTAGTAGAATTTAGTTCTTTTATTCCGTTTACTTTGGACTTGATTTACCTCGACTCTCCGGTATAGACAATGAATGACCTTGTATTTTTAATCTCTTTATTTACCCAGTTTTCACCGCTTCTTGAATAAACCTATCCTAAACTAAAGCAACTGAGGGTGGTTATTTCTTGGAGTGGTTGGCACTTAGCGGATACAAAAGTAACTGGACTCCGCCACAGTGAAAAATCGACGCAAGTGAAACATCGTTGGAAGTGAAAACCAGTGAACCATTGGACAAGACACTGGCTCGAGTGCACAGGGGACACTGGCATATAGGCTACAAGGTAGGCCAACTGTATACACATATACAGCCAACTACAACTGACTCAAAGAAACTATAATGGAAGAAAATAAAGTCGAAGGAGCTGAACAACCAGCTCACACAGAATCTCAAAATGAAGATCAAGAAGATATTTCTAAGGCAGAAAATACCACAGAACAAACAAAGGAAGGGGCGGTTCCCAGTGGGACGGCCAGTGCTGAAGGTGGATCTACTGCCCGTGCTGAAGGGCGCCCTCTACAGGACAGTAGAAAAAACGAAGGAGGACTGCTCTATGCTACCCTGAACACTGAAAAGGCCCTCTCAAGCATTTGGAACCAAACAAGGGGAGTTCTCATCGACCTCAGGGGGATGCAGGACCCAACAGAAAGCAAAATTGATACAGCAGAGACACTTTCCAAGGAATATGAACAAACTTGGAACAAACTTCAGAGACTTTATCAACAAGACAAGACTCCAGAAGGTAAGGAGCAAGCAGAATTAACGGAAATAAGCTTCAATAGGAACATTGAACAAGCGAATGAATACATTAACGATGCAAAGACAAGGAGAGCTGAAAACAGCGCCCCCAACTTCAAATCACCATCCGAACGAGGATCTACACTAGGCAGCTTACGTAGTTCACACAGAACCAGATCATCAACATCATCTAGAACAAACGCACTAAAGGCACAAGGCAAGGCACGCTCTGCAGCAAGAGAGGCAGAGTATATGAAAACAATTGCTCACCATCAAGCAAAAATCAAAGTTATCGAAGCTGAAATGAAAGCAGAAAAAGCAAGGATAGATGCAGAAACCCTCCAGCAAGTAGCGGAAGAAAATTCCTTACCAGTACATACACTTACTACACCAGACCAGTCATCAAACGACCATGTATCACGATACATTGCAATGAAAAGAGAAATGAAGCATGATCCATTACCAGCACTGAACTTTACCGAGTTCATACCCAAAGCACAAAACAAAGACTTAGAATCATCCCCTCTACTGATACAACCAGGACAGGGAACACCAACAGAATCAGGTGAGACAGTCACACCTACTTCAAATCAACAGACACCTACAACAAGCCAGAACAACAACATGCAACCTCTGACGGAGATAGCCAAAATGATGGCCCGTCAACGTTTACCACTACAACAACCAATAACATTTGGAGGCGACCCAACCATGTACATGTCATGGAAAAGATCATTCGAGGCCACTGTAACAACGGCCTGCATACAGACATCTGAGAAACTTGACTTCCTGCATAAATACACGCAGGGAGATCCAAGAAAATCGTCGAAGACCATCTACAACGTTAGTAGACGACCCAGACGAGTCATACAGAGAGGCTTGGATAGAACTAGAAGACAGATTCGGCAACCCTGCAGTCATCACCGCAGTAATCCTGGAAAGACTGAAGTCCTTCCCGAAAGTTAAACCAGACGAAAGCAAAAGCTACTCGAACTATCAGACTTGTGCTCTAACACAGAGGCACACATGAGAAAACTTCCTGACCTTTCGTCCCTCAATACACCACAGGGACTCAAGCCCGTCACGGAGAAGTTACCAAGATTCGTCCTCAACAAGTGGAGAGATAACGTGGCATCATACAAACGACGCCACAAAACATTTCCTCCATTCAAGTTCTTCAAAGACTTCCTGAAAGACACAGCGAAAGCAGCATGCGATCCTGATATTCCAAGACCAGACGACACACACCCTGGAACAAGTAAGTCAAAATCCAGTCAACAAACGAAGACTAGAGCGCGTGTACACGCAACGAAATCATCAAATGAAGAAAAACAATGTCTCTTTCACGAGGCTACCGGACATGACCTGAAAGATTGCAAAGCATTTGCAAAACACCAGTTGCTGACAGAATTGAACTGTGTAAGAAGAAAGGCTTGTGCTTTAAATGCACTGAGAAACATCTCGCCAAAGACTGCACATCGACCATCGAGTGCGCCATATGCAAGAGTAAGAAACACATCACCTGTCTCCACGCTACACCCGGTGACAGGTCTAAGCAGAAAACAACCGAAGCTAAACCAGAAGATAAAGAAAAGGAAACCCAAGAAGCTACAACAAAATGTACCAGACTCACGAAATGCCCAGCCGGACGTTCGTGTGGGAAGATAGTCCTCGCAAAGGTGTATACACAAGACCGACCAGCAGACTACATAGAAACTTACGTAGTCCTAGACGACCAGTCCAACGCCTGTATGGGTGACAGCCACCTCTTCGACGCACTGAAGATACACGGCCCAGACCTTGAATACGAACTGTCAACATGCAGCGGCAAGGGAGAACTCAGAAAGGGACGACGTAGCAACCGCGTCATCATTCTAAGAATCACATGACGGAAAGAAAAAATTCTCTCTTCCCGTCCTGCTAGAAAACGACAACATACCGAGCGACAAGAACGAAATACCCACACCAGACATTTGCAAGACCTTCAAACATCTGAAGCCCATCATCGATTACATTCCAGAACCAAAAAAGAACGTTGGAATTCATCTCCTCATCGGCAGAAACTGCCCAGAACCACTGAAAGTCAGAGAAACAAGGAACGGACCTGTTAACTCGCCTTGGGCTCAACGCACCGACCTAGGGTGGACAATTTCAGGTGAACTGTGCCTAGAGACAGCAAGAGGTGTAATCCGCACTTCAGTACACCGTACTACTGCAACCCTCAACAGCTACGATGAATCGGCGCTCGAATGTAATCATCACATCCACATCAAAGACATAATAAGCCCGAAACCCGTCAACTTCGGCACCACCGTCTTCAAGCAGACACCTTACGACGAACAAAAGGCACCCTCCATTGAAGACAAGCAATTCCTGGACATTATGGAACGAGAAGTCCATGTAAATGAGGAAGGAAATCTAGAACTTCCTCTCCCCTTCAGGCAAGACCCAGAAATTACTGAACAACCGACAATCAGCTCTGAACCGATTCTACAATCTACAGAATCAGCTTCAGCGTAAACCACAAATGATGGAAGAATACTTTCAGTTTATGAAGAAAATAACGGAACGTGACCACGCAAGTCCTGTTCCAGAAGATGAAATAGATGCCGACAACGCATGGTACCTACCACACTTCGGTGTCTACCATCCCAAGAAACAGCAGATCAGAGTAGTATTCGACTCCAGTGCAAAGTACAACGGAGTCTCCTTGAACGACGCATTGCTTCAGGGACCTGACCAAATGAACAGCCTCCTCGGTATCCTGCTACGATTCCGACGCGAGCAGACAGCAGTAATGGGCGACGTAGAACAAATGTTTCATAGCTTCCACGTCAACAAAGAACACAGAGACTATCTGCGCTTCTTTTGGTTCAAAGACAACAACCCCACGAAACCAGTAATTCAGTACAGAATAAACGTACACCTGTTCGGCAATGTCTCCTCACCAGCTATTGCTACCTTCGGACTGAGAAAGATTGCTGAAGACGGCGTATCTACATATGGAGAAGACGTGAAAGAGTTCATTGACAAGAACTTTTACGTCGACGACGGACTAACCTCAGCACCAGATGCACAGAAAGCTATTAGTCTCATCAATAGAACAAGAGACTTACTAGCGACCAGAAACGTTAACTTCCACAAGATCGTTTCAAATGATGAAGAAGTCATGGCAGCACTTCCAAACGAAGTATGAGCCAAAGATCTACAGAGTTTGGATTTCAACCAAGACACCTTACCGACACAGAGATCATTAGGGTCAAGTGGTCTCTAGAGGCGGACGCATTCACATTCGAAGTAGACTTGAAGGAGAAGCCATTCTCACGGCGGGGAGTACTGGCGATCGTCAACTCAATATACGATCCACTCGGTATACTCGCACCAGTTTCCATAGAAGGAAAACTAATACTACGAGGCCTCATGACAGAAACTAAAGGACGCAACTCATCAAACCTTGGATGGGATGAAACATTACCAGAGAAATATTTGCCCAGATGGACCCGCTGGTGCAACAACCTCAACTACATCACAAAGATACAGCTACAGCGATGCTACACTCCACCCACCTTCGGACCCATAAAGAAAACTGAGTGTCACATTTTCTCTGACGCCAGCAATGAAGCCATAGGTGCCGTAGCGTACTTGCGGTTGACTAACCATGAAGACAACGTCAACGTATCATTCATACTTGGCAAGGCAAAGGTAAACCCGACTCATGCAGTCTCCATACCTCGCCTAGAACTGTGTGCAGCCGTCCTAGCGACAGAACTTGCACAGAAGATCACATCAGAAATCGGCCTGAACATCGACAACATCATATATCACACGGACAGCGAAATCGTCCTTGGATACATAAACAACAGCTCGAAACGTTTCCACGTATACGTAGCGAACAGAGTAGAAAAGATACACAACATCTCATCACCACACCAGTGGCGACATGTGTCTACACACGAAAATCCAGCTGACATCGCATCACGCAGCGTACCAGCCCAAAAACTCAACTCAACTATCTGGCTATCAGGACCAGCATTCCTGTGGCAGCGAGACGAGCAAGACAACCATGAAGAAACAGAACACAAATACACAGTAAGTGACGAAGACCCTGAGGTCCGCAAACAACTTGCTGTCCTCAACACATCAACGAAGGAAGTAGAACAAGACGACTTAGGTGCTCACCGATTTCAACGATTCTCATCATGGAGATCCTTGAAGAGAAGTATTGCCAACTTAATAGGCAAAATCAGACAAAGAAATTCACCAGAAAACACAGACAAAAAAGAAGAGAGAAGTCTCCAGAAGAACTGAAAATTGAGATGATGGCACAAGCAGAAACCATCATCCTACGCTCAGTACAGAAAAGCGTGTTTCATAAAGAATATGAGATACTATCTGCAGCAAAGTCAGCAGACACTGACAACAACAGACTACAGAAACGGAACCCCATCAGCCGGATGAACCCATTCATCGATGAAAAAGGACTCATCCGTGTTGGAGGAAGACTTCGTCAATCCGACATCGACCTCTGCGGCCGACACCCCATCATCCTCCCACAGGACAACCACATTTCACGACTTATCATCGATCATGTACATCGACAAGTACAACATCAAGGCAGACAACTCACCCTGTCAAACGTCAGAGCTAACGGCTATTGGATTATGGGTGTACATGACATGGTAAGAAGCATACTACACAAATGTGCGATATGTAGAAGACTGAGAGCAAAACCACTCACTCAACTCATGGCCGACCTACCGTCGGACAGAACAGAGAAAACCCCACCATTCACCAACGTCGGAATGGACGTATTCGGCCCCTGGACTATAGCTTCCCGCAAAACCAGAGCCGGTACGTCTGAAGCAAAGAGATGGGCAGTTATCTTTGTCTGTCTCTACACTACAGCAGTACACATAGAAGTAATAGACTCCATGGACACTTCATCCTTCATCAACGCCCTACGTCGCTTCATAGCTATACGCGGCAACATCAAGAAACTCAGATGTGACCAGGGCACCAACTTCATCGGCGCAAAGAACGAACTTCAGGCAGCAGCCAAAGAGCTGGATCAAGACCGCATCAAGAAATTCCTTACAACAAGAGACTGTGAGTGGATTTTCAACCCACCTCACGCATCCCACTTCGGCGGTATATGGGAACGACAAATTGGTACCATCAGACGCGTTCTTGACTCCATGCACTATCAACTAGGCAAGCAACAATACACACATGACTTGCTGACAACTCTCATGGCAGAAGCCAGCGCCATCGTCAACTCCAGACCTATAACAACGGTATCATGATCCCCAAGCTCTCACCCCAAACATGCTACTCACAATGAAGACTCAATCACCAACCCCACCACCAGGCTCATTTGTCCAACAAGACATCTACAGTAGAAAACGTTGGCGACGCGTACAGTATCTAGCTGATCAATTCTGGATACGATGGAAAAAGAATATCTACAAAGCCATCAGCCACGACCAAAATGGAACAAATCTACAATCAACGTCAAAGAAGGAGACGTGGTTCTTTTGAGAGAGAAAGAATACGCAAGAAACAGCTGGCCCCTCGCTCGCATAGTGAAGGTCTACCCCAGCGATGACAACAAAGTACGAAAAGTAGACGTGATGATCTACAAAGATGGCGAACATCGAACCTACCTCAGACCAATTAGTGAATTAGTTTTGATTGAAAGTACAAATTGAACTCTGTGATTGAATTCAATGAACACTATATACGGACTCTCTTAGTATGAACCCTTTCGTATATACTCTTAGCTTTTAGAATTTATTTAGACCTAAAATATTATTAGGCATTTATTCTATTTGAAATTTATGATTAGTAAAAATTCAGCTTACCGCGCATTTTTAGACGGGGAGTGTGTTGAATTGACCCTTCATGACCCTTACTAAATTTTCAGAAGATCGCCCTCTATCTTTCTGAAGGCCCTCTGACACAAAGGTCAAGAAACTTCTTGGTAAAACAATTAAAGGTTAAAGATTAAATTACACCCAGGCAGACACGTTTTTTTCTTCCACTGTCTTAAAGCAAGTAGACATGCCACGTGGATCTCACAAACACTCCAGCCAAAAGTAGGACTGTAGGCGCAACGATGTAAGTTGATTTCCTTTTATGACTTTCCAATTATTTAGAGGACCATTTTGAATGCAGTGCTTAGATATTTTAGTAGAATTTAGTTCTTTTATTCCGTTTACTTTGGACTTGATTTACCTCGACTCTCCGGTATAGACAATGAATGACCTTGTATTTTTAATCTCTTTATTTACCCAGTTTTCACCGCTTCTTGAATAAACCTATACTAAACTAAAGCAACTGAGGGTGGTTATTCTTGGAGTGGTTGGCACTTAGCGGATACAAAAGTAACTGGACTCCGCCACAAGGAGGCATAGTTGGACCTTTCGACTTTATGGAGGGGTGTGCCAGGGTCGATGATGTCGAAGCCATAGGTAATGCCGTGCAGGAGGAAGTCGCGGTCAATATCGTTCTGTAGTTCATTTTCCCATGTTGTCAGGCAGTCAGTCAGAGGGCTAGCCACCTTATGCTATGCTTGGCTGTTGGAGTTGTTGCTCCGGAATGCTTTGTGGCGATACTGTGGGTGGTCTTTGTGACAGCCCTCCTCGATGCACACATGCGCGAAGCGACAGGATGACCGTTGGCAGCCGGTTTGATTTTGGAAGTCGAAACAGATCTCCTTGCCATTGGAGTCGTAATGCCGGCCTTTTGTTGGTTTCTTGGAAACATTTCCTTTTGTCTGCGTAGTGTCTCTTTTATTGAGATGATATAATGAAAGGTGCAGGTCGACAGAGCCCCATGCGATTGAGTCCGCCGCTTGCTTTTTTCGATACTCGTGATCATATCGCAGAACTGATGCGGATGTGAATGATTGCGCGTAATCCCGATGTTGATTGTATGATCGAGGTAGTCTAATGTGTCCTTCGGAGACATACCGCGGTTAATTAATGTCTTTAAGATGCGGGCGTTGGCCGATATCCACTGAGGGAGGGAAACTTGGCCCGGTTTTGGTCTCTGCTTGGATGTTCGCATTATTAGTTTCATGTCCCCATCAGCCGCGAGTTCGGCCTCATCAGTTGCGTCGAGCGAACCGTTTTTGGTGGTAATAAAGTCCGGAATGAGTAACGGTTTACGCTCACCTTTCACAGAACTCTGGTCGTTGGTACGCTTGATGTGCTGGTCTGATATGATGTCCTTGAGCGCGCTGTCGCCTAGCTCTTCGAGAAGGGCGTTCAAGTCGCTATTTTTGGCCAGGGACTTCGTAGTCACCTCGGCTGTCGCCGTCGCACCTGCAGGTTGGTCTGGAATTGCCTGTTGCTTGGGATCCAGAGGAGCTTGGTTTTCGCATAAGTTGGTCCGTGCGTGGCGGAGCATACCGCGTTGACCGATAGGCAATTCAAGAGCGATGATGTCTTCGTCGCTGAGGCGTTTGAGTACATCCTTCGATGGGATGGCCTGTGCCGTTAGTATCCTGAATGTGTCTTCCGTAAGGCCTGCTGCCTCGCACCATGCTTGGAAAGTTTGTTCGGTGTCTCCCATTGTTGTAAGTTCGCTCGAGGGTCAAAGCTAACAATGAATACTCCAGGGTAGCCTCGTTCCCACGATATCCAGCACAGCCTCGAATCCGCCCCATTTAAATTACAATAAAACAAGTATTATTGCACACTTAAGTTCTGACAAATCGATGAACTTTAAGAACATCTTTTAAATTCTGGCCATGTTTTTGTGTTTGTGTCTCCATGGCGTACATTTAGGTCAGCTCGGTGGATATTTTAGCAGTGTAGTTCCTTGTAAATAATGCATATCAACTTGAAAGCTGCATACCGACATCCCAGTATGGTTTACTACCCATATCTCCCAATTTGTACTCTCAAATATTATCCTATAAGAATTTTCCAACCCAATGATATAAGTTCAGTTCAAGATATGTTAAAAATCTTCTCATATGTCAGTGTTCTATCTATGATTGGGCGTGAGTTCCCCATAAGTTAGTTAACTCTGCTGTAATATTGAAACGCTCGTAAAATTACTGTATATCAATAGCCGTTCAGTTAAAGTGTACCTGTTGCTTAAAGAATGGCCATTAAATTAACTTTTACATACTAGTTGAACGTCGCAGTAACACCTGGAACACAAACATATCGTAGCAACAACACAACTAATAATGGCGTACGCTAGTTGTCCTCCGTCCAAATACCACATATTTCTCTACCTTGGATGAAGGACCTTCCGAGCAACGTATTCAAAACTAAAACATTCGATGTGAAATATATAATGTGCATTTTGAAGTTTACCTGATCTTTTCCTGTTCAGCTTACTCAAGATAAGCTTATCAACTTAAGCTTGATTAGCACGGATGACTCGCTAATATTCCACTGGAAAACTTCACAAACCTGATTAGCCTAATAAATAGACATTCATGTATCAGTAGAGCCTGTATGACCGTAACTGACCTTTACACAACATGCGCATGCCTTTTCAAAACAACTTACCTAGCAACAGTAGATGGCCAGCCGGCGGCTAATGCTAGCTGTTCTATGCAAATTCTACACCCCGACACTTAAACAACCATGATTTGACCCAAACACTTTGTTGTCGATGGCAATCGTGGACATTTTCTCATGATATTAGGGGTGAAGAGGTCAACTATATATAAACCTATGATAGATAAACTTCAGAGGGTTTTATCTCCTATCACGTTGTATGTATATGACAATGAAATCTTAGTTATCTGATGAGTGGGCAAAAGGGGGACGTGTTTGTATGTGTGTATGTACTGCGGGATGTAGAAAATTTTAGTGGCAAAAATAAAAGTAAATGCAGTAACAAGATGTGTGTGCAAGCACATTACTTTCCCAGGGTTTTTATAAAACATATTTTCACAGCCAATAAACTTTAGCTGACAGCTTGTTGTTTTTTGCTGGTTGCCACGCATTTTCTACATCCCTCATGTACTGGATATGTATGTCTGTACGTCTATCTGTTCGTTAGACTGTCGACAGTCCCTTGTGCCTTTTCTGTCTCTTATTGGTGTAGTCTCTCGCACATACGACGGTGGGGGAATCACTAGCGACAGCATACATTGACAAAAGGGACTGTCCTCTACTGCCGTACTTGGGTTGCTGTACTGGAGTCTCGAATGTCAGGTGACCATCAAATACGAGATGCATTGTGGGTAGGGTCAAGGGTGGAGTGGGTATAAAGTACTATTAACTTATATAACCATAGATGCTCAAACATAGAACGTAAACAATAATACGGAAGTTCGCTCTCTCGGTCGTCAGGTAAGGTATTGAATGTTTTAGGCTTATCTTCTTTTTCAAATAGTTTTAGCTAATGGAGATCATGTTTGATAATGTATAAGTCATAAACGTGCAGAATACCCATTATTTACCGAACATATATTTGATAAATTTCCGAATGAAAATTCAATCGCCCGACTAACTTGACACAGCGGGAAATAAACGATTATCGGCGCAACGTATCCAGCCACGATCACTCCAGCTAAGTCTGTTGAGTATTTGTATGGTGCCATGGCGATGTGGATATTAAGCTTAGTTTCGATTCGAATATTATCGACAAACAGTAAATATATATTTTTCTAGAGTAATAAGCGAGCTCGATATTGGAGTCAGTTCGTAATTCTACATAGCTTTACCCAGGCCATTCACGTTGTAACCTCTGACTAGTGTATCCAGTTCAGAGGGACCAACGTTTGTTTTTATTCGATTTCTGTATGAGCATGGAGTTAAACCTTTGTGGTATGATGGGGTATATTCGTATATTATAGATTATTGTTATCTGAACCGCGCTCGTTGTATCAATTATTTCGCGTTCATAAAAAGGAAAAAAAACTTCGAGGGACACTGTTTTTATGAGGTATTACTTCAATTTGATAAATTATTTTACAATTTCAACATGCCTGCATACAGAAATTGTGTTGTCAGAGGCTATGCAAACAGCGGGGCCTAGTTGGAGAAATGGGTGACCAAATACTGAGCAGTACATGTGTGTAATCTTGGTCAAAGTCGATGTGACTGTCAAACACCTCTTCAACTGCATCCATTCTGTAGGGAACTTTCGACAAACAAGAACGGCTTCGATGGCAAAGACTGATAAACAGAAAAGACTGTAGACGTAATAATTGGACACCAAGTCGACATTCAAGGGTGTATTTAGCTCACTTCCCGAATTACAACGTAAGTACGAAAATGACTAGAAAGTGCCAGTTGATAGAAAAAATACCCCATACCTCAGAAGAATCCAAGAATCATAACCGAAATGTTATCAACGGTTTCATCGGTTACACCGAGTATGGGTGTAACAGTGATAACACGAGGAGTCAAATGTTTATCCCATGTTTTGTGCGGAAGTTCCACGGACAGAGAAAATTTTTTGAACCATAGGCATAATACTTAAGAACAAATTTTTCATTTTAAGTGAACACGCTTATGATTATTGAACTGCCTTTGAAAGCATACAGTGTTACAAAGAATTATGTCAACAGGAAATGAGCAGGAGGGATAAGGAGATTATAACTCTGAGACAAATTATAGGTGTTCTACAACGAGATATCAGTAATGTTAAACGAAAATTGTCAAATAGCGAAAGACAGTCGTTAGGTCACACAAAGTTAAAGGGTGATAGAAAATTCAAGGCTTTCACTGGCTTACCAACCGCAAAACTTTCGAATTTTTATTTGAAGAAGTTTTTAATGATGGGGTATCAAAAATTACTCCTTAGCATGGGCCCCGCATAATTTTTTCAAGAGTGCGACGTTAATGCCCGAACACCAATAAAATCTGCTGTCCTTCGTGTGTTGAAACTAATAGATGAATTCTTGTTGCTTTTAATGAAGCTAAAACTCAAAAGTAGGAATTTAGATTTAGCAGATCGTTTCGGTATCAGTGTGGGTGGTTTGAGTAAAATCATCAACACATGGGTCAGATTTTTGTCAAGAGAATTGAAATTTCTCATTCACAACCCACCTAAAGAAAAAGCAATGCAGCATTTAACAATAAGATTTAAAAGCAGGTAAAGGAACGTAAGGCATATCATAGACTGTACCGAGGTCTTCATAGAAACTCCTAGTGATCCAGTTTCACGTGCTGCTACGTTTTCAGATTATAAACATCACCAAACTATTAAATTTCTACTTTCTATCATGCCATGTGGTATGATAAATATTGTTTATCTTGCAACGGGCCCCGGGAGACAAAACATCTGATGTTCATATGATATCCTTGAATATAACGATGAAGTGATGGCAGATAGGGATTTACGATAGCAGACGACCTTTTAATTCGTAACTGTAGGCTATATATCCCACTAGGTAAAGAGGAAATACTCAAATGACAAAATCTGAAATTTCGAAGACGAAGGTTATAGCCAACTTACGTATGTTTGTTGAACGGGCAATCCGTAGAATGAAATATTTTCATATATTGAAACACGAAATGCCTATAGCTTTATTAGATAAAGCTGATGATATAATAGTAATATGTGCAGCTAAAGTTTGTATCCAAAATGATGTTAATGTTGGGTAATTCGCATCTCTCTCAATAAAGGTAAGTATGTTGACGCTTGAAAATATAATTGTGTGAGTTTGGAAGTTAAATCACAAAAATAATGCTAAAAGATACAGCTATTAAGCGTTTAATTTTTTTTAACTTTATTAATCGTATTCTATTATAGATATTAAAGTTCACACGATTGGAACTAATTTGGGATAATTGGATTTTCAATATTTTTCAAATTTCTAGTGTTAGGTCCCGCATAGCTGAATGTTGAAATATTGCAAATTACTCATAAAAACAAGTGTAACGTAAAAAGAAAAGCAGGAGAGATTGCATTTGTGGTTTAAATCGACATTACTTCATCATCCAATTATCCCAAATTAGTTCCAATCGTGTTAGTTATGTTAAACTACGCAATCATCAATTTTACACCAGTTAACTATTCAGCCAATATGTTCGAAAGAACAAATTCTAAATTCAACATTGTCAGACCTGTAATTTTGATCAAAGTAAACTCTTTTTAAGTAATAATACGTGTAAATCATTCTCTCTCTCTCCCCTCTCTCTCTCTCTCTCTCTCTCAATATATATAATATATATATATATATATATATATATATATATATATATATATATATATATATATACATATATATATATATATATATATATATATATATATATATATATATATATATATATATATATATATATATATATATATATATATATGCATGTTCACAGTCTGTGTAACACGATGAAATAGTGAAAAATCGCTAATAATTACGACTAAACTTAGACTTCAAATATTCAGTCGTGTATTAGTCTCCACCCACTCCAACCCAAACAAAGACCTTGTTCGGGTTGTACGTGGCAGAGACTGAATCTTTCAGTCTACAATAAATATTGCACAAATCTCAATAGCTTTTAGCAGCATGGGTGCTTAGTGTCGCAAAATATCCAGCCTTCCTTATTTAAAATCTACGGACAATAATAGTTTTTGCATACATAACTAACGTGCGGGGGAAGTTTTGAGAAGGTGTAACTTTTTTGGTCGTATGCAGCAAAATTGAACTACTTTTTCACTCCTCTTTGGCCTAGCTACTTCTCCTTGAAATCATTTTCTTTAAGACCCTTTTTTCCTCGGGATGTTTTGTAATTTCCGCACAGCAATACGGCAAAGAAGAAGGACATCAGTAATGAATGGGCGAAACTCGTCAAAGGTTCTAAGGGTATATGGACGAAATCAACCGGGATTAGCAGTTTACAAATGATCCTGAGATGGAACTTGTTCGTTCAAATGATGGATCTCCGCACGATTTCAAGATTCGCGTTGAATAATCGCGATCATCATTATCCTCCCTGCATTGCACTCCATTCATCTTCCAGATTTAATGGTAAAGGCGTCTCGATTTATGTCATTTCTCACACTTTCGTCGCGCTGCTTGGCTGCTCGGGTCGTAAATCTAAGAGATTTGGACGGGCGAGTCGCGCTCGTAAATTTTACATATGACGAACTGCTCATGCGCATGTTTCAAGTTAATGAGGGCGCACAAAGGCATGGTGATAAACGTGGTATCCCTTTTCAGTCGGGAGACAGTTGGAGACAGTTGGAATGCGGCCATTACGCCAGCTGGAATGCGACGAAAAATGGTGATAAAATATTTAAATAACTGAGACATTTGCGGCAAAACTCCTTTTTTGTTTGCAATCGCTCGCATTCCAAAGTGACAGATATTTGTACCTACAGTTGACAGTTTGTCAAAAGTTTTCACAGAATCCGTCGGGTTATTTTACAATGTAATTTTGATCACGTTTTATGCGCACACCAATCGCTCAGAGTCTGGATTTTGCCCTTCTTGTTTCATCGGCGATACGGATTACCTTGAAACCCAAACAGTTCTTCAGAAATACCTTTCAAAATCAAATTTCCTAACTGACTTATGTTAGGTTTGTGATACAGGTTTCTGTCTCTGGTAACCGGCTGATGTTTCCCGCAAAAGAATTACGCGCGAATTTGGACCTGTTCACCAGCGGATAGGCTCATGTATACTTTTCCTGGACCAATAGGAGCGCCCCCGGGGACGGATATGCTATCGGTCAATGGGCGTTGATTTTCGTGCTGACGCTTGCACAGTTCGCAATGAAAGTTTTGACTCATCCGTATGAAATTCTATGCCATTTTCTTTTAAATAAATTAACAAACAAAATTAGACTTGAAGGTTCATGTTACAGATGATTAAAATATTTTGTTACTAAAACGACATTGTCCAAAATTGATCATGACGTAATGTCATCGACACTTAAAAATAGGAAAGACCACCATGGCCAAGAAATGCACTGAAGGGCACTGGCCGATTCTATTGAAATATGTCCCCCGAGTGGAGTTTTACCTAATTTATATCTCTACGTTGAATAGTTGTGGCGAGCTGGGGCAACCACCAAAGCGTTACGGTAAACGCGAATCGCTCTCTGAGGTCCTAAAGATAACTTTAAGGATTACAGAGCGGACGCGTAAAATTGTGATGGACTTTGGTCCTATCATCTATCAACAACTGTCACAGTGTAAAATACAGGAGAACAGCTTAGAATATCGGAGACATATAACGGCAAATGATGCGGTATTTTAAAGTCGGTGTACGCACGTATCAGGCTGTGTGGTGACGTGACTCAAATTTTATAGAGCTTGTTTCCCTGTGTGATTTACTGAAAGCACACTTGTCTGAGAATAAATCAAAATGTACCTCAGTAATTCAATTGTTGAAGTTTTTGTCGCCGAAAGACGGATTAGGCCCGATTACGTGTAATATTTTGCAGTCCCAAATGGTTTCAAGAGTATTGCAACGCTTTGCGTCTCCGTTGAAAACGGTGGCCACTCACAGTATCTTACAAGGGATTAGGGCATGGTTTAGTAGGCTTTTGCAAGAATATATGACAGGGAAAATTGAGAGTCGCGAGGTTATGTAAGAGAGTGGGGTGACTTGGTTTAAGGTAGTTCGCACTAAAATGATTCTTAAACTTTTGCTCAAACTTTCATCAAGGAAACTTGAAGCTGTTCTCTTTCAAAATCAAGGGAAAAAAATAGGTTGCAATCGTGCAAAGTTTGGTACTGGAGGAACAAATTACCCTATATTTTAAATATATATTTGAAATTCAAAATGACCGCCATCCCTGTGTCATCTCTATGGGGGAAATAAACTTCCCGATTTTCACAAAATTAAGCCGTTGAAAACTTCATTTACTCAATGAACTTCAAAATACTCCCCTCCCTAAGTGCTAGGCCAAAAGAATATTCTAAAAGTTTGAGAGTCCGAATATCTTTCTCCGAGGCTGCGTATTTTGCCTTTAATAATCAAAGAAAATCGTTCTGACCTAATTGGATGTATCCTTAGAGAGACAAAGCTGTCGTTTGTAACTTATTTTTGTGTGTTCCCCTTGAAATACCTCAAAATCACCGTTTAGTAAACATTAACGTTTGCAGTCTGTCGTAATTTTACTGTAGGTCTCTTAACGGCTTATTTGGTATCGCAGACGCCATTGGACCATGTTTGTCCGAATTTTCTAGAATGCCTGAAACTGTAACACCATTTGTTTTTATTAATTCTGTCATTGAGAGGTGTTCAAGTTGGGGTTTCGGAATTCTTTGTAGGGCTCTCTCTCAGAATCATTAAAATTCTATGTACAAAAGTAAACGTTCAAAGAACAAAAAGTTGCCAAACGAGAGTGATTGCCCAGAGGAGTAACAACAAACTTGTTACATATATAGTTAGATTCAGCCGGGTGGGGGCGTACTCCTGTTCGGAACTGGTATGGATAGCATTGAGTACGGGAAGTTGGTCGTCTTCAGCTTTGCTGAGAATGCCGTCTCTTCGTCCGGGATCTCTTCATACCAACTGCCGAAAGATAAAATTTCTCGGAAGGGAAAGAAACACGACTGCTGCAGTTATGAAAAGGCCGAAAAATGGGAAATGCTTATCTATGGACAGGCTCGTTATGCCTTGGTATTAATGTCAATTTCTGCATCACTTGATATTATCGGCCAGACGTTCAATCCTCGGGTAGAATGCGCCTCGAGGACCGACAGATTTTCGGACTCCCAAATTTTTACATTACTTTTCTGCTCTACTGTTTGTGGGGGTTCATTTTGAAGCTGTCGGAGTAAGTAAAGATTTCATGGTCTTATCTTTTCGAAACTCGGAATGTTTAATTTCTCCTCGCGGAGTTAACACAGAGATGCGGCCATTTTGAATTCCGAGTGTCGGTAAATATATAGATATAAGTATTTCTCTTGCCAAAATTTAAGAGTGACCGTGATATTCATGTGTGATTTTTGAACGACAGTAGTTGAGATATTTAGCAAAATTTTAGTCTCTCAATTTATAAGTCTGAGCTACCTTTAGTAAAATACGTCTCGAGATCGAAAGTTTTAAACATTTTGTAAGAACTTTTACGAAGGGGAAACTTAAACCGTTGTATTTCATAATCAAAAATGAAAGTAAGCGGTCATCTACCGTACATAAATTTTGAGATTTAAAAACAATATTACCTGGATCTAGGAGACTAATTTCAATTTTATTTGCGTATAATATCTTTAAGATATGATAATTATAATCTAACCTCTAAAACGTGATCGGAGTTTGGCACAAATTTTCACCAAGCTCTTGTTTTCCGGTTGCAATTCGTTACCCAGCTGTAATGTCCTTCATCTCTACACTCGTTTTGTACATCAACCGCAGGAGGGCGATCTTCTAGCAGCTATGTGTTGCTATACATACAGGTGCTCGAGTGGCGCGTGGGATGGTTGGCAGTGGTCTCGTGCCAAACACATACCCCGTATATAAAACTATGGAAATATAGAATTGGCCCTCTGTTCTGTTATATCTCCTACGAACAATTATGCTCCGTCTGGCAACACCTATGATAAATGTATTGATTGTAGATTCGATACACGTAAAATATAAGCAATTGCCAGATGACTGACTTTGGGTTTCAGTGCAGTAAAATGTTTTTGAGAATAAGAAGCAATCATGAGAAGCCTGGATGTCCATAACCGTTTGCTTCATCTCTATTCATTTAATGTGTTCTCATTTTCTTTCTCAAAAAAATTTGCTAATCTTTTAACTTTCCTCGCTTATTTTAATTACTTTTCAATGAAATTGCCTGCAACACTAGTTTTTTTTCAATTTTTTAGATACTTTCGAAATAGGTTGCTTTGAATTTTACTCATGGCATATTTAATTTACTTTGTGGTGTTAGTGATGTTGTTTATCTCAACGTTGGTAATCATAGTTGTGCATCAATGCTCCGTGCATACAATAACAAAATCCAAGTTGCTATATTCCAGTAACATCAGAAGTTCATTGCTTGCGTATATATTTGGTGTGAATATGAAACCAAAGTGAAAATCCACGTACGAAGGTTTTATTTGCAACAGTACAGTGTATACATCAGAAATATAATCCTGACAATTGTTGTAAAATTTTATGATAACAAGCTAAGTCACCTATGCCACACATCAAAAGTCCCAATAAGCAGGTGACGGCGATGGTATAAAAAACGGTATTTGTCGTAATAAAACTTCTCTCAAACGCCTGAACTGACCTAAATTTCCACTCGTACGGGCAAGAGTACCATTGACCTAACGATTGTCACATCACTGTGAATTGTGTTAGTGTAAGGCTGCGTTCACAAGTAACGGTCGGGGGGGGGGGACGCTGGAGGAACCGCGATTGAAATCTTAGTTTTTAGCTACTATAGACTATAGTCTATAGAAGCTATTGGGATGGGTATCCGTCCGGCGTCCGTCGTCAGTCTGTATGTATGTATGTATGTATGTATGTATGTATGTATGTATGTCCGTTTGTGAGGCGTCCGTCCACTCAAATATCTTGAGAACCGCAGTACTTACTGATTTGATATTTGTTGTGTAGGTGAAAAATATGATTTTGAGAAACTATTTTTTTTTATTTTTTGATATTGTCGAAAATAGGCAAATTAATGCCAAAAAAGGTGTTTTTGGTAAAAAAACTTCTTCTTCATAACTACTGGTCAGACAACTTTGTCATTTGGTATACAGGTCCCTAGGGATAACCCAACTTAGATTTGTTCAAATTGTGATGAAATATGCAAATGTGTATTTTTAAGGAATTTTTTTGTCATTTTTGGTCAAAATTTGACTTACATTGTATGTAATTCTTGTACTGTATAAACCCTATCAATTCACCCAGAAAAAATAATTAATATGATTTTAAATAATTGAATTAATTAGGAAATCATCAAAGCCAAAATAATTTTAGTGTGGAATTATCAGAAAGTTCAACTTTTTTTGACAGTTCATAGTGAAATGCTTACCATCTTGCAGGATTAAAACATGTAAAGGCAACTTTCCTGAATCCCAACTTTAATATATTCTGAACCACCATTTATGTTATCTAAAAGAAATCGCTCATAATAGTTTGTCATGATAGGGTGGTCAAATAAATAGAGATAGAGAAAGTTCTAATTTCCATTTTTGGTTGACTTGGTAAGGATAAAATATACTTTTTGAGGAAAAAAATAGAGTGGTCAATTAAAAGAGTGGTCAAAGTGATAGGGTTTTTATGGTAAAGCTAGGCTGTAAGATTCCTCATGTGCTATTTATAGCAATTATGCAATCTGTGTAAACAGTGCAATGAAAGTGTAACATGATTCCTTATAATGCTTTTGATGACAACTTCTTAAGTTTCAAACATTTGTCTCTTACGTACAGTCTCAACTTATTCAACAGAACTTACTTACAATGTTAATTTGAAAGTTAAAATGTGCTTGGTTAATAGGATGAAAATACTGATATCAAAAAATAACCAGCTCAAGATTCTTTAAACCTGACAGATTTGCTGTTTTTTATGACGTAAATCTTAATTTAAGCAAGTCTTGTTTACTTTAATTAGAATGTAATTTACTCTCGTTTATTTGCTATTATAGACTAATATAGTCTGATGAAATATGCAAATCTGTATTTTTACGGAATTTTTTTCCATTTTTGGTCAGGCCATCCTGAAATGAGCTATCAAAGATATCCACCTTCTTCATCAACACATGTGTCACAAAAGGTTATTCTCTACATAACACAGCAGAGCTCTGTCAACTGTTGAGTCGCTTTTTTCAAAACTGCTGGTCAGACAGCTTTAATATTTGGTTTACATGTCCCTAGGATGACCTTAGTGAGATAATTTCATACAGTCAGGAAATACTTAAGTTTGTATCCATGTCTATTGTAGCTTCAGGGACTTTGGCCCTATGTTTTCTAATTCCCCTTCAATAACTTCAAAAACTTTCAAGTCCCCCGTCTATATGATCAAAATTTTCAAGTCTCTCCAATTATCATATAGCCGCATACTTATTACGGATGCGCGCAATTAAAAGATAGACTTGTATTTGGCAGTTACACTCGCAGATGTTCGACACTACCCTTAATTAGCAGTTTGTAGAGCCATATTCATATAAGATAATTTCTTAAATTGGTTCATTTTTAAAGCATTAGTGAATTTTTGGATTTATCAGGCCTAATATAAGCCGACTTGAGTTAATCCAACTCTTGGCAGGTAAATGACACCTGCTGAAGAGCACACAAGATGACAATTATGAGAGAGTATGAAAATTGTGAATTCCTGGCAACATTTTGCAAAATTGTGAAAAAGTGAGCTCAGTGACCGACCAAAAATATATTTTCAAAAATAAGAGACACATATGACATAGATGCTGCTCAAAATTGTTAATACTGGAAGATTAAAAATATTCCTTAAAATAACGTTTTAATCTCTAACAGTTTTGATGTAATACTCCAACTTTGGTAGAAATAAATAATTCCATCCAGTCACACATTTTTTCATATAAATTAGTGTGAAAATTTAGAAATCAAGCATGATGACCCCATCTTTTTTCTTTAATATTTGATTATTCTCATGTGCCAGAATTCAAAAATCCCCGATACCTTCCAAGTTTCCTGGTCTTCCATATCATATGGTGCTCTCTTGTGTGATCATATGTACAAGTATATTTCACTGTCATGTGCGTAATTTGACCCAAACTCTTCTTCAACTACATCAGGGTCAGAGCTATCTCTGTTACTGTCGCTATGCTGTACAGTGACACTGCAATAGCAAGGCAGTAGCTGTATTAACTTTAATTATTTTGAAAATATTTTTGTTCACTTTATACAACCGTGTTCTTGTTCTACTCCCTACAACATGTTGAACTGTCCATAATTCAGCTTGCCAACACAGCCAGTGTATGTGTTCTGGATATTTGCATCATTAAGAATGGCTTTCAGGCTGGAATGTAATTCAGTTATCATCCAATACATATTAATATATACATGGTTTGTCGACAAACTAAAATATTGTGTGTTTCAGCATACTGTAGGGAGACAGCAAGAAACTGTATTTGATATAGTGCATAGAAATCTTGAAAAAGTCATCTACAGTAGAAGCTTCTGCCACATTACTGGGCCCACTTGTTTGGGATTTTTTCGACAAATCAGAAATGCTTAGATTTTTTCGAGATAAAAATAATGAAATGTGACAAAATGGTTCTAGATTTTGTTTAATTATTACTAATATTAGAAAAATTGAATGAGATTAAAATGTTATTCATTTTTCATTGATTACGTGACAAACCTTGGAATTGGAAAATGTAAAGGTAAAAGGGTGCAAATGTAAAGGTAAAACGGAACTAAAAATGTTCAAGTACCCCCTTAGGCATTGCAAAACTTTCAAGTCCCCCTCCACTACCCTAAAAATTTTCGAATCTACCTGAATTCCTCCAGCTTCCCCCCCAGCCCTTATCGTTTTTTTGTGAACGCAGCATAACTGTAAAACACATTGATACAACAATACAACAAAGAACAGGAAAGTACAGAATATACAACTGACATTGAACAAACACTTTCACGTCAAGACTAACTTTGAGATTATATAAAATTTGATATCTTAACTTCAATAGAAATAAAATGAAAAAGGTATAAACATGCTGACTCAGTTAAAAAACCCAGACAACTGTAAAAACCAACAAATGTCACTCAGTGAACAGATGTATATTTTCCCGTTGTATTCATCAAATCTAGTCATAATGATACAGTTTTCTCGAACACATTCCTTCCCACCATACCATATTCCTTAACTGTGAAGTACGCTTCATGACAATAAATCAAAACTATGTAATTATTGATATGGCATCCAGCCTGCGGGACATCGAAACCAAAACGAGAGGAATTGTAAAAATTGGACTGATGAGGGCGCTAATCATGTAAACCCGCCTGGTTGTTCAGTACCTTGAATTCACTCAAGGCACTAGTGACAAAGTGAAATTCTGAAACTCTGCTCCATGCACTAGTGCATTGCAAGAGACAAGGGAGTTAGCATCTCTCTAATCCACTATTCATTTAATAGTTAATGATGAAAATTTTTATGAAAGCAAATGCTTCTGGCTCGAGACATAAAATCAACTTAAAATTTCAAAAGAGTGATTCCGTCATTCACTTTTTCTGATTTCGAAATGCTATACTACAAGATAGTTAATGAAGTGGTGTTAGCTAAAAAGTCACATTTCTCGAGTCATTCAGATCGATCGTTTTGTCCTTACTTAAGTAATGTTGGGCTCTTGATAATGCAGCAAAACTTTATTTGACAGGTGTTACTACTACTAAGGGTGACTAAGCTTCGAATTGTAAACAAAAGTGAACGACGTTGTGTTAAATGTCCTTACAGAAATTGAATCAAACTTCTACACCATTGTTTAAAGTCTAAACTATTATAATGCGCATTGAAGTTCTCTAAAACATCAAAAATTGCTACTCTAAAACTTCAAAGTTTCACATCGTCGCTCACTGGCAGTCGTGATTTAGTACCGTGGTCACTACCATGGTACCAGCACCCTCTACCCATGAACTTGTGTCCTGCCATATGCTCAGTGAATCGTGATTGGGTCAGATCAGTGGTTCTGGCTCTCTCTTAAGGTTCCAAGACAAGAAATTGACCTTTTGAAACAAACAATTTTCTGGTGATTAATAAGGTAAGAACCCGAGTAAATTGTATATTTTCTGAAAGCCTAGATATAGGGGAACATTTTGGTAACAACAGTGGCAACATTTTTTACATAACTATCACATGACAGGTAATTTGCAAAACCTTTCAAAAATCGGTTTTCCCTATGTTTTGTCTCAATTCTTCAAAATATCCAACTTAAAATTTCTGGAATGCAAGCTGTTACAACGCTCTTTCAAAGCATGTCTCGGATTTTTATATCTTGCTTAGAGTTTTTGGAGAACAATTTAAGAAATCAACCAGGATTAAATTCACCGGTCTGGAAGTTTTTCTGGCATAAAAATTGTTTTAGAATTTTTTTAAAATTCTGAGACACGCTTTGGAAGATCCTAAGGACAGCTTGCACTCATACAAATTCAGCCTTATATCTCAAAGCATTGAAACAAAACATAGGGCAAACCGATTTACAAAACTTTGTTTCATCAGTTCACAGAATGGCATAGTGTTAGGCCTTGGGCCTTGTGTGTCAAATACGGAAATGTAACTTGATTGTTTGGCACCTCTTTGTCAAAGTTCCTAAATTTTCTAATACTTACTCTAGACAAGAGGCGACATCAATATAGAATAATATTTTGCAAAACTATCTGTCTAAATCCGAAAAACGCATGAATTTTGAATATAAACATAATAAATGCTTGACTGATAATCGAAAAATTGCATTGCGCCAAAAGTTTTTGACAGAAATCCAATAGTTTGATGAAATACAGACATAAACATCATCTTTGTGTTTCTGTCTAAGAAAAAACTGTGATTGGTTTGTCATTCCATCCTTTACATGTAACAAAGATTCTGTCTGGGCTGACAGCAATGTACCAGGGATATCTCACTTCACCCTTGAATAGATTACGTCTCCATGTTCCATCTCTATTCCACATCGAAATCCTAACATTGCTACGATCACAAACGTAGAGATTGTCAGCACCATCTACGGCAATGCTATGTGGTAAGTGCAGCTGACCATTGCCGTGACCATACTGACCATATTAGTTCAAGTAATTGAACTCAACATCAAAACACTTGATGCAGTTATTCCAGCAGTCGGACACCATGATGACATCCTCACTGTTGACTACGACACCATAGGGGCAGCTGAATTGTGTTGGGCCATCACCTTGACTACCAACCTCAGCGACAAACTTACCATATCTGGTATACTTAAGTAACCTATGACCTTTCACATCAGTGACCAAAACAAATCCTCTCAAGAGTGCTATACACCAGGGATTTGTGTCACTAGGTAAAGTAATTATTCTTATAACTTTATTAGTTTTATCACAAACAATAATTTGTAAATTGCTGTCATCAAGCATGTAGTAGTGGTTGTCCTGTGAGACTGCTACAGACTGTGGCTCGAATGGCTTGGCCAACTGGTCGCTGAAACTTCCAAGCACCTTTTCACATGTGTAGTCTTGGTTCAGTATCTGAACAACGTTGTTGCCTTTGTCACATACCAGAAGTTGGTCATTGTGAAATGTTAAACCACATGGATTATTGAACTTCTGTCCTGGACTAGGACCTTGACCCTCCAGTGTGGATTTTGACCAGCCACCTGTAAGGTCAAGCACATCATCAGAGTGGAATTACAATGCATTTGCCGTGTAAAAATTGTTCTCACAACACAGCTTGAAAGTGAGAATAGATATTATTACAATTCAAAGTGTATCAAAATGACAATTAAACAAGTTAAATGCTCAATTTGACTATTTTTAGTAATTCCATAGTTTCATGTCATTTTACCATGGCAAAAATGTAAATTCGTCTTACTGAACATACTAGACTGTGAATAGAAATGCCATTTTTGCAAAGTACATGTAGGGATACATTCGTTTGAATTTTTAGTAGGAGGCTAAAACTGTAGGGTTATCTAATGTCTGGAATTAGAACCTTGACCTGTCAGACTTAATTTCTCCAGCTGAGCACAGGGTCACTTGGGTCAGGGGTCAAAACTGGCAAAGCAGTTGGTTAATGAATTAGATGTGTTTGCTGATGATTTGATATTGTAAACAGAGATATTTATAAAAAAATAGTACATCAATGTGACAATTAAACAGAGTAAATCATTAACTTTACTGAATTTTACCATTCCATATTATGCTGTATTTTCAGTATGGCATCAATCAAAATCTGGGCTTTTTAAAATCTGTCTCAGAATATAAGATATGCCATTCTTTGTACATTCATGTATAGATGTTATTGCAAGAATATGCATATATGAATATTGCATATTATGAACACATATCTTTGATAGTTTTCCGGAAAATTAAACCTGTTTGATCCTTAAGTTTTGTCCCGGATTTTAACATTGATTTTTCCCAGTTGACCGCGAGGTCAAAGAGGTCAAGCCAAATAAATGTAATGAAATTGAAATAAATATCATAGCAATAAGTTGTGTTTGCTTATGTGGCTTTAAATTGCGAATAGATATTGATATAAATCAAACTGCAGCACATTGACAATTTAATGGGGTCAATATAGTACTAAGGTAGAACTCATTAGTTTAGAACAAATATTGTTAGCTCCACTGTCAGTGATGCGGAGCTTATCAAATAGGCTGATATTCTGTCATCCACCCGTCTGTCCGTCCGTTCGTTTGTCATCCATATGTCGTCCGTCAACATTTGCCTTCTGTCTCGTAAACCGAAGGTCCGGTTGCTTTGAAATTTTTACAGCACACTTTGGTTGACCTCATGTAGATTTCGTCAATCATTATGAAATTGGCATATTCGTATTTTGGGGGCATTCTTTGCTGGTGTTGGTTAAAAAATCCTCTTCTCTGACACTGCCCGCCCGATTGCTTTGAAATTTGATATGCTATTCACTTTGGGTGATCTCAGTTAGATTTATTCAAATTGTGGTGAAATTTGCATATTTGTATTTTGGGGTCATTTTTTTGCAGTTTTTGGTCAAAAATTCTTATAAGACTCTGAAACAACTTCTCCATTTACTTTGCAATTTTATATGCAGGTCCGTACGGATGACCCTAGTCAGATTTGTTCAAATTGTGCAGAAGTATGCAAATTTGTATTTTAAGGCAATTTTTGCCATTTTTGGTCAGAAAATTTGTATCTCAAAAAACTACTTCTTTTGAAAGCTTTGATATTTAGTACACAAGTTCCTACGGATTAACTAAATATGATTTATTGAAATTATGATGAAATCTGCAATATTTTGTATTTTGGGGCACTTTTTGCCATTTTAGTAAAAAGTGTTATTTCTCAAAAACTACTTGTCTAATTGTTTTGATACTTAGCATGCAGCTTCCAAGAGATAATATAAATATTTGGTATGCAGGTTCCTAGGATTAATATAACTCTGATATATTGAAATTATGATGGAATCAGAAATTTGTATTTTTGGCCATTTTTGCAATTTTTGGGTAAACATTTGTTATTCAAAACCTACTTGTCTGAAAGCTTTGATATTTCTTAGACGTGTTCTTAGGGATGATCATGTGACATGTTCAAATTGTAATGAAATCTTCAGTTTAGTATTTTTGCAGCTATTGTTGCCATTTTTGGTCAGGCCATCTTAAAATTTGCAATCAAAGATTTCACCCTTCATCAACACTTATGTCATAGATGGCACAGTGGAGCTATATTGGCTGTTAGGTTGCTTGTAATGCCGACATTCACGTGATTTAGGGAAGCCCATGTTGTCATGGCAACACTTTAGACACCAGTTGAAAATGTTATCGCTGTATTTCATTCATTCATTCATTCATTCATTTATGTGACTACATATTAATAATATTTCAAAAGTTCTGAAATAATGTCTTTCCCAGGATGCTGTCAATAAAATGTGAGGAATTCAAAGAAGATTAACAATGTTAATTTATTAGCTAATATTGTAGCAAATAAAGTAAATCTTCCTTTAATTCTCCTTATGACACCATTAGAGCAGAAAATTGTTTATACATTTGTAATAGTTTAGGAAATTTTGATATTGCAACAAGATCATTAATCTTCCGATTTTTTATCAACTGGTTTACTTCTTAATTGTGAAACTGTATAGTTTTTGTATCAACTAAATTATTTTATTCATTCTGCTGAAAGGTTCTAATGTGGAACATGATTTGCATGTATGGTCCCTACATTTTGGCTGTTTAACAAAGGGAAATACCTCGTTAATGGCATGCCGGTCGTCACACATTTTGACCTCTCTGCCGTATATATCCTCAGTTCACAAAAACCGTATAAGGGCCTTGAAGATTATTTACTGACTTCTCTGTAGGTGTTACAGTCAATTCAGAATTCTTTTTCAACACTTTCAGGATGATATGAGTAGAAAACAGTGCCTTGTTGAAGGCTGCAAGCAGGTAAATGTTACGAGCGTACCCTATTCATTTAACCAGGGTTCCCCTTTATATATCAGTGCAATCAGATTAGGGGACATCAGAAATGTTACATTGGTTCCTACGTGAGATCGTTTACAAACATTACCCAATCCTTGCAAAAGCATTTCACTCTCTTCATGTCTTGTATCAGGAAAAGTTATTCTTCTTTAACAGCTTGTGACCGTGACCATATAACTCTCTTCCTACATGGTAGTGGTACTGCAAACTTATATTTAGAATGCTTATACACAGCAAAACAACATATGTAACTCACTGCATCAAACAAGCTCTATCAGCATAACATTAATTGAGAAATGTAACTACCCTTTCAGTCTGTTCTGTTTAATTTATATGAACCCGAGAAATGAACATTCACCACGCCCTCTCTGATTGCCATATATTGAAAATCCGGTCAAAGTATCTAAAGTTAGGGACTGGACAGAAAGTATTGGGGGAGTTTTGGGGGTGGGTGGGCTGGAGGTTTTCAAAACACCACGGCTTCCAAAAAAGTGACCCTTCAAAAGTTCTTGCACAAAAATTAGTGACCCTCCCCCTTATCCGTTCTTGAAAATAAGTGACCCTCCTCTGTTACTCAATACCCCCTAACAAACCTGCAATGTGTTCAAGTCCCCCTTCTGACTTGCTATACTTTTGAAGTCCCCCTCCAAAAAGGAAGGAAAAATGTGTCCAAAAATATCAAATCATATGTGTGTGATAATTCATTTAAATGTACTTTGCTTGAAGAGGCAGGGAAAAAGTGCATGCGTGTACAAAAATGTAATTTTTATATTTCATCGATATTGTTGATCCATTATACATGGTAGTCTATAGGAAAACTATGGACGTGCATTTTCTAACATAAATCTAGCAATATCTGTTCATAGACATTTAATAACTGATATAAATGTTCTTGGTTAGCATGGGTTGTTCTAAGTGCACATGTGAACAAGACATTTAATTCTGGAATTTCGCTGAAAACGTTGATCCACTATACTATACATGGGAGTCTATGACAAAACTGTAAATAATTTTTTCCAATTAAAAACATGCACTATTTGTGCATATATGGACCTGGAATAATTGACATAATTGTACTTGATTAGAATAGGGGGGTGGTTACATGTGCATTTGTGCACGAGATTTTGATATTGGAATTTCACCTAAAATGTTGATCCACTATACATTGTAGTCTATGAGGAAACTATGAATATTTTTCTTATAGAAAAGTAGCTAAATCTGACATGTGTAATAATGTACACTTGATTATTGATATTAATGTACTTGATTAGAAGAGGGTGGTTACATGTGCCTTTGTGTACAATAAATTTGATTTTGGAATTTAGCCTAAAATGTTGATCCATTATACATGGTAGTCTATGAGAAAACTATGTACGTGCATTTTCTAACATAAAACTAGCAATATCTGTTCATTTATAGACGTTTAATACCTGATATAAATGTACTTGATTAGCATGGGTTGTTTTCAAGTGCACATGTGAACAAGAAATTTGATTTTGGAATTTCGCTGAAAATATTGATCCACTATACTATACATGGGAGTCTATGACAAAACTGTAAATATTTTTTTCCAAATAAAAACATGCACTATTTGTGCATATATGGACCTGGAATAATTGACATAATTGTACTTGATTAGAAGAGGGCGATTAATTGTGCATTTGTGTACAAGAAATTTGATTTTGGAATTTCGCCTAAAATGTTGATCCACTATACATTGTAGTCTACGAGGAAACTATGAATAATTTTTTAAAAAAACAAAACACGGCAAATCTGTGAGTTTACGTATGCTTGATTATTGATATTTATGTACTTGATTAGACTTGGGTGGTTACAAGTCCATGTGTATGCAAGAAATATGATTTTGAAATTTCACCGAAATGTTGATTCACTATACATTGTAGCCTATGAGGAAACTACAAATAACACATAGGTTATCTGCTCCCAAATTGTTATTCAAAGTATGTTTGACCTGAAGCTTCCAGTTAGTATTGATGACACTATGGTCTATTCTAAATAGTTTGTATTCTGTCAAAGTCTTCAAAAAATAAAATACACATACAGCGACATGAACGTTTGCCAAACCTATACCCAATGTACTGTCAATGGTAGAATGATATCAAATACGTGATCTCCCAAACTGTTATTGAAAGGCTAGATTGAAACTTTTAGCCATTATAGGGGACAGCTATGCACAACAGAGGAGTTGGGTAAGTAGAAATCATGACAACCTAAATCTTTTGCCTCAATGTGGCTGCTTGGATCATCAATAAATTGTTTAATATACCCTAAAACTTGCGCCCGAAGGCGTGCCAAAAATGGAAAGGGCACAAAATGAAAATGCCAGAAGGTATTTTTCTTTTTTTTCAGTTTTCCACATTCTCCAATACGTGCATATGCAAGTTCAGCTTTGATGCATGTAAAAAGATGACCCTCCCCATATAATAGGCTTGCACAAAATTTGATGACCCTTCAAAAATCCTTGCGCGAAAAATGGCGACCCACCCCCGAAAACACCGTCCCACCCTATGTAATTTCTGTCCAGTCCCTTACTTAATAACGATTAACTACATCCTGTATACACTTACGTGATGAATCGCCAATCACACATGGCTGATTTGACTGCTTTGTTTTAGTGGCCTTCGTTTCTATCTTTGTAAGCTGGACTTCTTTTGTCAGCTGATGATGCTTGGTTCGTACCACAAGTCGTTCAGAAGGCTGTGTCTGTTTCTTTCCAACAACACCAAGTTCTCGCCCTCCCATCACTTCAAGTCCAGTGTTACCAGTTTGCTTAGTCATAGTTCCCTCTTCTCTATGCACCTGGAGTTGATTGTGAGTGATTGTCTCCATTCTATCTTCATCTTTCCTTTCCTCTTCAGATTTTATTGCTTTACCTGTACACAATCATATTAAAGCTATAGATAGGTAGTTTTTAGGCGCTTTTTAGAACTCTGCAATATCGTATTAAATTATGCTTATTGAGCCACGTTCACATGTGGCAATAATATCATCCGCAAGTTTATTATGAATGATATAACCTTTAAAAGACATCTGGTGCTTCCTAGGGAAGGAAGGACTCAATGCGAGAACAAATGTCAGTCTTGTATGAGTGAGTGAGTGAGTGTGTGTGTGTGTGTGTGGGGGGGGGTATGCTATCTTGCTTGTCAGTGCATGTAAGCTTATAAAAGCAGGTAAACTTTGCTTAAATACGACAATAACAAACCCAAAACAATTTCATGGTAACAGTTTCATGACCTGTTTACAACTAAATGCAAACTCAATATAAATTACGACACAATTCCCCAATTTGTCTAAAAAGTTACCTTTACTAGTGGTGGCATACCTTCTTTTGTGAGACGATTTCCTTTGACAACACCAAGATCAATCTGTAAACAGTCAGGATTTTCTGTGAAAACCAGTTCACTGTCAGCATCACCACAAGGTACATTGGTCAGATCATCATAGTGCTGCTGTTGATCTTTCATCTGTTTTTTGTGCCGTCATGATGTCCACAGCTCCACCAAAAGTCAGGAGATGGTTCAGATATGAAAGCATACTTTCTGCACTGGCAATTTTATGTTCCAGAAGTTCTATATTGGCATCACTTTGTTTACACTTTGGTATGTAGATATCATCAACTTGACCCAGCATTTTCATTTGCTGCTTTTTAATTTCATCAATTAATTTTTCACAAAGCGTATTAATTTGTTGTTCAGCGTGTAGACCTGTTGACATCCAGGTCTTGGCGAATACAACATGCTCTGTCCTTTGTTAATTTTAAATCACTAACTTTCTGAGCAATTTTCAGTGAGTATGCTTTCATATCTGGCATATACTTCTCCAGTGCCGACTCTAGTAACAACATCTCATGATTTGGTGGTTGATGGTCAACAACAGTACACTGATTGCATATTGGAACTTGACAAGTATCACAGTAGAATTCTAATTTAGTACTACGGTGATTAGCACAGAATCTTGGCTGAGTCATTCTGAAGTGCTGTGTTGACATCTTCTCATTGTATTCTGCAATTGTCATTGGTTCATGATCTTGCGAGACTGTCACTTCTTTATGATTTTGTATGCAGACATTGCAGTAAAAATGTCCACCACAGTCACCACACCAGTACTTAGCCTCCTTCCTACACCCACCCTGCTCACAAACCGTTTCATCGATCCTTTCAGGGCGGACGTTGCTGCCGATGACCTCCAAAAGGTCATTCAAAAATCGATTGCTGGTGATAGCTGGTACTCCTCCAGAGGGTAAAGTCAATTGAATCTTGCAGGTTGGACATATCAGCTGACCACTATTTGCTTTGACCCATTTTGTAAGACAACATTCACAAAATGTGTGATGACAAGGCAGTATTTTCGGTGACTTGAAACGCTCCATACAAATTGCACACATCAATACCTTGTTATCAATGTCAGTCAGCAGTTTTTCTCTGGAGTCTAACGATGAAGCCATGACTATATTTGGTCAAAGGGGTTGACTGACAATAATAAAACAAAAACGGTTCTTGTAAACACTTATAATTTATGTTACAGGTATCTCTATGAATATCTTACAGATTTTTTTGCTTTTCATGCTACAGCTAAATATTTCTGTGTGTCTCCTACAGCATATAGGCTTATGCTATTTAGCGAAATAAAACGAAACGAAACGAAACTAAAGGTGCCTCTTCTATATGGCGAAACCAAATGAAACGAAACGAAAGGAGCCTATTGCATTTAGCGAAACGAAAGAACAAAACAAAAAGAGCCTATTCTATTTAGGGAAACGAAACGAAACCGTGACGAAAGGAAATGGGGTGAAACGAAACGAAACGTATATCAGTTTGACTTGAAACACAGTTTTAGTTCACAGAAAAAATAACTGAATATTAAGTATTTGTGAAGTCAAGTCAGAATAAGTACATATACACATGATTGTGAATAATAAGTGACATTAGCCACAATCTTAAATGATCAGTACACACACAAAAACAGTATCTGGAACCAAAACAAATTTCCTAATTTAGCAGGACACCAAAATTTGTACTTAAAAGGGGCAGGGTTTTCATCAGCTTAATCTCTTGGCAAATTGACTACTGTGCACAACTTTAAAGAAGCAGAAAAGACTAAAATGACATACGACGGCCTGTGTCAACAACCACTAGTGTGAGAACCAGGTATTGAGGATTGCCCCTTTAACAGAGCTATTATTGTAATTTTGATCGTGACGTCTTTCTGATTTGTCAATTCATAATGAATTGAATATAAACTCTTCAACAAAGGAGTGATTACAAATTCGTATGAAGTAATCTACTGCTTTGATCAATGCTTTCCTCTTATTTAAAATTTCAGATATTTTGTTGTCAAATAATCTTGACAATGCGACCTTAAAATCATTGACTTTGATAGAAAAGATCAACCCTGTCAACTATTTAAGATATTAGGAAAGAATATCAGGCCTAAATCAACTATGTGTTGAAAAAATTATTTGTTCAGTAATTCTATGCTGAAATAACCAAGAAGCTAAAGTGAATGTGTCATAATAGGGTTCAAAAGAAGCTAAGCCTATTCTGTTCAGCAAAACGAAACAAAATGAAACAAAGTAAAATGAAACAAAACGGAGGTTTTGGTGTAGCTGGCTTGAGTTGGAAATGCATTGCTAGTAATCTACTTGCAGGCATGGCTGACAAGCCTATATTTTTCATTTATTTCAATTTATCAACCATTGAAGAATGAGAAGAAAAACATCAAATTACAGCTCCTATCTGTCATAAGGCGATTGGATAAGATGTCATTTGAAGACAAAATAATAAACTAATTGGGTGTGACTTCATATCATACACAAAAGTAAACATATAAAGGGTCTTGGCATGATTGAGCAATGGCTCCGGCCTAACACCAATGAAATGAAAATCACATTGTTTACAACAAGTTTTACATGACTCAGAACACAATACCCATCTGAAATTTAGGTGATTGTATTAGATGTAATTGAAGTTAAAAGTGACGTGTAAGCATAGCTATATATATGGTCACAGCTATCCGTCTTAGCACCTCTTCTTTGTGTCATGTTTAAATAGACAAGGTCTTGGCATGTTTAAATGCCGCAAGCCTCTGATAAATTAAACACAATTGCCAACATGGGGTTATATTGGACTATACCAGCAAAAACAATGGTCATGCATCTGTACTTCATAGTAGCGGTACAATTTCCTAGTGCCAAATGTTTTTGAAATTGATACTGAAATTTCTGACTTATATATAGCCCTGGATAGTCAACAATTAAAACCAAGTGACATATGTCATGGCCCTATTAGATCACATCATTTAACAAACTAACACGCATGCATCAGAATATCTTGACACATATAGATTAAATCAAAATTTAGACTTGAACATCACGTCACGACACTGTCGTCTTGAAATAAAGACTGAAGTGGTTCTTACAACCAACAACTTGTGTGCCAGCTTAACTCATGATCATATTCCCCAAAATATAGGCAAAACGAATTGAGTAAGCTTAATTCAAGCGTCATGGGCCACGTGCCACATGCCATGAACCACGTGCCATACGCTGAATGCCACATTTCGCAATTCAAGTTCTGCAGTTAAAGCTAGAAACACATAAATTTTCACTGCAATTTACTTTATCTATTCATCTACATTGATAAATCGGCATTAGGCGCCTTCTATATACATGACTTGGTGACCTGCAATACATGTGTTTACGAATTCTACATGTAGGCCTAGGTTATTAAGGGGATGAACAGAAATTATATGAAGGGAGGGCCAGTGTTGTTCAAATAAACGCTGTGCGTGAAAAAGCGACCCTTCAAAGGTGTTTGCAAGAATAAAATAGACTCTCCCCAATTTTTAAGCCTAACAAACATTGACCCTTCCCTACCTGTGGAAGTCAACATTAATATTTCATTTGACAAAAGGATATGACGCCATTAGGTACCTCATCCAACCAAATATGAAGGCTGATGCACATGTGACTAGCAAAGGAAGTGAAGAGAAGTGAATCGTGCTTCGTTATGTTTCGTTTTGTTTTGTTTTGTTTCGTTTCGTTTTACTACATAGAATAGGCTCCTTTTGTTTCTATTCATTTTGTTTCGGTTTGTTAGATGGAATATGCTCCTTTCTTTTCGTTTCGATTCGCTAAATAGAATATGCCCGGCTTATATATATATATAATATATATATTATATATATATATATATATATATATATATATATATATATATATATATATATTACAAGAGTTTTTGCCTACTTGTTTCCTGGTACCTATTTGTATTCCTATCAACTGAAATCAGCATTTAAGATCACCCAGATATTCGGCAGTTACTTCTACCAACACAGAGTGCTTTTTAACTGAATCCCTTTTATAAGTTCTGACAAATCGATGAACTTTTAAGAACATCTTTTAAATTCTGGCCATGTTTTTGTGTTTGTGTCTCCATGGCGTACATTTAGGTCAGCTCGGTGGATATTTTAGCAGTGTAGTTCCTTGTAAATAATGCATATCAACTTGAAAGCTGCATACCGACATCCCAGTATGGTTTACTACCCATATCTCCCAATTTGTACTCTCAAATATTATCCTATAAGAATTTTCCAACCCAATGATATAAGTTCAGTTCAAGATATGTTAAAAATCTTCTCATATGTCAGTGTTCTATCTATGATTGGGCGTGAGTTCCCCATAAGTTAGTTAACTCTGCTGTAATATTGAAACGCTCGTAAAATTACTGTATATCAATAGCCGTTCAGTTAAAGTGTACCTGTTGCTTAAAAATGGCTATTAAATTAATTTTTACATACTAGTTGAAAGTTGCAGTAACACCTGAAACACAAACATATCATATCAACAACACAACTAATAATGGCGTACACTAGTTGTCTTTCGTCCAATACCACATATTTCTCTACCTTGAATGAAGGACAAAGAATGTGTGACAAAGAATTATGTCAGCAGGAAACGAGCAAGAAGGATAAGGAGACAAAGTATAAGTGCTCTACAACGAGAAATCAGTAATGTGAAACGAAAATTGTCAAATAACGAAAGACAGTCATTAGTCACACAAAGTTAAAGGTGATAGAAAAACTAGTTGTCCTCCGTCCAAATACCACATATTTCTATACCTTGAATGAAGGACCTTCCGAGCAACGTATTCAAAACTAAAAATTCGATGTGAAATATAATATGTGCATTTCGAAGTTTACCTGGTCTTTTCTGTTCAGCTTACTCAATCAAATCACCTTCATTAGCTCGGGTGACTCCCTAATATTCCACTGGAAAACTTCACAAACCTGATTAGCCCTATAAATAGACGTTCATGTATCAGTAGAGCCTGTATGACCGTAACTGACCTTTACACAACATGCGCATGCCTTTTCAAAACAACTTACCTAGCAACAGTAGATGGCCAGCCGGCGGCTAATGCTAGCTGTTCTATGCAAATTCTACACCCCGACACTTAAACAACCATGATTTGACCCAAACACTTTGTTGTCGATGGCAATCGTGGACATTTTCTCATGATATTAGGGGTGAAGAGGTCAACTATATATAAACCTATGATAGATAAACTTCAGAGGGTTTTATCTCCTATCACGTTGTATGTATATGACAATGAAATCTTAGTTATCTGATGAGTGGCAAAAGGCGGATGTGTTTGTATGTGTGTATGTACTCAGGGATGTAGAAAATTTTGGTGGCAAAAATAAAAGTAAATGCAGTAACAAGAAGTGTGTAAGCACATTACTTTTGTGCAAAGTTTCCCAGGTTTTCATAAAAACATATTTTCACAGCCAGTAAACTTTAGCTGACAGCTTGTTG
Source organism: Ptychodera flava (assembly GCF_041260155.1). NCBI lineage: Eukaryota > Metazoa > Hemichordata > Enteropneusta > Ptychoderidae > Ptychodera > Ptychodera flava. The sequence goes on from NC_091943.1 coordinate 17,460,345, forward strand.
TTTTTTGCTGGTTGCCATGCATTTTCTACATCCCTGATGTACTGGATATGTATGTCTGTACGTCTATCTGTTCGTTAGACTGTCGACAGTCCCTTGTGCCCTTTCTTTTTCTTATTGCAGTAGTCTCTGGCACATACGACGGTGGGGGAATCACAAGCGACAGCATACATTGACAAAAGGGACTGTCCTCTGCTGCCGTACTTGGGTTGCTGTACTGGAGTCTCGAATGTCAGGTGACCATCAAATACGAGATGCATTGTGGGTAGGGTCAAGGGTGGAGTGGGTATAAAGTACTATTAACTTATGAAACCATAGATGCTCAAACAATAGAACGTAAACAATAACACGGATGTTCGCTCGCTCGGTCGTCAGGTAAGGTATTGAATGTTTTATCTTCTTTTTCAAGTAGTTTTAGCTTATGGAGATCATGTTTGATAATGTATAAGTCATAAACGTGCAGAATTCCCATTATTTACCGAACATGTATTTGATAAATTTCCGAATAAAAATTCAATTCCCCGACTAACTGGACACAGCAAGAAATAAACGATTATCGGCGCGACATATCCAGCCACGATCAATCCAGCCAAGTCTGTTGAGTACTTGTATGGTGCCATGGCGATGTGGATATTAAGCTTAGTTTCGATTCGAATATTATCGACAAACAGTAAATATATATTTTTCTGGAGTAATAAGCGAGCTCGATATTGGAGTCAGTTCGTAATTCTACATAGCTTTACCCAGGCCATTCGCGTTGTAACCTCTGACTAGTGTATCCAGTTCAGAGGGACCATGTTTGTTTTTATTTCGATTTCTGTATGAGCATGGAGGTAAACCTCCGTGGTATGGGGTATATTCGCATATTATATATTCTTGTTATCTGAACCGCGCTCGTTGTATCAATTACTTCGGGTTCATACAAAGAAAACGAAAACTTCAAGGGATATTGTTTTTATTAGGTATTATTTCTTTGATAATTGATTTTACAATTTCAGCATGCCTGGATGCAGATATTGTGTTGTTGTAGGCTGTGCAAACAGTGGGGCCAAGTTGGAGAAATGGATGACCAAATACTGCGCGGTACACATGTGTAATCGCGGTACACATCTGTAATCTTAGTCAAAGTCGATGTGACTGTCCAACACCTTTTCAAATGCATCAATTCTGTAGGGAACTTTCGACAAAGAAGAGGGGCTTCGATGGCAAAAACTGATAAACAGAAAAGACTGTAGACGTAATAATTGGACACTAAGTCGATATTCAAGGGTGTGTTCAGCTCACTTCCCGAATTGCAGAGAATCCAGATCCAATTCTGAATCTGGGTTGCAACGTAAGTACGAAGATGACGAGAAAAGTGCTAGTTGATAGAAAAAATACCCCCATACCTCAGAAAAAATCAAGATCGTCACCGAAATGTCAGCAACGGTTTCACAGTTATCATTGCCCGAGTATGAATGTTACAGTGGTAAACGACGATGTCAATGTCAAATGTTTATCCTATGTATAGTGCGAAAGTTCCATCGACAGCTCTAGACATTTTCTGTAAACAATATGGATGATATTAATGAGCAAACTTTCATTTTAAGTGAACACGCTTATGATTATTGAACTGCCTTTGAAAGCATACAGTGTTACAAAGAATTACGTCAGCAGGAAATAAGCGAGGAGATTAAAACTCTGAGACAAAGTATAAGTGCTCTACTACCAGAAATCAGTAATCTGAAACGAAAATTGTCAAATAACGAAAGACAGTCGTTTAGTCATACAAGTCAAAGGATGATAGAAAAATCAAGGCTTTCACTGGCTTACCAAACCACTTCAATTTCAATTTTTTGTTTGAAGAAGTATTAAAAGATAAAGTATCAAATATTACTTATTGGCATGGGTCCCGCATAATATATTAAAGAGTGCGACGTTTTGCCCGAACACCAATAATATATGGTCCCCGTCATGTGTTGAAACCAAAAGACGAATTCCTGTTGGTCCTAATGAAGCTGCGAACTCAAAAGTAGGAATTTAGATTTAGCAGATCGTTTCGTTATCAGTGTGGGTAGTTTGAGTAAATCATTAATACATGGGTTAGATTTTTGTAAAGAAATAGCAATGCAGCATTTACCAATGAGACTTAAATGCAAGTACAGGAACGTACGGCATATCATAGGCTGTACTGAGGTCTTCATAGAAACTCCTATGTGATCCCGTTTCACGTGCTGCTCAGAATATAAACATCACCTAACTATTAATTTCTACTTTCCATCATGCCATGTGGAATGATAAATTTTGTTTATCGGGCATGGGGTGACAGAACATCTGATGTTCATCTGACACGAGAGTGTGGATTTTATGATATCCTTGAATATAACGATGGAGTGATGGCAGATTTGGGATTTACGATAGCAGACGACCTTTTTATTCGTAATTGTTGGCTATATATCCCACTGGGTAAAGAGGAAATACTCAAATGACAAAACCTGAAATTTCGAAGACGAAGGTAATGGCGAACTTACCTACATTCGTTGAACGGGCAATCCATAGAATGAAATATTTTCATATCACTAATACCACTGCCATCAAAAGTATTTACATTGCACTTGTTCGGAGTATCCTTGAGTATTGTTCGGTAGTGTGGTCTCCACACCAGAAGTCGTACATTGACAAAATTGAACGAGTTCAGAAGAAATTTATTAAATTTCTTTGTTTAAAGGAGGGTATGGAGTACAATGTTGATAATTATTTTACTTTATGTTCTTATTTTAAACTTTCGCCTCTTTTTATTCGTCGTCAAGTTTTAGATCTTTGTTTTATTCACAGTGTGTCAATTTCATTACCGATTGTCCAGATATTAATAGCTCCTTCAATTTCTTTGTGCCCCCAAGGCGTCTCAGGTCTTCTGACCTTTTCCGGATACCAAATCACCGCGTTAATCTGTCTAAATATTGTTTTTCGTCTCGGGCAATGTCACTTTTAAATAGTGTCTATCGTTTTGATATTGATTTGTTTACCAGTCTTAGTTCTTTTAAAACCCAAGTATCATCCGTTTTATTATCTCTTGCTGATAGTCATTTCACTACCGAGAGTTTTTTATGTTTGTCAGTCTCTGTTGTTACTTGTTTAGTGCCTTCTTTAATTAGTTTCTGCATGTTGTAATTTGTCTTTTTCATGTTTTAATTTTTCTCTGTTTGCATCCAGTTATTGGGCTATGCCTGTTGGATGTCAGAAAGAATAAATAAAGAAATAAATAAATGAATAAACACGAAATGCCTATAACTTTATTAGATAAAGCTGATAATATAATAGTAATATGTGCAGCTATTTGTAATTTGTATCCAAAATGATGTTAATGTTGGGTAATTCGCATCTCTCTCAATAAAGGTAAGCATGTTGACGCTTGAGAATATAATTGTGTGAGTCTAGAATACAGATCATCAGTGTGAAAAGAGAGACATTTTTTCTCTAGTTTCACAAAATCATGACAACGGAATCTGTCCCTTGATCTGCATAGTAGCATCGACGAGGATATTCTCCAAAACACGAAACGTATACCTTTACTCGACATTATCTCGGATACAAACACATTTAAACATGATTATTTAAAGCCTCTGTAGCTGTAACTCTTGAAATTTGTTGACCTGAAAAAGGCTTTCTATTTTCTCTGGTTTTTCCTTAAATTCGACAAATTTAAAGGATATGGTCTTCTACTGCTGAAAAATTGAACAAGTAAATTTAAATCTTAACCTTTATTTTGATTTCCAACCATTTTTTAAAGACTGGTAATATTACAAAGAAAACAAAGCACATGATGTCCCAGTGGAAAACATTCAGCACTATGCATTATATATATTTGACTACTATATTTGACTACTATGTTGTTTCTCTGAAGATTCCAATGCATATATGCAAGACATACAGTGTTTTTGCTGTATTTCCATGAGGACGCCATTTTACGTTTGGGCGAACGTTTATTATTTATCATGCTTAAAATTGCACATGTAGTCCCAGTGGACTGTTTATTGTACTTGTATAAACACCCCTCAATGAGTACACTCCCACAAACTTGTTTTAGTTTGGAAGTTAAATCAAAAAATACTGCTAAAAGATACAACTAGTGGGCCTTTAATTTTTTTTGTGACTTTATTAATCGTATTCTATATTAAAGTTACGTTAAACCAGTTACACTGCAGCCAACGAACAATGCACTTTTAAGGGGTCCTTACTATGATAAGATATATTGTACATAACAAGTAATGTGAACTGACTTATTTTAAGTCATGAGGGTAATTAATTAGCTGTTCATAATTTGCCCTCCCACTGAAAATTTTTCGACTTACCCTGCCGCACTCAAACTTCATTTTTACCCGCTCCCCACAATTTTTTTTTCTGTTTCCCTTCCCCACTGTGAATGTTTGAAGCTCCCCTCCCCCGTTGCGAAAAAAAACTTGCCGATTTCCCCTGCCCGGGCCTGCCGTGGAAAAAATTCCCCTCAAAATTTTGTCATTCCATTTCCCCTGCAGACATGAAGCTACCCTACCCTGTGATGAAAAAAAAAACTGTCGATTTTTCCCCTGCTCTGAGAAAAAAATTCCCCTGAAAATTAACATTCCCATACAAACACATACTGCAGTGGCTTTGTATTTGGTTTCCATCTCGCAGTACATAGAGTGAGATGTGGGGGTCAATCGATAGGCTAAGTTACCTTTAAAAGGTATAGGTACTTGCACTGTGTCCCCATTGCCGGAAACACTATGGCTGAAATTCCCCTGGCCCTGTTTTAAAAGTAGCTTCCCCTCTCCTCGTTTTTCGCCAAGCCCTGTCCCCAAGACAATCAACCAATATCTGCCCTGCCCGACAAAAAAACTAAAATTTGCTCCCCTGCCACCTAAAAATATGTCCCCTGCCCTAGCAAAATTAAAATTTCCCCTACCCTCAAAAATTGCTTCCGGAATAGCTTTTTCGATGAATAGCTCCGTTGGCTGCACCTGCAGTTACACCAGTTAACTATTCAACAAAATATGTCCGAAAGAAAAATTCTAAATTCAACAAAATGTCAGACCAGTAATTTTGATCAAAGTAAACTCTCTTTAAGTAATAATAAGTGTAAATCATTAAATCTCTCCCCCCTCTCTCTCTCTTCTCTCTCTCTCTCTCTCTCTCTCTCTATATATATATATATATATATATATATATATATATATATATATATATATATATATATATATATATATATATATATATATAATATATATATACACATACACACATGTGCACGTTCACAGTCTGTGTAACACGATGAAATAGTGAAAAGTCGCTAATGATTACGACTAAACTTAGACTGAAAATATTCAGTCATGTATGAATCTCCGCCAACTACAACCTAAACAAAGACCTTCGGGTTGTACGTGGCAGAGACCCATGAACGACTGAATATGTCAGTCTACAATAAATATATGGCACAAATCTAAATAGCTTTTAGCAGCATGGGTGCTTAGTGTCGCAAAAATATCCGGCCTTCCTTATTTTAAATCTATGGACAATAATATTTTTTGCATACATAACCAACGTGCGGTGAAGTTTTGAGAACATGTAACTATTTTGGTCGTATGCGGCAAAATTGAACTACTTTTTTCACTTCTCTTTGGCACAGGTACTTTTTCTTGAAATCATTTTCTTTAGGACCCTTTTTTCCTCGGGATGTTTTGTAATTTCCGCACAGCAGTAAGGAAAAGAAGAAGGATATGTGTGATAAATGGGCGAAATCGTCAAAGGTTCTAAAAGCATATGGACGAAATCAAAACCGGGATTAGCAGTTTACAAATGATCCTAAGATGGAACTTGTGCGTTCAAATGATTGATCTCCGCACGATTTCAAGATTGGCGTTGAATAATCGATAATCGCGATCATCATTATCCTCCCTGCATTGCACTCCATTCATCTTCCAGATTCAATGGTAATGGCGTCTTGATTTATGTCATTTCTCACTCTTCCGTCGCGCTGCTTGGCTGCCTGGGTCGTAACTCTGGGAGATTTGGACGGGCGAGTCGCGCTCGTAAATTTTACATATGACGAACTGCTCATGCGCATGTTTCATGTTAATGAGAGCGCACAAAGGCATGGTGAGCGCGCGCCACGCGTGCCGGTCACAATAAACGTGGTATCCCTTTTCAGTCGGGAGACATGAGTTGGAGACAGTTGGAATGCGGCCATTACGCCAGCTGGAATGCGACGGAAAATGGTGATAAAATATTTAAATAACTGAGACATTGGCGGCAAAACTCATTTTTTGTTTGCAATCGCTCGCATTTCAAAGTGACAGATATTTGTCTCTACAGTTGACAGTTTTTCAAAAGTTTTCACAGAATCCGTCGGGTTATTTTACAATGTAACTTTTGATCACGTTTTATGCGCACACCAACCGCTCAGAGTCAGGATTTTGCCCTCCTTGTTTCGTCGGCGATACGGATTACCTTGAAACCAAAACAGTTCTTCTAAAATACCTTTTCAAATTCAAATTTCGTAACTGACTTATGTTAGGGCTGTGTTACAGGTTTCTGTCTCTTGTGACCGGCTGATGTTTCCCGCAAAAGAATTACGCGCGAATTTGGACCTGTTCACTAGACTTGGTTCAAGTCTGTGATTTCTGAATGTTTGAGTGGAGTGAACGCAATGATTTGTATTGTGCTTTCATGTGAAACGCGCGCGTGAGTGGACGCAATGAGTGGGGTGAACGCGATGAGTGGAGTGAACGCTTAACAGCGGAGTTTCACCCGGAATCACAGTCCGTCTCACCGCCTGTACTTTGCAAGAAGTCCAAGTCGGTGAATCCGGCAGAAACTAACTCACTACTGCGCAGACTCAAACGTGACGCATTCAATCGCTGGGAAAACCTGGCGTGAGCTGCCAAATTCCGGATAGGTTTGTACGAAATAGGAGAGACACAAGAGAAACTATTATAAATGCTTTTATTTTTTAAATTCACCGACTTGAACCAAGTCTACCTGTTCACCAGCGGATAGGCTCATGTATACTTTTCCTGGACCAATAGGAGCGCCCCCGGGGACGGATATGCTATCGGTCAATGGGCGTTGATTTTCGTGCTGACGCTTGCACAGTTCGCAATGAAAGTTTTGACTCATCCGTATGAAATTCTATGCCATTTTCTTTTAAATAAATTAACAAACAAAATTAGACTCGAAGGTTTATGTTACAGATGATTAAGATCATTTTGTTTCTGAACGACATTGTTCAAAATTGATCATGACGTAATGTCATCAACACTTAAAATTAGGAAAAGACTACCGTGACCAAGAAATTCATCGATGGCATTGGCCGATTCTATTGAAATATGTCCCCCGAGTGGAGTTTTACCTTAATTTATATCTCTACGTTGAATAGTTGTGGCGAGCTGGGGCAACCACCAAACCGTTACGGTAAACGCGAATCGCTCTCTGAGGTCCCAACGATAACTTTAAGGATTACAGAGCGGGCGCGTAAAATTTGTGATGGACTTTGGTCCTATTATCTATCAAAAACTGTGTAAAATACAGGAGAACAGCTTAGAATATCGGAGACATATAACGGCAAATGATGCGGTATTTTAAAGTCGGTGTACGCACGTATCAGGCAGTGTGGTGACGTGACTCAAATTTTATAGAGCTCGATTCCCTGTGTGATTTACTGAAAGCACACTGGTCTGATAATAAATCAAAAATGTACCTCAGTAATTCAATTGTTGAAGTTTTTGTCACCGAAAGACGGGATTAGGCCCGATTACGTGTAATATTTCACAGCCCCAAATGATTTCAAGAGTATTACAACGCTTTGCGTCTTCGTTGAAAACGGTGGCCACTCACAGTATCTTACAAGGGATTAGGGTATGGTTTAGTAGGCTCTTGCAAGAATATATGACAGGGAAAATTGAGAGTCGCGAGGTTATGTCAGAGAGTGGTGGATTCAGAGAGGGCGCTTCATTGACGTAACATCGTCCACGAAACGCTCCCAATTTATGACAAATTTTCATGGTGCCGAAAACGTCCTTACCAACCAATGTGTTTCAGGACACTTGTAAGTACTTTATTGTTCGTCCCAGAGATCCATATCAGCTATGGGCATTTCGTTGGAGCAATATCGAGCAAGAATCGGTGGCTTTGCCGGCGTCTTGAGTACAGCATGGAGTCCCTTTGTCTTACCGATACTCTTGCATACTAATTACCAAGGAATAATTATGTCGCTACGAATTGTTCTCATGTTGCTCTTCATGAGTGGCAACGTAGAACTAAATCCTGGTCCTGACACCCGATCGCAAGTTACAAAAAGTGACGTTGACGCCATTATGAAGAAGCTTTCTGAAATACAGAACGACTCCAAAGAGCTGAAACACCGTTTCTCTGCCATAGAAAGCCGCATGAATAATATAGAAGACACCTTGCATTCCATTCGTTAGACATCCATTTCAAATGCGCAACGAATCGATGCTGTTGAACATTCACTTGGTGGAATCAAGGACTGCACAGAAGAATTATCGGAACTTAAGAAAGAAATGAAAACACTGAGAAAGCAGAATGATGACAAAGATAACAGAAGCAGGAGATGTAATCTGGTATTTCGAGGCGTTACTCAAGAATCCACCGTTGAAGACTGGAATACTACCGAGTCTATCGTGAAAGATTTGATCAAGGAGAAGTTGGGAATTGCAAAGGACATAATATTTGAACGTGTACACAGAATTGTCGGTACTTCAGTTCGTGGTTCACCGCTTATTGTCGCAATGTTTTCTTTCTTCAAAGACAAGGAACTCGTTTTACGAAATGCGCATAAGCTGAAAGGCACCACGATCAGTATCGACGAAGACTTCTCGCCGAGAGTAAGGGGAATCCGGAATAAGCTGCTCGCAAAAAGACGGGAAATCCTGAATCTTAACAGGTCAGCAAAAGTAAGACTGAATTATGATAAGTTGATTGTCACCACAGATCAGGGTAAGAAAATATATATTTATGACGAAGACAGCAGCACTTGTAAGGAACTCTTCGACGAAAGCCATCAGCCTACATAGGAAATCGGCCGGGCCCCGTATTGCCATGACTCACTAGCTATCCTTGCATGGAACGTTCAAGGTTTACGCAGAAATTTGAAGAACCCAGATTTTATAGAATTGTTACATAAATATCCTGTGGTGTGTCTTAATGAAACTTGGGCAAGCTCTGAGAGTGAATATGATAAAGTGATTAGTGGATACAAATGCTTTTCTACCTATAATATTAGACAAAGTCGTTTTGGGAGACACTCGGGTGGTGTGTCTGTTTTTGTTATTGATTACTTGGCTCCCTATGTGAAAAGAGTTTGTAAGCAATCACAAAACGCTGTTTTAGTCACCATTGATAAAACTATTCTTAATCTTGACATGGATATTTTGTTATGCGCTGTATATGTACCGCCAGAACGTTCACCAATGTATACACATGATTCTTTAGATGGTATTGAGAACTTAGAGCACATTATCCTATGCTTATGACATGGATGTAAAAAAAATTTTTACATCCATGCTTATGACAAGCTCGACAACTTTTATTTGATTGTAGTTGGCGATTTTAATGCACGTACCGGTGAATTACAGGATTATATTGTACAAGATAATGATGTACACCTATATCCGGGTTATGAATCAGATACCTTTGACTTGCCACGTCGATCGAAGGATAAATTTGTAAATTCTTTTGGTAGGCAGCTGGTTGAGCTTTGTAAACAAATAGATTTGCATATTGTAAATGGACGATTCCAAGGTGACAAAGATGGTAATTACACTTGTGTTTCAAATAATGGAGCAAGTGTCGTAGATTATGTAATCCTGTCAACAGAGCTGTTTTCCTATGTAGAAGACTTTACACCGTGCCTATAGATATCTCCGATCATTTTCCAATCTGCTATAAGTTTATAAATATTTTACATACTTTATCTGAGCCAATCTCTGAAAGCGTTTGTAATATTCAATGTCGGACCCGCTTCAAATGGAATCCATCATACTCAGAAGTGTTTGCGCAGAAAATGGAAGATCATCATACTAGTCATCTTCTTACCAAGGCGTGTGATCAACTCGCAAATGACAGTACAGATCAAGCTATTCTGACTATTAGTGATATCTTCGATTATGCAGCATCGGAAATGAAAGTGAGGCATAAATCTGGCACTCGTCGTCAAGCTCAACCTGTTTGGTGGGACGTAGATTGCAACCAAGCCAAGAATGTAAAGTATGGACTTCTCAATAGATTTAGATTAACAAATAGTAGTAATGATTTGATTTTATACAGAAATGCAAAGAGTACATTTAAAGCCATATGTAGACGAAAGAAATTGATTCACCTGGAAAAACAAAAACAACATTTATTTGAGGTCAAAAATGACCCTGTGAAATTTTGGGGCTACTTACGTAATCTGAGACGTAAGTGTATTTTTACTAATGATATCACATCAGATCAATGGTATAATTATTTTCGTTCACTTCTTAATACAAGTAGTTCATTTTCCAATAGTATTGATACTACGTTCCATGAAACTGTCACTACCCGTATTGAAACTCATGACCACATTGCGATAATTGTCATGAAAATGTCCCCATGACCTTAATGCTGTCATTACTGTGAATGAAATCGAGAAAGCTATTCGTAGCATGCCAAATGGCAAAGCACCTGGTCATGACGGTCTGGTCATTGAGTTATTGAAATATAGCTGGCCACGTCTAAGCAATGTTTTAACCTTGTTATTCAACAATATCTTTTCGAGTGGTCATTTTCCTGCAAGATGGAGTAAGGCCATCATTACACCTCTTCATAAAAAGGGAAGTCTGAATGATGTAAATAATTACAGGGGCATTTCTCTTCTTTCTGTAGTTAGCAAAGTTTTTACCAAAGTTTTGAATTGGCGTTTAGATAATTGGTGCCAACAAAACAAAATTATTTCAGAAGCTCAGGCCGGGTTTCGGCAGGGTTATAGTACTGTTGATAACATTTTCACATTACAAGCTATGGTTACCAAATATCTGACATTACGAAAGGGTAGATTTTACTGTATTTTCATAGATTTTTCAAAAGCCTTTGACTCTGTTCATCATACTTTGTTGTGGGATAAACTTATCAGTTATGGTATTCACGGCAATTTTCTTTCTGTTCTCAGATCAATGTATAAAAACTTGCAATCTTGTGTAAGTACTCCTGCCGGTATTACTGATTATTTTGAATGTACAATCGGAACACGGCAAGGATGTATGTTAAGCCCTGTTCTCTTTTCCTTGTTTATTAATGATCTTGTGTCATATACTCGTAAAATTGGTTGTGAAGGTGTTTATGTTGACGAAGAAGCGCAAAACCTGAATATTTTGATGTATGCTGATGACATAGCAGAAGGATCTGATTTACCAATTCACACTCAGAGACAAATTAATCAGTTAAATTTATTCTGTTCACACTGGGGACTAAGTGTCAACTTAGATAAAACCCAAATTATTGTTTTCCGTAGAGGAGGTCCTCTTAAAAATTATGAAAAGTGGTTCTTGGACAAAAGACCGATTAAAGTCGTGCCCCAGTACAAATATTTGGGTTTAATTTTCTCGTCCAGACTTACTTGGAGTCCAACCAAGAAGAATCAAGCTTCACAAGGTCGAAAGGCCATGTTTCAATTGAAATCTGTATTAAGAAAAATAGGTGGACTGTCACTGCACGATTCTTTTAAACTTTTTGATACTTATGTTACTCCGGTCTTATTGTATGGTAGTGAAATATGGGGCTACGACTATTCTCCCCAGGTTGAACAAGTTCACTATCAGTTTTGCAAGTTTCTTTTAAATGTCAGTGGGAAAACGAATGATATTGCTGCAATTGGTGAGTGTGGCCGTTTTCCCCTCTATGTCATGTATTTTAAAAGGTGTGTAACTTATTGGTTGAAAATTTTACAGATGGATTCTCATAGATATCCATACAGGTGCTATATTATGTTAAGCAGGTTATCTGAAGAACGAGCGATAAAATCTATTAATTGGGTCTATAATGTCAAAACCTTACTTTATCGCTTTGGATTTGGCCATGTTTGGCTAAATCAAGGTGTGGGTTCAATTAACTTGTTTTTATCTGAATTTACCCAGAGATTGAAAGATTGTGCTGGGCAAAACTGGCACCAGCATGTAGAATCGTCTCCTAGGTTACGTAGTTACTGCACCTTTAAGACAATACTTGAACCAGAGAAATATTTGAGCAGTGGGCACCAGCATGTAGAATCGTCTCCTAGGTTACGTAGTTACTGCACCTTTAAGACAATACTTGAACCAGAGAAATATTTGAGCAGTGTACACATTCCTAAATTTAGATTTGCGCTTTCAAGATTCCGATGTTCATCACATGTTCTTGAAATCGAGAAAGGACGCCATGAAAACACTCCTGTAAATGAAAGATATTGTAAACTCTGTTTGAAAACAAATAATCTCTGCGTTGAGGATGAATATCATTTTCTTTGTATATGTCCAATTTATAAAGATCTCCGAAAAGAAATGTTGCCACACTGGTTTTGTATTAACCCTTCATTTGACAATTTTACGTCACTCTTGAGTACAAGTAATGTAAAACAACTTAATAGTTTAGCATCATTTATTTATTTTGCCATGAAGAAAAGAGCAGACTCTCTCTCTGTAAGCGAAAACTGATGTATTTTCTTTTTCACTATGGGCCTGTGGCCTGATGTTATGAAATAAACATTGATTGTAAGAGAGTGGTGTGACTTGGTTTAAGGTAGTTCGCACTAAAATGAAAGACTTAAACTTTTGCTCAAACTTTCATCAAGCAAACTTTACGCTGTTCTCAAGAATAAAAATAGGTGACCACCTTGCGAATTTTGGTACTAGAGGAACAGTTACCCTAGTATTTTAAATATATCGATATTTGAAATTCAAAATGGCCGCCATCCCTGTGTCATCTCTATTGAGGGAAATAAACTTCCCGATTTTCACAAAATTAAGCCGGTGAAAACTTCATTTACTCAATGAACTTCAAAATGTCCCCTCCCTAAGTGGTAGGCCAAAAGAATATTCTAAAAGTTTGAGAGTCAGAATATCTTTCTCTGGGGCGGCGTATTTTACCTTAAATCAAAGAAAATCGTCCTACCCTAACGGGATGTATCCTTAGAGGGACAAAGCTTTCGTTTGTAATTTATTTTTCTGTGTTCCACTTGAAATACCTCAAAGTCACCGTTTAGGAAACATGAATGTTTGCAGCCTGTCGTAACTTTACTGTAAGTCTGTAAGTAGCTTATGTGGTATCACAGACGCCATTGGACTATGTTGGCCGAATTTTCTGCAATGCCAGAAATTGTAATACCATTTCTTTTTATCTTTTCTGTCATTGAGAGGTGTTCAAGTTGGGTTTTCTTTGTAGGGCTCTCTCTCAGAATCATTAAAATTCTGTATATAAAAGTGAACGTTCAAAGAACAAAAAGTTGCCAAACGAGAGTGATTGCCCAGAGGAGTAACAACAAACTTGTCACATATGTAGTTAGATTCAACCGGGTGGAGGCGTACTCCTGTTCGGAACTGGTATAGATAGCATTGAGTACGGGAAGTTGGTCGTCTTCAGCTTTGCTCAGAATGCCGTCTCTTCGTCCGGGATCTCTTCATATCAACTGCAGAAAGATAAAATTTCCCGGAAGGGAAAGAAGCAAGACTGTCGCAGCGATAAAAAGGCCGAAAATGGGAAATGCTTGTCCATGGACAGGCTCGTTATCCCCCGTTATTAACTGTATTAATGTCAAAATCTGCATCACATGATATTATCGAGCAGACGTTCAATCTTCGGGTAGAATGCGCGTCGGAGATAGACAGATTTTCAGACTCTAAAATTTTTACATTACTTTTCTGCTCAACTGTTTGTGTGGGCTCATTTTGAAGCTCTCGGGGTAAGTATAGTTTTCACTCTCTTTTTGAAAATCGGAAATTTAAATTGCTCCCCATGGAGCTAAGACAGGGATTGCGGCCATTTTGAATTTCGAGTGTAGGTAAAAATAGGTGATAAGTATCTCTTTTGCCAAGATTTGAGCAGTGACCCCGATATTCATTTTTGATTTTTATTGAAAGTGATTGAGTTTTTTCTTGGCGGGAAAATTTACATTAGCAAAAATTTTAGTCTCTCAATTTAGAGGTGTGGGCTACCTTAAGTAAAATGCGCCTCGAGACATTTTGAAATACCTTTCTCGAAGGAAAACTTAAACCGTTCTATTTCGTAATCAAGAGTGAAAGTCAGTGGCCATCTATCATACATAAATTTTAGGATTAAAGAACAAAATTACCTAGAGTTTATCGACATTTGAATTTCAAAATGGCCATCTGTGTTAGTCTCCTGGGGTATTGGGGAGGAAAATGAAAAGATGGGATAAAAAAATCCTTATTCCTTACGCCTCAAAATGCGGCCACACGAATCGCAGACAAGAAAAATGACGTAAACGTTTTTAGTGTCCGAAAAACTGTTTCCGGGGCGCATTTTACCTTGAGCGAGAACAGATACAAAAATCAGTGACATACATGTACTTTCAAATCCAAAACAAACAGATAATCAGTAAGTTTATGGTAGGCCCAAAACGGCCTATTCAAAATGGCCGCCATCCGAGTGTTCACTCTGTGGGGAAGAACTTTATTTGAAATATCATAAAACTCAGCCCTTGAAAACTGTTTTATGCCATGAACTTTATGATGAGCCCCCCACTCCCGAATGGTAGACCAGAAATGTATCGTAAAAGGTTTAGAGTCGGAATATCTTTCCCCTAGGGGATTCTACCTAGGTCCCTTCAAATACGGGTAACAGAGTCAAACTGTGTGACATATAGATTTCGGGACTTGAAAGCTCAACCAGCTATAGTTTTGGAATATATTCTCTTATGTTTCTAAAATGCAAATTATTTTCTGCTGCTACTATATGTCTACTGTTGACACTGTATAACCGCCAATAATATCCAATATAATATCAAATTTTTGTTGTTGCCAACCGATTATGATCCGGACTAAAATTTATTTATCAACGATAAATATGGCATACGTTAGACGGTGCGTTGAATTTGCAAGGCTTACATTATACCTTAGAGAAGGAAAAGCCAGTTGATTTGGAGGACACAAATGACAAACGCATTCTTTACAGCAAGTGTCCCTTTTAAAAACGAGACATCCAATTGTTGTCTTTCTGCCAACTAGTGGACGATCATGCAGAAAATCGGGGAATACATTTTGAAAGTAAGACGAGCGTGATACTTCACTAACTGACAACCATGGTGTTCAAAATCAAGGAGACCGATTTCAGCTTTAGTTTCGTATAATATCTTTAAGATATGATAATTATAATTTAACCTCTGAAAACATATCAGAGTTTGGCACAAATTTTCACGAAGCTCTTGTTTTTCCTATTGCAATTCGTTAACCCAGCTGTACTTTCCTTCATGTCTACACTTGCTTGCTGTTGTACAGCTACTGCAGGAGGGCGATCTTCTAGCAGCTATGTGTTGCCATACATACATACAGGCGCTCGAGTGGCGTCCGGGGATGGTTTAGCTCTCGTGCCAAACACATACCCCGTATATAAAACTATGGAAAACATCAAATTGGCCCTCAAATAGTGTTCTATTATATCTCCTACAAACAAACAATTATGCTCCGTCTGGCAACACCTATGATAGATGTATTGATTGTAGATTTGATATACGTAAAATATATAGTGACCTGTTGTCACTGTGACTAGCTTTGTTTTTCTGCGCAGTAAAATGTTTTTGACAATAAGAAACACCCCGAGGAACGTGGATGTCTATTCACATTTGCATCATCCTGATTTTATTCATTCAGTGAGTACTTATTTTCTTTCTCAATAAAATTTGCTAATCGTTTAACTTCCCTCACTTATGTTACTTTTCAATGAAAACGCCTGCGACACTAATTTTATTATTCTTTGTTTCTCATCCTAGACATATTGCGAAAATGATGCCGTGACGCGGGTTTTTTTTTCTGTTGTTTGACTTTTAGCGTAGCCATGCACAGTTTTGGCAGCTTAATATAAAAGTGACATATCTGTACAGTTCTGAATGGAATGTTAGTGTCGATTATTTTGTTTATAGTTCTCTTTTATACAGCACTATGTTATGCACTATCATCGCGTATTTTTGCGGATTTTTGCACTTTATTTTCTCATGAGCAGAAAAAAACGTTCGCGGCACCAGGTCTGAATTGACGCGCGCGAGGATGAGAAACAAATATTTTATTTTTCTTGGCCTTAGATGCTTTCAAAATAGGTTACTTTGCATTTTTATTCATGGCACATTTTTATTTATTTTTATTTATCGTGTGAGTGATGTTACAATAACAAGATCCAAGTTGCTGTATTCCAGTAACATCGATATCAGACGCTTATTGCTGTGTATGTTTGGAATGAATGTGAAACAAAACTGAAAATCAACGTACAAAGGTTTTATTTGCAAATAAACAGTTTATACATCAGAAATAGAATTCAGAAAGACTTGTTATAAAATTTCATGATAAAAAGCAAAGTCACCAATGCCACACACCAAAAGTCCGATTTATAATTATATACAAAATGGTATTTGTCATGATAAAACTTCTCTCAAAGGCCTGTACTGACTTAAATTTCCACTGGTACAGGCAAGACTACCTTTGACTTAAAAATTGTGACATCACTGAGAATCGTGTTTAATAGTGTAAATTGTAAAATACTTTGATAGAAAAATTCAAGAAAGAACAGGAAAGTACAGCATATTCAACTAACATTAGACTAATATTTAGAGTTATATGAACTTTTATATCGGAACTTCAATAGAAATAAAATGACAAAGGTATAAATGCAGACAGACTGAAAAATAACCAGACAACTTTAAAAACTAACCATCACTCGATTACCTAGTCATAAAATATCTCGTTATATTCATGAAATCTAATCATAATGATATAGTTTTCTTCTACACTTTCCTTCCCACCATACTATATTCCTGAACTAAAGTACGCTTCATGACAATATATAAAAACCATGCGCTATCGCAGGAATGCAAATCTAAAACGAAAGTAGTTGTAGAAACTGGACTAATGAGGGCGCTAATCATAAACCTCCGACAGGTTTCCAGTAGCTGGAATCAACTTCCGTGCCCAGGCTGGAATATTCACCGTCACGGCACGAGTGACAAAGCACAATTCCAAAACTCTACTCCGTGCAGTAATGCACGGTAAGAGACATGAGAGTTATAATCTCTCCAATCGACTGTTCATTGTATAGAAAATAATAAAAACCTTTATGAAAGCAAATAGGCCTACTTCTGGCTTGGGACAAAAAGTAAACGTACAACAACTTCAAAAGAGTGATTCCGTGATTCGCAATTTCATTTTTTCGAAACAAACTATTGCTAGACTAGAAGATAGTTACTGAAATGGTATTAGCTATAAAGTCACATTTCTCCAGTCATTCAGATTGATCGTTTTGTCGTAATACTTCAGACTGTTGAGCTCTAGTAAATTTGGCGAAACTTTATTTCGACCGGTTACGTGGTTTTACTAGCTCTAAGGCTGAAGGGCTTGTTTTATATGTCATTACAGAAATTGAATCAAACATCTACACTATTGTTTAAAGGGAAGGTTTTACCAAAAATGTGCAATGAAATTCTCTAAAACATCGAAAATTGGTACCCTATAGCTTCAAAGATACACATCATCGCTCACTGGCCATGGCAGCTGTCGTTTAAACGACCATGGTACCAGCGCCCTCTACTCATGACCTTGTGTTCTGCCACATGGTCAGTAAACCGCGATGGAGTCGGATCAGTGGTGCTGGCTCTGTCATTTACGTCGTTCACAATGACAGAATCAATAACTATTGAGTGGAAATATTACCATGCCAGATCCAAAGAGACATCACCGGATGCACAGGTATTTTTTCAAAATCCATTTTGCACGCATAATTGTTGATTCGCCCAAGTCTAGAGGAGTTTGGATGACATACCTAGTAATAATGCAGTGTACACACTGGGTGTACACCGCAATTCAGACACCGATCACGTCAAAATTATACATATTTGTATCTTTAAATTGTTGAAAATACCTCACCTATGGGATATTTGTACCCAAAAGGTGAAGTGACTGTCCCAAATATACAGCATTCATTCAGTATTTTGTCTTCAAAATGTGATCCTTTCAACTTAGTTACATCTGTTCACAGAACTGCATCACGCTGCGCCTTGGGCCTCAATTGCGTGTCAAATACGGAATCGTAACTTGATTGTGAGGCACACCTTTGTCAAAGTTCCTAAATTTTCTGAGTGAAAATTATCAGGAAACAACATCATTTGGGCTTATATCTACTCTAGACATGAGGCGACATCAACATAGAATAATATTTTGCAAAAACTATCTTTCTAAATGTGAGAAATAGATGGTTTTTGGAATGTAAACATGATGTAAACGGTGCGATTCGTTCGTCGTCACGCTTGAGTGATAATCGGAAAATTGCATGGCGCCAAAAGTTTTTGACAGAAATGCAATATTTTGATGAAATGCAGACATACACATCATCTTGGTGTTTGTGTCTACTTAGAAAATACTGTGATGTGTTTGTCATTCCACCCTCTAACACAGATTCTGTCTCGGCTGACTGCAATGTACCAGGGTCTGATCACTTTACCATGGAACAGATGACCTATACACGTCCTATCTCGACTCCACATCGAAATCCTATCATTGCCGTTATCACAAACATAAACATTGTCAGCGCCATCAACGGCAATGCTGTGTGGGAGGTACAGCTGACTATCGCGGTGACCATCACCGTATTGGTACAGGTAATTGAAATCAGCATCAAAACACTTGATGCAGTGATTCCGACAGTCAGACACCATGATGACATCCCTACTGTTGACAGTAACAAAGCAGGGACAGTTGAATTCTGTACGGCCACTGCCTGGACTACCAATCTCTCCAACATATTGACCATTCGTGGTGTACTTGAGTAACCTATGACCTTTGATATCAGTGACCAAAACAAACCCTCTCAAGAGAGCTATGCAGTAGGGATTTGTGTCTCCAGGTAAAGTAATTATTCTTATAACTTTATTATTTTGATCACAGACAATAATTTGCAAATTCTTGTCATCAAGTATGTAGTAGTGGTTGTCCTGAGAGACTGCTACAGACTGTGGCTGGAATGGTTTGGCCAACTGACCGCTGAAACTTCCTAGCACCTTTTCACATGTGTAGTCTTTGTTCAGTATCTGAACAACATTGTTGCCTTTGTCACACACCAGAAGTTTGTCATTGTGAAATGTTAAACCTTGTGGATTGTTGAACTTCTGTCCTGGACTAGGACCTTGACCCTCCAGTTTGAATTTTGACCAGCCACCTGTAAGGTCAAAGGTCAAAACAAGCACATCAGCAGAGTGGAATTGCAATGCATTTGCTGTGTAACAAACTGATCACACAAAGGCAGCTTGAAAGTGAGAATAGCTATGAATACCGTTCAAAATGCATCAAAATAACAATTCAACAAGGTAAATACTCAATTTTACAAATTTTTGTAATTCCATATTTTAATGTCCTTTCACCATGGCAACAATGTAAATTTGTGTTCTTAAAACTTGCTTTTTCAACATGCTTGACTGAGAATAGAAATGCCATTTTTACAGAGTGCATGTACTATGGATACTTTCGTTAGATTTTTTTGTGGAAGGCTCCGAAGGCCAAACATGTTGGGTTGTCTGTCTGAAATTAGGACCTTGACCTGTCAGACGTACATTTCTCTGCACGACCACAGGGTCAAAGAGGTCAAAGGTCAAAATTGGCAAAGCAGTTGTTGAATGCTGTGTGTGCTGATGGTTTCAAATTATAAACAGAGATATTGATTCAAATCAAAGTTCAATATCACAATTCTACAGAGTAAATCCTCAGCCTTACTGAATTTTTGCTGCTAAGCCGTATTTTACTGTCCCTTTACCATGGCAACAATAGAAATCTTGTTTTTTTTCAATTATTTGTCTCAAAATGTTAGAAATGCCATCCTTTGTACGTTCATTTAAAGATTTTATAGCAAGACACATTGTGGATACATATCTTTGATAGTTTTATCAAAAGGTAAATCTATTTGGTCGTTAAACTTGAGTCCTGGATTTAAACCTTGATTTTGTCCTAATGACCGCAAGGTCGAAGAGGTCAAAGGTCAAAAGTAAATATATGTAATGACATCAAAATATATGTCATGACAATAAGCTATGTTTGCTAATGTAGCTTAAAATTGAGAAATTGATAGATGTAGCTGTTTGGTATTTTAACTTTTGTCCTGGAGTTTAACCTTGATTTTGTCCAGATGACCACAGGGTGAAAGAGGTCAAAGGTCAAAAGTAGATACATGTAATGAAATTAAAATAAATGTCATGACAATAAGCTACATTTGCTAATTTAGCTTTAAATTGAGAATAGATGTACCTGTTTGGTATTTTCACTTTTGTCCTAGAGTTTAACCTTAATTTTGTCCAGATGACCACAAGGTCAAAGAGGTCAAAGGTCAAAAGTAGATAAATGTAATGAAATTTAAATATAATATCATGACAATAAGCTGTGTTGGCTAATGCAGTTTAAATTGAGAATAGATGTTGATATAAATCAAACTGCGGCACAATGGTAATTCTTATCTTGACTAATGTTACCATGGCAACAGTATTAATAAATGATGAACTAACTTTTCAAAGTGTAGAAAACCATTGTTTTTAATGTAGTACTCATTAGTTTTGGAACAAGTATTGTAATTTCATGTTACGCTGACATTCACATCATTAAGGGAAAGCCATGTTGCCATGGCAACACTTAGATTTCAGTTTAAAACTATATAGCCGTAATTCATTAATTCGTTCATTCATTTATCTGACAGGATATGAATAATATTAGAAAATGTTCTGTATTTAAAAATATTTTCCTAGTATGCTGTCAATAAAATTGTGAATTCAAAATAGTTTTACAGTGTAAATTTATTAGCTTACATTGTGACAAATAAAGTAAGCCTTCTTGTAATCAACATCATAACTTCAGTAGAGCAGGGAAAGTTTGCTAATTTTTTGCAACGGCAACAAGATATCAGGGCCTAGAGTATTTACTGATTTCTATATTGATGTCACTGTAAATTCAAAATTCTTTTTTTCATACTTTCAGGAAGGTATTAGCAGAAAACAGTGTCTTGTTGAAGGCTGTAAGCAGGTAAATGTTACCAGATTTTGTAGTCATTTTACCATGGGTCCCCTTGATGAATGAAAACAGTCAGATTAGGGGACAATTAACAGCAGTGTTACATTGATTCCTACGTGTAGATCATTCGCTAATATTCCCCACCAATATCTAGCAAACACACTTTTCTACATGTATTTTATCAGGAAAATTTATTATCCTTTAACAGCTGCAATGACAAAGTTATAAATTTTCCCTGAAAATATGAAAAATATTTTTCCTGCTTATTAAAGTAGTATGCGCCTTCAGAAAGTGAAATATGTAAACTTTTGCTCAAAATGTCCTTAAGGAATCTGTCAACCATTGTATTTCAAATTCAAGAATAAAAATCAGGGGTCAATTTTTGCAAATTTAGTACAAATTTTGGTACTAGAGAAACAGAGTACCCGAGATTTACTGATATTTGGAACTCAAAATGGCCTCCATCCCTGTGTTAATGCGATGTAGAAAATAAAATTTTTCGATTTTTAAAAAACTAAGATGGTCAAAGTGTTTCTTTCGGCAAAAGCTTTAACCCCTTGACTACCTATGGTGCCGGATATATCCGGCGCCATATTGAATTACCATATACCTTGAGTGCCGGAAATATCCGGCACAGTTAAATAGGCGTATTTGCTTCGTTTTTGTCGCTAAAAATCCCGTAATTTCGGCGTCGGCACGCAGCGCGACTAAGATTGATGTATTCCGATCTGGCCTGAATGTGATTGCGCCCCCGTACGTCCGACTATGGCCAAAATCCGGAAGCAAATGTCGTGACCCATGACCTCGACCCTGAAAGGTCAGGCTGATCACAGAAGCCTTGCGCTGATTGTTTACAGTTTTCAGAAGTACGGACGATCGCGAAGATGTTTATGGTTTGTTTTTTTTAATAAAATGAAATGTTTATTTATTGAAAACAAATGATTTATATGTAAAAGTGTTCTATTAACAGCAATATTCGTAAATGAAACTAGAGGAAATACAATTTTTACTATAAGCCAGTGAAATTTTATAGCAGCCATATTATCAATATGACTGGTCACATGACTGGTCATGTGTTTGGTCATGTGATATGTTGTTCCCTAAAATGTATTTTTAAATATTGTGATTATTTTTTGATAAATCATAATCATTTTAGAAGCATGTTTCTGCAAGGAAGACGTTGTAAAGCAGGTCTTTACAAATATAAAATGTGTTGATTTTCAAATACAGAATCATGTCAGATGCTGATGTTTGTGGTTCATTTACTCTGCCTTTTGTGAGAAAAATCTTAAATAGGTACATCTATAAATAAAGTAAAGGGTAGTTATTATTACATATATGTAAAGACAATGCCATGAAAATTGCAACTGTATTCAAATTTGCGTCATTTTATGGATTCAAAACACATCCTGATGCTTCAAATATTCATATTCTTTGCCAACTCTGGTCACATGATGTGTCATGTGATCAGTCACGTGACCTGGAAATACAAAACTTATGTATGAAAAAGTGGGAAATTTCATGCTGATTCAGAAAATATATGGTTTATTGGTACTTACTTAATTTTTACTCTAAGCAGTGTTCATGCAATGACCACACCCAAGATTTTATCAATATTTACATAAGGGGCCTGGTATATAGGAATACATTGGCCTTGGTAGTCAAGGGGTTAAAATGAACCCCCACAAATGCATGGTAAACTTGAAAAGAATTGTAAGTCTGAATTTCTGTCCACCAGGTGCATTCTGCCTTAACTCTGATAATAATTATACTAATATGATGGTTAGTTGTAATGAGTTCAATTTCCTTCCAATGTAAAGTAGCTGTAATTGAGTCACAGTTCATTTGCCCAGTTTGAGAGTGAATGAAGATTGTCTTTGTTCCTTTTCGCTGCCGCTGGTAACTGTAGTGCTGCTATAACAGTATTTGGAACAATGGGAATGCTAACTTTAAACATTAACAATTAACCAATAAAATGTCTTGTTTTTCACTGTACATTTAGATCCAAATGGAATTGGAATCCAGTCATTCACAATACAGTATGGAGTCCAGGAGTTCAATCATCATGTAAGTAAAATCCTCATGCCGCCCTGAACAGATCACCAGTGTTGTACTTTTACAGCTAAAAATATCTTGTTTTGTTACCGATAGGTTCCTCAAATCTCAGCATCATTTAGTGAAAGTTTCCAAATAGCCTTTAAACAATCATTAAAGTCACATTCTGTTGGTACTACAATACCATACTTTTGGGCAGCAACTGTGATGAACTGAAGGGTTCATTCTCTGAGAAAACTTAGCATGCAAATGTTTTTGTCGTTTTCAATGAAAAAAATCAATATCATTATATTTGGTGCAACTTGTCTCCCTTTCCATCACATTATTCTCTTTGGCTGAAGACACAATCAGTGGAAAATTATACAAAAAATCTATCTCCTCTATCAATCATACATAATTTTTCAAATCATTGAAAATGAGAATTGAGTAAGTAGGGGTCATTTTGAGAAAATTTTCAATCTCGGTGTTTCAAAGTAAAATCCTTGCTTCTGCAAACAGTATACATGTCTGACAAATGTGGTGTAGAAGTGTTAACTATTCTACTTACACTGAAACAAGGAATCTTTTTATTGTTTCCTCATTTATGGTAGGAACCTTACAATGCAGAGTTTAGAAAGTGCAGTTATCAAATTTCATGAGAAAAGACTGTCCTGTTTGAGTGACATGCAGTTCAAAAGTCACATGGATGTAGAAAAATTTTGCATTCTAGAAACTTGAACTTTCAATAGAGTTGATGTAGGGTGTAAAAGTGAACAAAAATGTAAAACTTTTAATCAATAGCTGGATTGAGCACTTATCTTAAACAGCAAAGTGCATGGGTATAGTATACCGGTTGTACAGTGTAGTTCCAACAAGGTGGGATTGGAATAGTCACATAGGAAGGTTGTGTCTAGTATAAACTAACCTGTACAAACACAAGGATTTTGGTTATTTTTGTGGCTGCACCACGTGACACACGGTGTGACTGTCCACTTCATTGAAGTCTTACTTTGATTGTGATAAACTTAAAGTGAGTTACCAACATACATACAGTTGTCTTTTGCTTAACCTAATCTGAAAAGCTGTGCCCCTTCTCCAACTGTCATATATGAAAAATCCGGTCAAAGTATCAAAAGTTAGGTCTTGCACTAAATAACTATCAACTTCATCCGGTACACTTACCTGGTGAATCTGCAAACACACATGGCAGATTTGATTGCTTGGTTTTAGTACCCTTTGTTTCTCTCTTTGTTGGCTGGACTTCTTTTGTTGGCTGACGATGTTTGGCTCGTACTACAAGTGGCTCAGGCTGTGTCTGTTTCTTTTCAACAACACCAAGTTCATGTCCTCCAATCACTTCAAGTCCAGTGTTACCAGTTTGTTTAGTCACACTTCCCTCTTCTCTATGCACCTGGAGTTGATTGTGAGTGATTGTCTCCATTCTATCTTCATCTTTCCTTTCCTCTTCAGATTTTATTGCTTTACCTGCGCATATATTAAAGCAATCGATTGGTAGCTTTAGGAAGTTGTCATTATTTACGGCCTGGGGGGTTTGAGGGTGGTCACTCAAATATTGCAAACTTCAAGTGGGGTTGCTCAAAATGTGGAGAGGAAGAAGGGGGGTTACTCAATGTTTTCTACAGAATAAATTGAAACACCTCTTAGATTGCACCATTGCACACATCAATTTCTAAAATTTTTGATGCGAGAGGGGGGACATTATTATTTTTACTTGTAAAAGACAAATTGAAATACCTCTCAGATTGCACTAGACTGCACCATTGCAAACAATTTCTCAAAATTTTGACAGGATCTAGGACAAAATTGAACTGTTGTGAATTCATCCTTTATTATCACAGAAACACATATTTTAATTGACATCAGTAAGCATTTTGATATATTGACATTCCATAGTCAGGTTTTTCATTAGAAGTTGGCAGCTGAAGAAATGACACAAGAAGGTCACAGATAAATAGTTTTACCGAGTGCAAAATAAATTGAAACAACTCAGATTGCACCATTAAACATCTCTTTCTCAAAAATTTTGATACGAGAGAGAGGACCCCTACTTGTGCTTTCCCCTTGGGGTGTTCTAACAGTTTTACTTAGTAAAAAAGAAATTAAAAACACCTCTCACATTGCACCAGACTGCACCATTTCACACATCAATTTCGTAAAATTTTCCATGTAAGATACGGGACAGCCCCCTCTGACAATTTCCCCCTCCGCCTCCCCTGTGTTCTCCCTGTGTACTTTCAAATTCTGCTCAGTCAGATATCCAAGTGAAAACCCTGTCATGATACCCATCCAACGTGATACCCATCCAATTAACAATATAGTTAGACACTGGCCATGGCATGAGCTTTTATATCTATATTTTGTTGTGACTTTGAATTTCATTTTGTTGGGTTCACCTTGTCCAACAGTCATAAGATAACTGATGATAATCTGGCAGGGTACATCAGGATTTGAAAGGTCTTTACTATTGCTGTATTTTGTAAATTTTACAATTACATGTATTGATATTTAATTTTCTAAGTGGGGGGTCAGTCAAAATTTCAGAATTAGAGAGAGGGGGTTACTCAAATTCATCATGGTTGGCAGAGGGGGGTGTTACTCCAAATTTCAGAGTTTCACATGAAATTCCTCTGATCCCCCAAGCCATAAATAATGACGGCTCCCTTAGCTGCGTTTTTAGAACTGCAATATCGTATTACATTATGCTTTTATTGAGCCATGTTCACACATGACATTATCATGCACAAGTTTATTATTATCCAAATAACCTTTAACAGCCATCTGGTGCTTCCTAGGGAAAGGAACCCCTCTATACAAAACAAATGTATAGATATGTTTGTATAGATCTGTTTGGCTACCTTGTTTGCCAATTAATATTGTATGTATAAGCTCATAAAATCATGTAAACTTTACGTAAATACAATTAGGCCAAAGTAATTAAATTCTTTGTTTTGCGTCCACTCTAAATGGGAAAAGGTACGCGTCTAAGCGGCTGAAAAACACACACAAGAAAATTAACACTATGTAATTTGATTGCAGCAAATAAAAAATTGTAACAAAATTTTAGTTCAGAAAAGCTAAGCGGTTATGTCCTAAAATTTCCTATTCAAATACACTGTGTGTGTTTTTCATGAAAAATTTAAAAACCTAAGCGGGTGGGGACGAAAAACAAAGAATTTAATTACTTTGGCCTCACCAACAATAAACCAAACATTTTCATGGTAACATACCTTGTTTGGTCAGATGATTTCCTCTGACAACACCAAGATCAATCTGTAAACAGTCAGGATTTTCTGTGAAAACCAGGTCACTGTCAGGGTCACCACAAGGTACATTGGTCAGATCATCGTAGTGCTGCTGTTGATCTTTCATCTGTTTTTGTGCCGTCATGATGTCCACAGCTCCACCAAAAGTCAAGAGATGGTTCAGATATGAAAGCATACTTTCTGCACTGGCAATTTTATGTTCCAGAAGTTCTATATTGGCATCACTTTGTTTACACTTTGGTATGTAGATATCATCAACTTGACCTAGCATTTTCATTTGTTGCTTTTTAATTTCATCAATTAATTTTTCACACAGCGTATTAATTTGTTGTTCAGCTGTAGACCTGTTGACATCCAGGTCTTGTCGAACACCACATGCTCTGTCCTTTCTTAATTTTAAATCATCAACTTTCTGAGCAATTTTCAGTGAGTATGCTTTCATATCTGGCATATACTTCTCCAGTGCTGACTCTAGTGACAACATCTCATGATTTCGTGATGGATGGTCAACGACTGTACACTTATGACATATTGGCACTTGACAGGTATCACAGTAGAATTCTAATTTAGTACTACGGTGATTACCACAGAATCTTGGCTGAGTCATTCTGAAGTGCTGTGTTGACATCTTCTCATTGTATTCTGCAATTGTCATTGGTTCATGATCTTGTAAGACTCTCACAACTTTATGAGTCTGTATGCAGACATTGCAGTAAAATTGTCCTCCACAGTCACCGCACCAGTACTTGGCCGATTTCTTACACCCTTCACACATCGTTTCAGCTATCGTTTCAGGACGGACACTCATGCTGCTGATAACCTCCAAAAGGTCATTCATAAATCGATTACTGGTGATAGCCGGTACCCCTCCAGAGGGTAAAGGCCATTGATTCTTGCAGGTTGGACATACCAGCTGACCACCGTTTGCTTTGACCCATTTTGTGAGACAATGTTCACAAAATGTGTGATGACAAGGCAGTATTTTCGGTGACTTGAAACGCTCCATACAAATTGCACACAGCAATACCTTGTCATCAATTTCATCTAGCAGTTTTTCTCTTGAGTCTAACGATGAAGCATGACTGTATTTGCTCAAATGAGTTCACTGAAAATAATGAAACAAATGGTTTATGTAAACTCCTTCAAATTATCAGTGTATGAATATTTTACAGTTCATTTTGTTTAACATCTTTTCATGCTACACAGCTAAATATTTCTCTGTCAACATGGTATGTCAAGTCTACAGTATTAGAGTTTTTGGCTACTTTTATTTCCTGGTACCTACTTGTGTTCCTATAAATTAAAATAAGCATCTGAGATCCTGCAAGGTAGCTCACTACTACCTGCATTGTGTGCTTTTGAACAGAATCCCTTTTATAAGTTCTGACAAACCAATGAACTTTCAATCTTTTCAATTGTAGCCATGTTTTTGTGTGTATGTATCTTTGGCATGCATTTTAAGGTTATTTTTTTAGCAATTTCCTGGTAGCTAATTTAATATGCATGCTATTAACGCAAAGGAACGACACGGAGACAAGTGTTTGGCCGAAATCCGGGGTTATGCATGTACTGCCATGGCGGGGGCAACGAGGCGTCATAGCGGCCTGGATGGCGGTACCGGGTTATTGGTACCGTGCATCGGGCAACGTGCTACCAGTCGCCCGCAGCAGACCCATGACAGTACCCCCCTGGAACTTTATTATGTAAAGTTAGCGATATAGAGACATACAGTATCTTTTATTGTGAGCTGCTAGCCTGCAGCGAGGCTTTTTTTTTTTTTTTTTTCTAGTGGAGGGTGGGTGGGAATTTTGTGGTGTGAACTTGAGCGTGGCAGAAGTTGAAATGGACGATCTGTGGCTTTGATCATACTGATATGTGCCAGATATGCTACAGTCGCCCGCAGCAGACCCATGACAGTACCCCCCAAATTATGGCCAAACCGCGGGCATGCATGACTGCGGTGCGGCAGTAAAGCAGCAGCCCCCCCCCTCCCCCCCTCGTGGTGACAATGCGTCATTGGGAGATTTCTCATAGTATATGTTCATGTTCCTAACGTTTCATGTCTCTATAGTTCATGTAGCGCCATAACATCAGCGGTGGTTGTGGCGGCACCACCGCGGAAGCCGTGTCCCCAAATTGAACAGGCGACTAATATTGGGTACATCTCTTTCCATTCTCTTGCCATCCCATGGCAGAGGTGGCACAGCGAATGGGCCAATTGTGTGGGCCAGGTGCAGTTCGTTTGGTATTGCGGTGGAGACGGTATCCGGGTTGATCGTTGCTGACTGGCGTTGCGGGTGTAGCGCGGTGTTTGGTTTTCACTGGAGCTGATGTCGGCACCATGGGTGAGGTCGTGGATGAGGCTGGCTGTGAATTGTTTATGCTGGTGGTCGTGCAGGGCAGCTGGAAGCTTAGTGAGGTGGTCATGGGGATTGCCAAATGTGGGTAGTAGAATGTTCGATATAAGAAAAAGACGAGGAAGCACTGTAACCAGGTGTCAAAGTCGTCGATAGTTTTCCGCTTCACCTCGGTTGTGAATGTGGCTACGCCACGGTTGTCTGGATCGAAAGCTACTTGTGTCTTGGTAGCCTGGGTTGAGTTGGGAGCTAGGGCATCCGGGTGTAAGTCACCAAATTCGATGAACTTACCGAGGTTAGCTAAGGCGTTGAGTGTTGATTGATCGACGTATGGCAGTAGCATGTCGGCTGGGGGTATTGCTGCAGAGGATTTGCCCGTTGGCCCGGCGCTAGGTGGTGGGCGCCATGGCGGTGCATTGTGACCGGCTGGCTGGGCGGGTTGAGCGTAGGGCGCAGCCATATTGTCCAGGTTGTTGTTATGAGGTGCGCCGCCATCGGTAGGGTGATGTGCGCAGCGCCACCACTGGTGGTCGAGTCGGGTGGGGCAGCTGTAATCAGGTAATGGCGAGTTGATATCCATTACGATTAGCGAGATGATTACTTGGGTGGGCTTGAGTAAGCACCGAGCTGGACGGAGCGGCGAGCGTCGTCGGCCCGGCGGCGATGAGTGAAGCAGGTGATAGTGCACCAACGACTGTACCAGTTGGCTGGACTTGCAGGCTGGGCGTCGGGATAGGCGCCGGTGCTGTAGTGTTGGTAGTTGGCTGCCGTAGTTCCCGTCGGATTGAATCAATGGCGCTTGCGATGCCGGTTTCTATTAGTTGGCGACATGGTCTGACATACCTGGATCGGCTGCCGCTGTGGCTGTTGTTGGCACGCCGCTGGCAGGGTTGGTTGGTGTGGTTTCCGTCGGTACTGACTGGGGTACTAGGTATTTGCCGAGGTGCGCTGGGCGTCTCTTCGCCCTCGCCGATGTGTACGGGTGGCCGCCTGTGCGCGGCCCCTGCTTTTCTTCGGTTTTGGCATGGTGAATTTTGTGGTGTGAACTTGAGCGTGGCAGAAGTTGAAATGGACGATCTGTGGCTTTGATCATACTGATATGCGCATGGATAATGACGTGGCAAGGGTGACGCAAGTTGTTAAGATAACGGTAAATTTGAAGGCGGTTGGTAGATAAGGTTACGTCTCCAGTGCATCCAGCAAGCCGTAGAAGTAGTGGTGCATGGTGACCCATACTCAGCAAGGTCTAAACCCTTCTCCCCGTGTCCCTCCAGACGTTAACAATGATTATAGCAAAGCCATAATCACCCATTAAAAATTAGCATACCTATACTCCCAGTGTAGTTTTCCACTCATATCTGTGCTTTCAAACATGATCCCTTTAGTTTTTCAAACCCAATGATACAAGTTCAATTCAACATATGTTGAAAATCTTCTCATACTTTGGTGTTCTCATAATTACTCTATTTGTTGACTAGCAATTGGGTGTGTCCTACCCAGAACAGTTATACTGTAATGTTGAAACACTCATAAAATCACTGTATGTCAATGGTTGTTCAATTGAACTTTTACCTCTTGCAGATTCAGAATACATAATGGCTAATTGTTTTCACTCATCTTAGTGGAAAGTTGCAGGAACACCTGAATATCATATCACACAACTAATGGCAGTATATTGTACACTGTCCTCCCATACAGAAGTTGACCTTCAAAGACCACATATTTCTTGACCTTCCGCGAAACATATTAAAAACTCAAACCATGGATGTTAAATACATAATGTAAATTTTGAGACTTACCTGAACCACTGGTTTGACTTATTCCAAAGTATCAAATTGACAAAGCGTATAGGGATAGCACAAGGCACTCCCCTGGACAACTACAGAAATCTCATTAGCATATAATGGACGTTCTTGTATGGGCAGACCCTGTGTGACCCTAACTGACCTTTACACAACACGCCTTTTCATGACAACTTCCCTAGCAACGGTAGATAGAAAATAGCCAGCCAGCAAATACCAATGCCCCAGTTCTATGCCAGTACTACATCCCAACCCTTTCACCATCATCAGATTTGACCCAAATCCTTTGTTGTCAACAGAAAGTGTAGACCTGTTAACAGGATATTAGGGGTGAACAGGTACAACATGTGAGGAACCTTGTGATATTAAACTACATATAAATCTATCATAGATATGCTTCTAATCAGTGAGTTTTTAATTTCATTTTCCCACATGTATATGACAATGGGATCTCATTTGATAAGTGGAAAATGGCTGTGTCTCTGTGTCTTCATTTATTGTGTATGTACCAGTACACTGTGATACAGAAATGTTTGGTTACAGTTGACAAAAATTAAAGTAACGGCCGGCAGTTACAAGTAGTGTTTTAGCACATTAAATTTATGCAAAATATTCCAGATTTTTAGCTCCCATAGCCATATGTATATATGGCAATGGAAGCTATTCTTATAGGCTAGGAAATGTCTGTATGTATGTGTGTCTGTATGTCTGTACGTCTGTATGTCTGTATATCTGTATGTCTGTATGTCTGTCCGTCAACATCAAAAACTCCAAAACCGCTGTACATTTCATCTTGATATTTGATGTGTACATGGATGATGGGCTGTAGATGAGATTTTGTTCAAATGAAGTTGTCATTGCCAAAAATATGCAAATTAAGTGAAAAAATGTAAAAACAGTCAAAATTGAAAAAACTCAATAACCACTGAGCAGATTACATGAAAAATTAGCAAGTAAGTACTTTGGGCTGACATGAAATGATTGTGCGCATCTTGGGTCAGTATCTTGGACTTGCTATTTTTCATGAATTTTTTTGTAATTTTCTCCCATTTTTGGTCAAAAAATCTCCTGCTCTGAAACCACAAGTCCGATTGATTTGAAACTTGGTATGGAAGTGCATAGGAGTGACCTTTCCCAAATTTGGGCAAATCGTGGTGAAATTTGCATATTTTTAGTTTACACGTCCATAGACTCCCATGTATAAGGCAGATCTCCATAGACTCCCATGTATAAGGCCACAAAAAATAAAAATTTAGTTTCTCATCGTATTCACATTGCAAAAAGGATGCAGTGACACAATTTTTAGTCCCCACGGATGAAGTAAAGTGAGCTTATAGATTGGGTCATGTCCGTCTGTTCGTCAATCCGTGAGTCCATCCGTTCACGCAGATATCTCGGATATTTTGACAAAATGTCATGTGACCTTGATGACCTTTGATCTCAAATATACATATTTGTCCATAACTCAGTAACCACAAGTGCTACCACCCTTCATATATGGTATGATGGGACAGCTTATGACGCCACAAATTGTACCTCATTAATTATGCACATATCTAATTTTGAGCGAGCCAATAGAGCTAGAGGTCTGATTTTTGGTATATAGGGATAACTTAGCAAAACAATTTTTTTGACAAAATGTCATGTGACCTCGGTGACCTTTGACCTCAAATATACATATTTGTCCATAACTCAGTAACCACAAGTGCTACAGCCTTCATGTATGGTATGATGGGACACCTTATGACGCCACATATTGTACCTCATTAATTATGTGCATATCTAATTTTGAGCGAGCCAATAGAGCTAGAGGTCTGATTTTTGGTATATAGGGATAACTTAGCAAAACAATTTTTTTGACAAAATGTCACGTGACCTCAGTGACCTTTGACCTCAAATGTACATATTTGTCCATAACTCAGTAACCACAAGTGCTACAGCCTTCATGTATGGTATGATGGGACACCTTATGACGCCACATATTGTACCTCATTACTTATGCGCATATCTAATTTTGAGCGAGCCAATAGAGCTAGAGGTCTGATTTTGGTATATAGGGATAACTTAGCAATACAATTTTTTTGACAAAATGTCACGTGACCTCGGTGACCTTTGACCTCAAATATACATATTTGTCCATAACTCAGTAACCACAAGTGCTACTCCCTTCATGTATGGTATGATGGGACAGCTTATGACGCCACATATTGTACCTCATTAATTATGCACATATCTAATTTTGAGCGAGCCAATAGAGCTAGAGGTCTGATTTTTGGTATATAGGGATAACTTAGCAAAACAATTTTTTTGACAAAATGTCACGTGACCTCGGTGACCTTTGACCTCAAATATACATATTTTTCCATAATTCGGTAACCACAAGTGCTACACCCTTCATGTTTGGTATGATTGGACACCTTATGACGCCACATACTGTACCTCAATAATTATGTGCATATCTCATTCTGAGCGAGCCAATAGAGCTGGATGTCTGATTTTTGGTATATAGGGATAACTATAGGAGAGAAATTTTTTGACCAAATGTCATGTGATCTCGATGATCTTTTACCTAAAATATATGTTTATGTCAATAAATAAGTAACCACAAGTGCTATGTCCTTTGTATTTAGTAGGATGGGAGACCTTATGACAACACACGCTTTACCTCATTAATTATGTACACATCTAATTCTGGGCAAGCGAATAGAGCTAGAGATCTGATTTTTTGGCATATAGGGATTAATTAGCAATATAATTTTTTTTTCAAAATGTCATGTGACCTCGATGACCTTTGACCTTGATTATACATATATATGCATATTTAGTAACCACAAGTTCTATACCCTGCAATTTTGATAGGATATTAGACCTTAAGATGTCACATCTTGTACCTCATTTATAATGCACATATGTATTTCTTGGCTGGCCAATACTGCTAGAGGTCTGATCTTTTTTCCTGATTTAGAACCATAACTTAGACATGCCTCATGTGTTTCAAATTGGGAACAACGAACTAGACCTATGTGCCCATAGATCTCAACATATACACTCCAGTGATACTTCTTATTGACCACATTTTCCTGCCCCATCAAGACTAATTCTCCTATTACAAGTGGGGACTATGTCATTGTAAATGACTTGTTGAGTTAAAGGGGAAGTTCACCAAGGATGATTTTTACATATGTGGTAGCTCAGTGGTCATTTACCCAGAAAAAGTGTTTTCACCATTTACAACTCGCAAGATTTTTACAAAAAACGATAAAAATAGTACAGGAATTTGCCCATGTAATTTGAATCATGGGAAAAAAGCTCCAAGCTTGGAGCTTGTGTTGGATGTCCAGTAAACTGACTAGAAAATTTTTGAGATTAACATGACCTACAGATGACCTCTGGTTATATGCAAATGACTTGTGCAAATGACTTGTACAGATTTTAAACCGGCAACTCTCGTATAAAAGGGCGAGACCTCACGAGATTTTGCATAATGGTGGCAAATTTAAACTGGGAAGCAGGGGGATCCGGAGCGCCGCTTTTATGGACTTGTTGTCTCATATAATTGAATAAAACTTCTCATATTTAATGTATGATATTCGTAAGTGTCTCGATGATTTTCTGACGTCATATCAGCATTGCGGAATCAAAAAATCCCTTGTAAAATCGTAAAAATCTTCACAACGTACTAATGATTCAGCTGGTGTAACGGACCTAAAGGTAGTTTAAATGATCTATGATTGACAGTTTATGCAAATTTACAGTGAAGAACGGCCCGTGGTAAGTGCTACATTGTGTATACCGAGTTTCCATTTATCAACAATAGGACGAAGTGTGTATGCGTAGAAAGGCAAGCTAATTCCAATGCCATCTAAAGTTATCACGACTATTTTTGGATGTAGTTGACTCATTACGATCAAAGTGAAGCTGTCGCAGAGAATTCTACCGAAACTTACTTGTCGCGTTCACTCAAAACTTGCAGATGCTGCGAAAACAGCGTACAGTCGTATTTCGGTCATCTGGGTCAAAGAATTTCACACAAATAATACTAATGTAAAATAACTCGCTGGAATTATTTTTATTTTACACAAAATCGTCTTTGATCAGAGCATATTTTCATTTGGAATTTCGTTTTTTTCATTTCAAGAGACATGATATGCCGTTTGGCATTGACTTTCGCAGTGCTCTAAGTGTATTAATTAACATTAGGCCTACATATAGTAGTTTGTTGCCGCATAAAAACGAATAATTTTGTTGCTGAATAAAAACGTGAATCGATATTCTTGAATGTTCAGTCTAAGTTCAATATGAGATAGTACACCAAGGGTTTCGACCATGCTGGAACTACTTCCATTTGTGACCCATATATGGAACACCGGGTAAGTTTGGGTACAATCCGCGAACTAGTTTCAGCACACAGTCAGGCATGATTTCTCTTTGAGTCCACACAGTTGTACAGTCTATTTCCTTTCTTTGCAAAAGTCTTCTTTTCTTGTCTAAATATTGCGAGAAACGCCACGCGTGTTTGTCACTGAGTACCTTCCAAAATCTCTTGTACATCTTCTTCCTAACAAGATTATTTCCTGTGCGTGGTTTCTGCCCTTGCCCGAGCCAGCTCTGCCGAAAAGTTGTCACACATGGGGAGCAAAAACAAAACTCGCAGGCTCCATCGTCACTCTCCTTCGACACTGTGCTCTCTAAACTCTCTTTGACGCCATCGTTTTTCATCAGACAACGATCACTTGTTTCCACAGAATCGATGGTGGAAACGGCACTGTCATCAGAGACGTTGTTTGGAGTTGTGCGTGACCGTGTACTTGGCAAAGGACCCTCCTCCACTATCTCAATGTTATTCAACTGAAAAAATGTTTTCAGTGCTTCCTCCTCCTCTCGGTCGACCACTACTTTGAAGTATGATTTTGCCGTAGGTCGTGACATACTCGGGAACAACTTCTCCGAAAAAACTGGCAGCCTCGGAATTTACTCACTCCACGCGGTCTTACAAGACGTGAATGACTTCTCTCGACCTAGTTGCGCGCCAAATAGTGCTACACTTAGGATGGCAGGTCAAACCATTTTTATGAAAAGGTGATGTGTAGGATAATAATGAACTGAAATATTATAAATACCTTCCATATTTTCCTGGTGACCTCTCTTCCACGAACGTTTACAATTTTTGACAAATACTAAATGGGCTAGACAACTTTACACTAAAAATATACGAAGTACTGCCGGATAAAAAAAATTCTTCTCGGGAGTTTCGGTGCCAAGGCCCCACTGTAAGGCGTTCAATAATGCCATTTTAGTGCAAACAAAGGAAATACAGCTTACTTTTGTTTTACAGACCGATGTTGCAAACTTTTGCCGGTACCGATAGCGCCATTTTTATAGAAGTTCGGACAAGTTTGATATCTGTGCTAAATCTCGTCTTCGTATTTTCGTCCCTAATCGTAATTGAGGAAGAAACTAGTCATGGAGGAAAACCAGCATCAGCAATGTACTGACGGTTCTGCGAGAGAGACTCAACGTCGGACTTATCCCTCAGATAGTGCCGAGCGCATGAGAGAAAGAAACTTGAAACGAAAATTACAAGACACAAAAAAACGCGGTAAAGTAACTTTTTACTATAACGACGAGGAAGAAAAGCGTACTCTTTTCAACAAATTGGACAGAATAAAAAGTATCCTCGATGGAAAGAGACCAATCTCGACCATTCAAGCACTTGTTACCGTCTTTGATTTTTTCATAACACATAACGCTGAATGTGAAAATGTAATATATGACGGTAATGACATATCACGTCTACCATCCTCAATTTCAATGGCATCGGAATTTCATTACGCCGCTCTAGATGATTGCCTTCAATTGGAAGATGACATGTTTATCTGCACGACTAAGTCACTACAACAACTTGTAGATACCGTTATTGAACATCAGAGTGATTGCCATTCTTCTAAAATGACAATAACAGAAGTTGGTAAAGTCGGGCATGCTTTGACAACAACATTGGCGTGTTCGAAGGAATGTCATAGAAAACGTTGGAAATCTTCCCAGTACATAGAAGGAGGAGAGTTTTTAGTAAATGTGAGAGTTGCACATGGTTACTTTTCATCGGGACTGTTACCGAATCAATATTCAAAATTCTGCAAAGCCTCTTCTATCGGAACAATAGGAGAAAAATCACTTTATGAATTGCAAAAATCGTACATGGAAGTAGTCAGTGCGCTATCAAACGAATCACAGGAGACTGCACTTCTTGAAGAAATGGCTGCAACTGAATTTGTTTCAGAGGAAACAGGAGGACTGCGGGATGGAATCCAGATTCTGACGGATGCTCGCCATTGCTGGCGAAAGAACGCAAGATTTTCGGATGTGGTTTGCATTGGTTTTCACACGCACAGAGTTATTCGTGTTGAAACTGTAAACAAGGAGGAGGAACCGTGCAGCCAAAGGCATGAGTTATTAGGCGTGAGACGAATATACAATTATCTTGAAGAGAAAGAGTGTGCCGTGAAAACTCACGTTCATGATAACAACGCGAGTGTCTCAAAATACGTGAAGCAAGAACATCCAAATACAAGGAATAGTAAAGACACTTGGCATGTAACCAAAGGAATTGCACGAGAAGCGAAAAAAATTGCGTCGGGACCTAAATATAGTGAGGGCAAAACCTGGCATGCGGAGCTGGCAGACAAAGCAGCGTCGATAAAAACTCACATATACTGGGCAATGAAATCATGTAACGGCAATGCAGAAACTCTGAGAAAGAGAATCACGAACATAATCCCCCATTACAAAGGAAAACACGATCACTGTCATTCTGACTCTCGCTGTAGAACAGATCCAAACTATCACCCAACTAAGGTCAACATCACTGACCCTACTGCTGAGAAAATTCTTCTATCATTCCTTCATAGACTTCCCGTTTATAAAGATGCGGAGAGTTACTGCTGTTGTCATGACACACACTATGTAGAGTCTTTTAATAATGCTTTACTTCAATACCATGATAAACGAATAGTGTTTGGCAGAGAATCGTATCAAATGAGAACGAATCTTGCTGTACTTGATTGGAATGAAAGCGTCGATCGCCGTGCAACGTCGTTTCGATCGATAGTCGATGTCACTAATCCAAGGCAACGGTCATCCGTTCCTGTACGTGTTCGCAAAACCACCGAATTCAAATCTAAACTTTGGAGAAATTGGCTGCAGATTCTTTACAATAGATAGAAAGCAAAACAGCACAAGTCTAAAATATCGTGTATGATGAATCGTTCATGCAGGTAGAGTTCATTCTGTTTATTTGTACAATCAACACACGTGGTATTGATACAATGTGCCCTTAGCTTCAGGTCAATTTTTGAAACAATGTTGCACCAAATTGTGCTCATTTTTCTGTCAAGCCCCGCCCACTTTTCTCGGTAGGGCCCTACCGAGAGTTACCGGTTTAAGTTTTGACAAAATTGCAAACTTAGTAATCAAGCTTTGAAAGTGACTACTGATGACGCGACATGTATCGATATTTATCAGACAATATTGGACACATGAAATAAGACAGTATTGACATGAATTATTGAATACTTTCTGACTTTTATGTAGTTGTGTAGGTTGACCCTTGGCGTGTCTCATTTTAAGTGACAAAAACTAACCATGCAAGGAGATGTTACGCAACGTTTACAGACGTCATTAAGATAATCATTAATCAAAACAGAAGACCAAAGACAGACATTGTATAGACAGCCAGCATTGCACTCGAGTACAGGACATTGAAGGAAACAGACCTGACACTGCCACAGATAGACAAGACGTGTATACATTCTACTACCAGAGTAACTATCTCTGATGAGGATTTATTGTATTACGGTTTTCACTACTCCTGTCAATAAACCCAATTCATACCATATAATCGACACCCGTGTGAGGCGTGTAACAATTTCTGGAGGCACTGCTGGGATTGCATTGGAAATTGGTCAGGATTAGCAGGACCTGCTACACAGTACGGACGGACTGCACAGTAAACTGTAAGTGTGATTTAATTGCTGTACTTTGAAAAGACAAGAACATCAAGATGGCAGATTGGAAACAGATAGAGACTTTGCAAGAAAGTATTATGGCAACAACTATGAAGATGACAATAGAACAGTTAGGTGAAGTCTTTAGAATACTGAAAATACCAGGCGAAGATAAGACAAAGAATGGAAAATTGCAGCCCTGCTGGAGCTACACAAATTTATTGGTACTCCAGGAGACTGGAATGAGGGTGCAGAAGATGGGGGATTGGCAATCATCACTGAATGGGAGAAGAACATCACAGAACTTGGAAAGAACCGTCAAACAGGTGAGGGAAATAGTCCCCTCAAATGGCGGCCAGCAAGAAAATTCTCAGGGAACCGCCCCTCAAAATGGCAACATCGAAGCTTCGGGTGTGGCCCCTGGGCAGTCACGTGATCAGCCAAAGCCCGCCAAATCTGTGTCCACTGTTGTACATACCAAAGACTTTAAGATTGAAGGTCAACTTGGGGAGCCGGAAGAAACTGATCCAATGATGGTTATAGACATAATTAATCAAATGGATGATGGTAGAAGTAAGGGGTACAGTGATAGAGGTATGTAAGAGTAGCTCAAACCCCTAATTGGGACCGCCAACTGGGACTCCCAGTTGGCTTAAAATGCACTCTGGGACCGGTCCCAGTTCACTTCTGGGACCGGTCCCAGTTCACTTCTGGGACCGGTCCCAGGAGCGAACTGGGACCGGTCCCAGTTGGCCTCTAGGACTGGTCCCAGAAGTGAACTGGGACCATTATGATTGCTGGGAAACACACTTGTATCTAATGAACTGTACCATGGAGGTAAGTACCTCCATGCTGTATGACGAAATCATAATATTAATGGGAAAGAAGTTTCCCATCCCACTATATGCCTTTTGTAGCAATTGTATGCACTTGTTTATTCATATTCTCTGTGTTGTTGTGAAAATTATGTATGTTTTTTTGTTGGAAAGCTAACATCTCCCAGTTTCATTCAAGGACAGTCAGGTCTCATTTCAATTCTGGGACTCGTAGCTCCGTAGAGCTATGACAGACATACAGACTGAAATAGAAAACACTAAGACAGCGTATACTACATATAGCTACTAGCTGTCAATGAAGTTTTGAAGCAGTGCATGTTGTTGACTTGTATATGTATTCAAACCCTTTGTCTTAAAATGTAATGGGACTATTATCACCTCATTGATGTCTATTTTTTCCTCGCATAACAATGAAATGATTCTGCTGTAACAGTACATGCATGCACTAATGGTTGCCCCTCTCTATTTGTGTCTATCTGTTCAGAATATTACTACCGTAGGTCCAAATTAAGATATCAGTCATATACTGCAAGTGAATTGCAATTCTATTAAAACACAACGGGTTTTCGTTCAAGGTTTTGTTTGCTGTTTTTAATGTAATGAAAGCCTTGATGAGTTAATTGCTAGTCTTGCACAGTTATTTTCATCTCCTTTTTCATCTGATTCAGTACACAGTCTCTCTATCAACGTGATCCGTGCAGTAAGATTTCAACACACACCATAGCACAGGAATTACTAGTGCTAAGAATGAGTACATCACAGTGAGGCCAAAGTAATCAAATTCTTTGTTTAGCGCGCCCACTCAAATGTTTCAAAACATGAGCGGGAAGGCAGTACTAAAACACATACAAGAAAATCAAAACACACCTTACATTTTCTTGATTATTTCCATGTAACAACATAAGTGTCTATGCAAAAATCATCAGAAACTTCCTTTCATCGTGATCATCATAAGTTATACTACAAGATGTGAAATTTAGTAAACAGGAAAGCTACTCAGTAAAATCCTATTCAAGCCATTGGCAGTAGAAAAACCCTAGTATGTGCACACAGACAAAACAAAGAATTAAATTACTTTGGCCTTTAATAGTTGGGATCTATTAAATGTTGCTTATACCTACGATTATGGCAGAGTAAAAAGATGAAAACATTAACAGATTGTTAGTATTAAGTACCAGTAACTGGGTTTTTTCATAGTGGTCCCAGTTCACAAATTGGATGTGTCCCTGAAGTGTACTGGAACTGATCCTGGAGGCCAACTAGGACCGCGGCCGCGGTCCTAGAGTTAATTTTGAAGCCAACTGGGACCGGTCCCAGAGGCCAACTGGGACCAGTCCCAGTTCGCTTCTGGGACCGGTCCCAGAAGTGAACTGGGACCGGTCCCAGAGTGCATTTTAAGCCAACTGGGAGTCCCAGTTGGCGGTCCCAGTTAGGGGTTTGAGCTACCCTTACATACCTGAGTGATAAGGAAATTGTAAGAGCTGTATTGCAAGCCTTGCGCCAAGACAGTAAGAGTTTGGGAAGATGTTTTGAAGTAACAGTAATGTGACTTTGGAAGACGTCAAGAATTCTTTGAAGGATCAATACTTGCAATTGGATGCAGGGGACTTTTTCAGAGAAATGGATACCACCATGCAGAGAAAATCAGAGACATTGCCAAACTTTGTGTACAGAGTGATAAGATTACATACCGGTAATCTAATACTGGAAACTGCAATGTCTGAAGCCGAACGGAGGATGTACCCAAAGAAGACAGTTGACGAGGCACTCCTGAAGGTAATCGAATCAGGAATTCGAGACCCAGACTCAAAGAAGATGGTAGCTCCGTATCTCAAGCTAGGAGACAGCGGTGAGTTGAAGCAATATGAAATCCGTAAAGTTGCTCTTCTTGCGCAGAAAGAAGAAAAGAAGAGTGAGCTGAAGAAAAAGATAACTGCAGCAGAGGAGACTGCCACAGCCAGTGCTGCAGATGTGCATGTAGAGAGGAAAGAAAGAAGAAGAGCTCCAAAACACCTGCAGATAACCCAGCGAAGCAAGGTAAGAAGAAAGAAAACAGGCCAAGTTATGATGAATTAGTTGCTATGGTGAAATCCTTGCAGGGAAAGCAAGATGGTGGTGGAGCGAATACTACATCAAACACAACTACTCGTCCCTATGGTTGTGCTGATTGTGTGAAAGAGGGAAGACGGGACTGTAATCACTGTTTTATCTGCAGAGATACAACCCACGTCAAAGCAGACTGTCCACGGAGGAGGACAAGACACAGAAATTCGGGAAACGACAGCAGGTTACCCCTACGGGACTAGGAGTAACCAACCAGCCTGAAGAGTCCCGAAGTTGTAACCACTGCCATAAGAAAGATATAGAGACATTCTACCAGTGTTCAGCATGTCATGCCGGTACGTATTGTTCAAAAGACTGTCAGGAAGCACATGTTGTACGTTTGTAAAGTAATACAGCAAGTGGAGGCCCAAGAAAGCATCAGATGCAGTTCAACAGAAGTACCGAAGATGTCATTTCCATGTCATCTTGCACCAGTACGACATGACAGACTGACCAAATTGGTGGGAAAGAAGTGTATGGTATGGTGTCGCATCCAGGGGAAGAAAGTACAAGCATTGTGGGATACCGGATCACAGGTATGTGTCATCTCACAGTCATGGAAACAGACTTACCTGAACAATGTGCCACTAAAACCAATAGAAGCTCTTCTGGGAGTGGGAACAAAATTGAACATTAACCCTTTTCCTGCCGAGCGCCCCTGTCCGTTATCCTGCCAAGTCGGTCAAAACCGCCCCCTTTTCCGTGTCTACAGAAGATAGGCTCTCCTGCACGCTTTCCTGCCAGGCATTTGGCGGGAAAATACCGCATTTTCGGGGTACGATTACCGACCATATACGTGTTAGACTTCAAAAATTTTTGCATACCCGTATAGAGGGGCAACCGCTGATGAGGTTGTGTCCAGAAATGACGAGGTCACGGGCGTTGTTTGCCCCGGGGG
Organism: Ptychodera flava; assembly: GCF_041260155.1. NCBI lineage: Eukaryota > Metazoa > Hemichordata > Enteropneusta > Ptychoderidae > Ptychodera > Ptychodera flava. The sequence continues at coordinate 17,502,892 of NC_091943.1, forward strand.
ACGTGCACTTTTATGCCCTTTTCTAGCTTACTTTCGCGAAGTAAAGCTCGTTCGCCGGCACGCACGGCCACACCGGGGAAACGTCACCTCTCTCGTGGGTTAGTAGAAGACCCAGGGGTTAGTGCTATGGGTGCGGGAGCACCCTCAAACCTGTCCTGTTTCCCCTGGGTTGTGTCACTTGGCCACGTACTTTGAACGACTTGGAAGAGTCGCACATTGCAGTCTGCTTTGACGTAGTGTCAACGACATAGTTCCGCCATTGAAGGAAGGCGTGTACGTAGTTTGGCCAGTTCAGTGAACACTTAGCTCGTTAGTGTTACCGTTTCCTAACAGGTTAGTTGTGCAGTTGTTACTAAGGTGCAGTTTTGTACCACCTTAGCTCTGGACAGTGCAACTGCTCTATGCACTAACCCCAACGACAGATGGTTGGTACAACGTCTACGTCGCACGAGCACAGCCTCCGTTGGGCTGTGCCCCTCCCACGTGATACAACGCACGTTCATCCATTACTATAGCGTCCTTACGGATCTGCCAAAAACGAAAGTGGGGGTAAAAACAAAACAAACGAAAATATGCGATCATAGATAGTATTTTATTCGGGAATAATTTACATTATGCCGAACAATAAATCTCGGAGTCTGTCTCGACGTCCGAGTGCATGGTCCGTGTTTCAAAAATTACAATCGGGGTGGCAGATCCGTGTTTCAAAAATTATAATAGGGAAATTGTACAAAATAATCCGTCTAAACAAAACAAACGAAATATGCGATCCATAGATAGTATTTTATTCGGGAATAATTTACATTATGCCGAATAATAAATCTCAGAGTCGTCTCGACGTCCGAGTGCATGGTCCGTGTTACAAAGATTACAATCGGGGATTGTACAAAATAATCCGTGTTTCAATTTACAATCAGCGGGATCGTAAAGCACAAACAAACGGCACAACCGTGCTCAAAATGTGATCATGGTCCGTGTTCAGAATACAGTCAAGCCACTGTTAGACGAAGCTGTCCCCTGTCCGTTATTTACGTCGGGTTCTCTTGCTGATGGGTGTCGTCGGGGCTGTGTGAGTAGAGGTCTGCACGCCAATGCTCCTCTTACCTCGTAGCATCATGCGATGATGAAAGCCGCAAAACACTCGCCCTCGTCAGGGCTCCCCCTAAGTCACCAAAATGATTAGCCAACTGATTAGCCAAATCAAAAATCTTGTAGCCACTTTGAGCAACTTTTAGCCAGTTTATGATCTCAATTAAGCGTGGCAATTACAGCTTTCTCCGCATTCTGATAGTTCCTAATTTTACAAATCGATCTCCCTTAAAAATATTTGTTCAGTTTGTATTGAATAATCTGTGTTTTTATGACATTTCTAGGATAGAAATACTTTTTCATTTCAGATGGTAAACTTTTACCACCAGAAATAAAATAAGGTATCAATTGAATTCTAAAAATCTGGTAGCAAAGTGAAGTGTATATTACAACAGGTACCGAACATTTCTACGGCATTCATTTAGTGTTCACAGTATGATAGCTTGTCATAAGCTACAAGCCTCTCATGCGGCAAATTTATGCAGTCTTCCATAACCAAAATGTTTCAGCCATAAGAATAAAAAAAAATGGTGCAGGAGAAAGCATTTAGTAGCACACTGGCAGTGTAGATACAATTGGCCCCGGTGTTACTTGTATATGACAGTTGTGATCAAGCAGGCTGAATAGCATTTTGAGTATTTTTCTTGAGACCAAAGGGTTAAGCCAAACACAACTCTTGTAAAACAAGACACAATGATATATGTTCATTTAAATTACTCACTGTTTGAGAGTATACATTGTTTTAATGATTATGATAACATTTTAACACAGATATATTTTCACTTGATATTTTGATATCATCAAGAAATGTCTAGTGATGTTTACTTCTACATCATTAAACTGGTCGAATCTGCAAAAATATTAAAATAATTCAGAATCACATTATTTCTTTTATAAGTTATAGCAGTTTGAAATAGACCGAATTAACAATTTTAATGAATTGTTGCTTTAATGATTACATGCAAAATTGCAATTCACAAATGTGATGATTTGACAATGGATATGCTTACTACAATTACTGTTGACAATATCCCTTTGCAATGACTCTTAATAAATTTAATTTAAAACTGACAGTCAAGCTGAATGCCATTTAACTATTGACCCACCCTAGGTGGCTCTTTTGAACCATAATTGTACACTTAAGGGGTCTTCATGCATGACGTCACATGATGAGATGACCTAGACTTGACCTTTCAGAAAACCTCAATTTTTCTCCTCTTCCTTTGCATTATTGCTCCGTTTGTGAAATTTCCCTTTTAAATTACGGTTTTTACTATCAAACTGAGTAGTTGCAGGCCAAATTTTGATTCTAGCAAAGTAGGAAAAATTTCTAGATAGACTGAAGGACGAACGGGACTCACGGAGGCAAAACAAAGCCTCTATGTACCGCAGACACAGCAACAATGTCCGCTCCACGTACCAGGGAACTATAACTTTGTAGAAAGGAGAGTAAACTGTTTCAATACATTGCAACTTTGTAGGGAGGAGGGTAAACTGTTTCGACATTTTACAACATTTTATTGTTAGCTGTATATTTTTGTTGAGGTGGCACCTGGGCAGGAAAAATTCATTAGCCACTATGTTCGCCAAACTTGAATTTTTGTAGCCATTTTTAACTTTCTTTCGCATTTGGCTAATTGGCGATCGGGTAGCGGAGCCCTGCTCGTGAAGATGAACCCCGCACAGACTACATCCTTTGGACGTCTCAGACAGTCGTCCGCTCGCAGTGGTCTTACCCTCTCTGCTACATACTTTACAGCATTTCTGCCGCCCCTCCAAACGGCTGACAACGTGCATCGGCTGATTTTGTGGATTGATGTACGAAGCAAGAGAAACAGTGGCCTCGACCTCTCTCACACTGGGCTGCGATCGCCCACAATAACCGCCAATGAGTTGTTTCCCGACACGCAGATGAAACATCTTATGGGTCAGCTTACTATCAGGGTGTACATGCTTGAAGCATATATATGCATTTACCAGGGCAACATCAATCAGGTAACATGCCAGATATGTCCACCATCTGTGGTTCTTGCGCCCAGTGTGAAAGTACTTGCGCTTCTGGTTGGCTCGGTCGACGCCTCCCATGTACCGGCGATAATTATACAGCGACAGAGGCACTTGTCGCCGCTCGTCTCCCTCCCCCACCGGCACGCACTCCAAGGTGGATAGACCGTATTCAAGATCAGCACCTGAGCGTTACTATCCTGATAAGCAGTGATGTTAAGACGAGAGTCCGTTCTGGTCGTGGCTTTCATATCCCCAACAGACAGAGGAAGGCGCTTCCTCTTACCCGGCGGAATTAATTGAGGGGGCATGGTGCGACGATTACGGCGGTTAAAACTCCCGACCATGTAGATCCCGGTCTCCATCAGCTCTCTAGCAGTAACGACCGTGCTAAACAGGCTATCACAGAATAGGCTGTGATTATATCCACAGAATGGCTGGACCAGCTCCATCGTAATTCTTTTCACCACACCTCGCTCCTGCCGTCTCCCATCAGTCCGATCCCGATATTTCACACCTAGGTACGGTGCAAAGTTAGCGATGTATGCAGTGGTGGAGTCGCACAGCTGCCATATCTTGAAACCGTCTCGATCAGGCTTATGCGGTAATCTCTGCTTAAATTTAGAACGGCCCTTAAATCGCACCATGCCCTCGTCGATGGAGATCTCTCTACCCATCTTATAATTATTTACGCACCGGTCAACTATGGGCTCCATCCATGGATTGATTTTATACAGGGGATCCTCCTGACACCGACGTCGGCGGCGTGCCTCATCAGGATCACGACGTGGATCGTTCTCTGGGTCTGCCAGATGAAAGTATCGCATAAGCTGCTGAAAGCGACTGCGGGTAATCACAGTAGAAATACCCTGGTTTCTCAGAAGGGATCGCTAGACCAATAATCCTCCACTGATGATTTACGGTCGATACCCATACAGACTAAGACGCCAATGAACGCCTGCACCTCTCGGTAGTCAGCGTTACGCCAGTATTTATCTATTTTCCTAGCGATATGTCGCTGTGGAATTGGCGTATTTATTAGTCTCGTCCTTGCCAATCTGATCAGTGTAGCTGGAATAAACTTAAAAAAGTAATCGAGCTCACGGGCGTGGCTGGGCAAGGTGAAAGTCGGTCCTCTCTCATGGTCAAAATCGGTCTCCTCAAATATATTAGCATCGGTAGTCTCCGACATACGCCAGACAGGAGGGGTGTCGTCCTCCGCCAACACAGCAGCAACGTCATCATCGTCGTCAGAGCTTGCCTCACCTACATACTGCCTGTCATAAAAGTCATCGTCCTCTGCCGCATCCTCGTCAACCTCCGAGTCGGACTCAGCGGTGATATCACCGTCGTCTGGGCGTCTGGGCCTGAACTCGCCCGTAGCGGCATCAAGGATCATATCTGGCTCAAAATCAGGTGGGCTATCCTGATAACGAACCCTCTGCACTATCTTTTTCGGCGGGGACATCGCAGCACACGAAACTATGGCAGGAGCGGGCTCGGCAGCCTCTGCTGATGACGAGGACTCAAGCTTTTTCGCACTGGGCACAGGAACCTCTCCTGACGCAGGATGAGGGCTCATAGTAGCAACAGGTGGTGTCTCTCCCGGAGCAGCCGGGGGAGAACCAATGGCATCAGCCGTCTCATTACTCACTGTCTCACTAGCAGCAGCAGACGTAGTCTGTGCAGGTGAAGTATCTCCCACAAGAGCAGATGTAGTCTCTGCAAGTGAAGTAGTCTCTCCCGGAGCAGCCGGGTGAGAACCACTGGCAACCGGTGACCCGTCATCATCCTCATCGGCAGAACGATCGGTCTTACGTTTACGCTTACCACTGGGTTTTTCCGCCGGAGATGGCTTCGCCTTACGGGAGCGTTTCTTGCCCGACTTCTTAGAACGTTTACTAGGGACATCACAACGATCGCTGCCACTGCCGCCCGGAGACTCTGCATCTTTGAGCTTCAGTCGTCTGCTCGCCTTCAGAAAACTTTTGCGGTCCGTCAAGCTCATGTCTGGAACAGTGTCGACAGACTAGCAGGTCCCCCCTTTTAAAGCCACAGGGAAACAAAGCCCTGGACATGATTGGACGCAGGGGTGTTAATATATGCATCCACCTGTTATTATAATGGACCTACAGCAATCAGTCCACCAACCGGCGCTGACATTCCTACCCGTCATGTAAATTGCCTGTCCGCACCATTTGATATGCTAATAATACTCATTTGCGATGCAAATCCCTCGAGCACTTAGCATAACATAGTCAATGTCATTAGCATCTCAACTTGACATTCCGTCCAGCTGGGTACATGGCATGCGCACCTGCCACCCAAGGACGTTGGCCCAAGCCCATGTTTAGTACGGGTGGGAAACCCGTATCTTTAACCTCATGTCCCTTCTAAGTACGCCTGCGCAGGGCGTATTGTCATCCAAGTCGGTGACAAGCCAACCGCACAGATTGCCCATTAAGCAGTAATGGACTGGCCGTCTCGTTCTTGTACGGCAACGAACAGTGCTTCAGCGGCTTGTTTAGGTCATAACCGTCGCCTGCCGAGCGGCTTACCCAACTAAGGCGGTCAAAGATGAAGGATGCCAAAATTGTCAACGGCTGTCTCGGCCTCGTCCGTTGGGCAAACATGGCTCCTTCAAATAACGTGGCCAGCACGTCTACGTCATCAGCGGTGATGACGACCCGTCATTGACGCCCGAGTGCGTAAAACTCGGAATATACCGACAGGTACCTCTACCTGAGTCGGTCATACTACGGTATAAACCAAACACAGGTCTGCCAACTCCCGTTAGACTCGCCGTTAGCCGAACTTCACAGGGACAACATAGGCGTAACAAGTCGGTGAACAACGGTTCACGCACCTAACCGCAGCCGCCAAGTCGGTGAACAATGGTATCAAATTTTGAGGCCATGTTCCTGAATGGCAAGGCTGAGGCGGTGTGTTTCGTTGCACGGCTTGAACGTCTAGAGCCAAGTGCAGCCGACAACGTCCGACATCTGAGTGGGTAGTCTTTTCGAGAAGGTAACAAGTCGGTTAAAAGCGGTGGTTACCCTTCACAAATGTCGCTCAAGTCCGTTCGGATCAGTTCCATGTCAGGGACTAATCAAGCCGAGTCCGTCAAATCCGTCCGCACTTCCCGTCAATCAGACCAAGTCCGTGATTTTCGTCTCGCACCATTGGCCAAAAATTGCACCGCCAGCTGAGGCGGTCTTAGGCGGTTGCCTTACAGAAGCCGAGTCCGTCAAATCCGTCCGCACTTCCCGTCAATCAGGACCAAGTCCGTGATTTTCGTCTCGCACCATTGGCAAAAATTGCACCGCCAGCTGAGGCGGTCTTAGGCGGTTGCCTTACAGATTAGCGTTGCCGAGACGGTCAATTTCGGCCGCAATCTATGTAGTGCCTCAGAGCCAAGTTAACCCAAACTCCGCTAGAATACGTCAACGTGCTAACCTGCCAAGTACGCTACTCGTCCCCCCAAAAAAAACCAGTCCCCCACCGGGGTGGGGGACTGGCTGGGTAGCTTCCGCACCTTTCCCTGTCGTTGGACTCTCTGTGAACCCATTTCGAGAGCAAACGCCGTTCCTCGCCCAAAACCTGTCCTCGAACGACCCCTAGCGCGAGCAAGGGTTTGCTACACGTAGTTCCGTCGACTAGGCAGGAAAGGGGGTACCAAAAAGTAGCCCGATTTCCACCGCCTTGGCAGGATAACGGCCGTGGCTGCTCAGATTCTAGCTACACCGAATTTCAAGCGGATTTTCACCGACTTGGCAGGAAAAGGGTTAAAGCAGTAAACGGAACAGACATTCCTTACAGTGGTTGGGTGGAAGTGGACTTTGAACTTGACACAGAGGAGACGTCCGGTGAGCGATTGAAAGTACCTATCCTGGTGAGCAAAAGTACATCACATGATCCGGACTACCCGATCATTGGCTATAGTGTGATAGAAGAAATCTGCAGGGACTACAGCCAAGATTCACAAAGAGAAGTGAAGGCAATTTCTGCCGCATTTCCAACAGTTCCACAGAAAGACTTGAAAGCAGTGATCAACCTAATTCAGGACAACACTGAGTTTGAGCATCACTACACTGTCACTGTGGGAAGAAAAGGTGTAAAGATTCCAGCCGGACAGACTTGTCATGTGAAATGTCAAGCACGTACTGGACCCATCATCGAGCCAAGACCAGTGATATTTGAACCTGACGTCAAATCTCCCTGGCCTGATGGATTGCAAGTGCCTGAACATTTAACAAAGTTACAGCCTGGATCACTACACCGATTCAGTGTACCAGTGCAGAACACAACAAAGCATGACATAATTCTCAGAAGCCGTACAGCACTGGGATCACTCCAGTTTATCAAGTCAGTGACACCGCTTGAAGTCCGGGAAGTTACGGAGAAAGCAGATGTCAAACAGATACAACTGGAAGTGGTTACCAGGGCAACAGAAAGCAAACAGACAGACCAGAGTACTGAGGACACATGGGAACCACCTGTTGATCTCAGTCACCTGACAGAAGCACAGCGAAAGGCAGCAAGACAGATGTTGAAAGAAGAAGCTGGAGCTTTTGCCAGAGATGACAAGGACATTGGGTGTATAGAGAATTTGAAATTGCATATCAATTTGACTGATAAGGAGCCAGTGCAGCGGACTTATCGCTCTATACCCCGTCCATTATACCAGGAAGTGAAAGAATATTTAGAAGACCTCATCGATCAAGGGTGGGTAACCAAATCAAAGTCTTCATATTCATCGCCTGTGGTTTGTGTTAGTAAGAAGGATGGAAGTTTACGTTTATGCATAGACTTTCGCGAACTCAACAAATGACACAGCCGGACCGACAACCAATTCCACGCATTCAGGACATCTTAGATGGACTTGGAGGGAATTCATGGTTTTCTGTCCTTGACCAAGGGAAAGCATACCACCAGGGCTTCATGGACGATGAAAGTCGACCGCTCACAGCATTTGTGACACCTTGGGGACTCTACGAATGGGTACGTATTCCCTTCGGACTAACAAATGCACCACCAGCTTTCCAAAGACATATGGAAGAATGTTTGGATGGACTAAGTTATGTCATCTGTATTCCATATTTAGACGACATCTGTGGTCTATAGCAGAACATTTGATGAACACATACAGAATATCAGAAAAGTCCTACAGCGATTGCAAGAACATGGCATAAAGCTCAAGGCAAAGAAATGTGACCTATTCAAGAGACAAGTGCGCTATCTGGGGAAGATAATATCAGCAGACGGATACAGACCAGATCCAGCAGATACAGCAGCTGTACTAGCCTTGAAGGAAAGAAAACCCTCAACGGTAGGTGAACTGCGTAAACTGCTAGGATTCATCGGGTATTACCGACAATACATCAAAGACTTTTCCAGAATAGCCAAACCACTGTATGACTTACTGTCAGTTTCACCAAATGAAGGAGAAAATGACAACACCAACAGCAAGAAGAAATCCAAGGTAAAGAAAACAGCAAAGGGTCAAGTGGATTCCGCTCAACCAATAGTGTGGACAGATCAACACATGCAAATATTGGACAGCCTGATCACCTGTTTAGTAGACGCACCTGTGATGGCCTACCCAGACTATGAGCAGCCGTATGTACTTCACACCGACGCTTCAAATGAGGGACTTGGCGCAGTACTTTATCAACGGAAAAATGGCAAGATGGTTGTTATCGGTTACGGATCCAGAACACTGACACCGGCAGAGAAGAAGTACCACCTTCACTCTGGAAAACTCGAGTTTCTGGCACTGAAATGGGCAATAACAGAGCGATTCCGTGATTACTTGTACTATGCACAATCCTTCACTGTATACACAGACAACAATCCACTGACTTATGTCCTTACAACGGCGAAGCTGAATGCCACCGGACACAGATGGGTTGCAGAACTGGCAGACTATAACTTCAACATCAAATATCGCCCAGGGAAAGTGAATATTGATGCTGATGTGTTATCAAGGATGCCTATGAATATTGATGAACTCATGAATCAATGTACGGAAGAACACTCCTGTGATGTCAGGGAAAGACACTTATTTTTTTATCCACTTGCCCTTCGGGCAAGTGGGGGGTTCAGTTCACTTGCCCGAATTGGAAAACCACTTGCCCCGTACAATTTATGTGTTTGAAAAAAGCTAAAACATTGGTTTTTCATTTCACACACTTTATTTTGAAAATTATCATGTTATCATGAGAAAGTGTCAGACATTCACTAAGAGTGCTGGATGGCTCATTTAAATTCAATTAATTATTAAAGCCCCACTAGCTGTATCTTTTAGCATTCTTTATGTGATTTTACTTCCGAACTAAAACAAGTTTTTGGGAATGTGCTCTTTGAGGAGTTGGAATACAAGTATTATTAACTGCCCAGTGAGACTGCATGTGCAATTTTGAACAAGAAAAATAATAAATGTTTGCCCAAACGTAAAATGGCACCCCATGCAAATATAGCAAAAACTGTGTACATCTTGCATATATGCATTTGAATATTAACAGAAACAACAGAGTAGTCCAATATAATGCATAGTGTTGAATGTTTTCAACTGGGACACATATGCTTTGTTTTCTTTGTAGTATGGCGGGAAATCAAAGTAATGGTTAAAATGTAAATATACTTGTCCAATTTTTCATTCACTAAAGAATGGTTTTGTAAAGCAGTAAAAGACTATATCCTGTAAATGGGTAGAATTTAAAAAAAACAGAGAAAATAGGAAGCCTTTTTAGGTCAACAAATTTCAAGATTTACAGCTAGAGGGGCTTTCATATTCATAGAAAAAATTCTAACAGTTCAAATGTTTGTATGTTTACTTTCTTAGGGCTTAATATACAAATAATAACAGCCATTTCAACTGTACCTTCAAGGTATTTTTGCAGTTAAAAATTTTAACTTATCTATACAGAAAGAAAAAAATTTGTAGCTATAAAGGAACGTTTTGAAGCTTCTGAAAAATAATGTACTTGTCATGTTTTTACTGCGCTTATAATCATACACCAGCCCTATGAAGTTTGAATTACATTGCACTATACACCAGTATCCTGTATTTTTCTAATAACCTAGGTGGTCTCTTTAATGCACATGCGCAGACTAAATAGATTTTAAACCAACAACCTAAGGCGTCAGTGTTTTTCGATGTGTTTGAAAGCTGAATTTCTCGATGTCAAACTCGCTCCATGTCCTTCTTGACAGTCATTTTAGAATGGGAAAATTCACAAAAAGAGAGGTTGGTTGCCACGGACAAGTAACTTTTGGCTAATTGACCTGAGAAATAAGTCAGTATTCATTGAAAATTCAAAGACTGGACCCGTTGACACCAAAGCTTACTCATGACTTTCAGTGCATACGGTCTTGCCACTATTCCATTCACTGTCACTCAACAAGTTAACATCGAAGAGTACGTTTTAGTAAAAGTCCCTTTTTTGCGGTGATTTTTCACCACTGGACTTTATTTTTACATTATTATAAACGTTCATACAAAGCACAAAAACCGCTGTGTGTTTCTTTTTTTTTTACCGTATCGACATATTGTGAGACACCGTAACCTCACAGTCAATGCAATGAACTTTGGTGAACGTACGCTCAACCAGCTGAACAGCTTTTTCAGATGCAAAATCAGCGTACGGTATTTAACCGGGGTATTGTTTGAACTGCATTTTATTGAAAGCGATTGTAGGATTCTTTTCATCAACTCTTCATGCAATTTAATGAAAAATCTTATGGAAATGTTCACAATTATGATTATTTTTTGTTGTTTAAGTCCGTGTTCCCTCCCCAGACAATCGCTCTCGTGAATCTAATTTCTAGGTATTATTTTTTCACTTGTCCCGTCGGGCAAGTGGCATCGGAGGTTCACTTGCCCGAACGCGACTTTCACTTGCCCCGGCAATCGGACAACCCTTAGTGGTCTTTCCCTGGATGTCTTGGAAGCTACGGTCCAGTCAACCAAAGCAATCAACACCGGCGATGCAACATGGCTGACATCAGTGACAAATAATCCAGTGACATTAGAGGAGAACATCCTGAAGACTAAGCCTACTGTCAAACCTTTGACGAAGGAAGAAATTAAAGACGCACAACAGAAAGACACTGCAATCAATCGACTGATCGAATACAAGCTAAGTGGCCATCGACCAAGTCGAAGAGAGCTGGCGCAGAGGTGAACCGCAACAGACAACAGCACTGATGAGAGAGTGCAATACCTTAATCATCGATAAAGATGGAATTCTGCATCGAAAGACCGCAACCAGATTACAACTCATTCTGCCCCAACAATACAGACCACTAGTCTACAAAGAGCTCCATGAAGATATGGGACATCTTGGTGTGGAACGGGTAGTAACTCTGGCAAGGGACAGATTCTACTGGCCTCAGATGCAGAAAGACATAGAACAGTACATTACAAAACACTGCAGCTGTATCAAGCAGAAGAAACCAAATGTGATGGCGAGAGCACCACTGACAAACATCGTCACCACATCGCCATTTGAGATAGTATCCATCGACTATCTGCACTTGGAGAAGAGTAAGGGAGGCTATGAGTATATTCTGGTAGTAGTCGACCACTTTACTAGATTTGCCCAAGCATACCCAACCACCAACAAATCAGGTACAGCAGCAGCGGAAAAGATCTTCAACGATTTTATTCCACGTTTTGGATTTCCGGCCAGACTCCACCATGACCAAGGTACTGAATTTGAGAATAAGCTTTTCGCACAACTCCAAAAGCTTAGTGGTGTGAAAGCGTCTCGAACATCGCCTTATCACGCGATGGGGAACGGACAGGTGGAACGCCTTAACCGGACACTTCTGTCGATGTTGAAAACCCTTCCAGAAAAGCAAAAGTCCAACTGGAAAGATTCACTCAACAAAGTGGTCCATGCATACAACTGTACAAGAAATGAAGCAACCGGATATTCTCCATTCTACTTACTGTTTGGAAGATCTCCACGGTTACCAATCGATATCCTGTTTGATATCAAAGAAGACAAGCATCAAGGCGACTATCTACAATATGTAGAAAAGTGGAAAAATGGAATGCAAGAAGCATATAAATTAGCATCCCAGAATTCCAACAAGACAGCAGCGCGTGGAAAGAAGTACTACGACCAAAAAGCTCAAAGTACTGAACTCCAACCAGGTGACAGAGTGCTGGTACGAAATCTGACTGAAAGAGGCGGACCAGGCAAACTCCGATCATACTGGGAAGAACAAAATCCACGTCGTGACAGAAAGAAAAGGTACAGACAGTCCTGTTTATGAGGTTAGACCAGAAACTGGCCAAGGAAGAATCAGAGTGCTACATCGCAATCTGCTCCTGCCCTGTGATGGACTACCTGTGGAAATAGAATCTCCAACAGCGCCTACATCAACCCGCCAGGTGAGAAGACGAAGTCGGAGACAGAGACCGGACAGCCAGCCAACTGAAGAAGTCAGTGAAAGTGACAGCAGCAACACCAGTGATGAAGATGAAAATTATCATTACTACATCACACGGCCTAGCAACACTGCAGCAGTTGATGAGCAGACAGACCAAACCCAGACGGAAACACAAGTGGATCAACCTGGAGATGTCACACATCATGACTTAAATCCAGAAATTCCTAGTTTCCAGCCAGCCAGATCACCACCTGTAGTGCAGCCCCATGAAGAGCCACCAATGCCACAGAGGGACAGCACCACAGCAGCAGATCACCAAACTGAGCACCAAGTACAACCATCAAATGTACCTGAACGCTCACAAGGTGAGTCAACTGTTAATGTGCCAAATACAGACACATCAACAAGACGATATCCAGCCAGAGAGACCAGACCACCATCTATGTTAACGTATACATCGATGGGACAGCCTGAATATCACCGCATCGACCCACATGTCAACGTTGCCATGGTTACACCACCACCAGCATCGCCACGACAGCCAACGCCGATGTGGTACCCACCATATACACCACCACCAGCATCGCCACGACAGCCAACGCCGATGTGGTACCCACCATATATGCCAGCGCAGCCTACACTATATCCGTGGATGATGCCAATGATGCAACCACAACCACTAGTGTATCCACATGGTATATATCTGACACCAAACAATGCACCAATCCATTGCTGAGGACACTGCATTAGACTGAATCTGACCTGGAATGAACTGTGGTGACCTGAACGGTTTATAAACAATTGATGACCTTGATTGACCCACTTGAACTCTTAGTTCAATTAACTATTTGGCTTGAACTCATGCAATTATTTGGACACTGTTTTAATTGTTTCTAGCTAAACACTGCCAAAATACCAAATTCACTAACAAATTTGGATTTGCAACGGAATATTATGAAATTACTTGCAAAAGAATTTCAAAAACAATTGTAGACATTGTATTGTTGTACTATGTAACTCACTGAATAGACTTCTCATAGTATTGTTTACGAATGAGATGAACTCTGTGATACAAGACACTGCCATGAAATTGAACACTGCCATGCAAATGCTGAGCAATGAACTCTTATTTCAAAAGAACTGCTCAGAAGACTTACAAATTGAACAGAATCTAACATTTTGCTTCTTTTTGGCAAATGTCTGGGACGACATTTATTTAAGGAGGGGAGAGTGTTGGATGTCCAGTAAACTGACTAGAAAATTTTTGAGATCAACATGACCTACAATGATGACCTCTGGTTATATGCAAATGACTTGTGCAAATGACTTGTACAGATTTTTAAGTTTTGACAAAATTGCAAACTTAGTAATCAAGCTTTGAAAGTGACTACTGATGACGCGACATGTATCGATATTTATCAGACAATATTGGACACATGAAATAAGACAGTATTGACATGAATTATTGAATACTTTCTGACTTTTATGTAGTTGTGTAGGTTGACCCTTGGCGTGTCTCATTTTAAGTGACAAAACTAACCATGCAAGGAGATGTTACGCAACGTTTACAGACGTCATTAAGATAATCATTAATCAAAACAGAAGACCAAAGACAGACATTGTATAGACAGCCAGCATTGCACTCGAGTACAGGACATTGAAGGAAACAGACCTGACACTGCCACAGATAGACAAGACGTGTATACATTCTACTACCAGAGTAACTATCTCTGATGAGGATTTATTGTATTACGGTTTTCACTACTCCTGTCAATAAACCCAATTCATACCAATATAATCGACACCCGTGTGAGGCGTGTAAGACTTGCATAATGTGATATGGAAGGGACCATCTCCGGACGGGTATGGCTCCCACATTGTCCACTCACAGTAACACAGTAGTAAACAGCAACACAAAATCTGACAGTGGACAGTTTATTATAAGTGAATCATCGTTTATGCAAGGATAATCAGTATAAACAAAAGTTATATGTAAATAAGCACAGTCTGGTTTAAGCATGGGTGAGTGGACAATGCCATACCCATGGGAAAATGGTCCCTTCCATATCACATTATGCAAGCTCCAAGCTTGGCGCTTTTTCCCATGATTCAAATTACATGGGCAACTTCCTGTACTATTTCTATCAGTTTTTGTAAAAAATCTTGCGAGTTATAAATGGCGAAAATAGCTATTCCGGGGTAAGTGACCACAAAGCTAGCAGATATGTAAAAATCATCCTTGGTGAACTTCCCCTTTAATGGTTGTACACAGTATTCGATATATCTAATTCTGTATTTTTTCCATTTTATATTCTGAATAATTACATTAAACATATTTCACTGTCTCCAGTACATTTCATTTAAGTATTTTCACTTCATGCACTTTATCCCTTTCACACATGTTCAAATATCTGACCAGAGAACAAACACTAAATAGTCCAGGATGGGAGCTACAGTGTCATTGACGCTATTTTTTATTAAACTAATAATATTCCCAGTCGGTAAAATTTACCTAACAAATCGTTGTTTTTACAGGCTGCAATATATTTTCTACATCCCTGATGTACTGGGTATGTATGTCTGTACGTCCAGCTGTCCGCCTACTGCACCTACTTATAAGCCACTACACACCACTCCATATATTGCTTTGATATTTGTTGTGGCAGTGCATCATAGGTAACTGCAAACACGTCAGTGGTGCTGTTGCATAACGATCATGCTCGTGTCAGGGATCATTGCCAAAGGACCACTGCGAGCCACGTACTAATAGGCTGTCTCGTTTATTGTTACACTGACCAGTGTCACTGAATTAGCTTGCAAAAGAATGAAATTGTTAATCAGTGAATAAATCAACCTGTGTCTGTTTATTACTAACAATCCAGCAATGCTATTTTAACTGTGGCAACATCATGACATGAACCATGTATCTGTTAGCTGTCTATAATGGTTGCCCTCTTGTGTAGAGAATGTGCTACGAGGAAAGATTTCACAACTCGAGCAGAAAATGTTCACGCTTTCGGAATTATTGTCTTCTCTTAAGAAATAACTTGTCCGGTAGGTCTCAAATTTGGTTTTCAGGTGCTTTGGGATGACTTCATCATTGTGTGACCAAATGATGATAAGATTTCGATATGTAAATATTTGGGCCAAATTTTATCATTTCTTGTGAAAACAGCATATTTTTCAAAACTACCAGTTATGCTACTGTAAATGTAAATTTGCATATAAGCAATGAATAAATACCTAATAAATTTTGAAGAATTTTCCAAATACTGCCATAAAAATCTGTACAATAGCTCACACCTGTACAGTTAGGTTATTCTGACATGTGGCAATAAAATTCTGTGGAAAGAAGTATTTCCATAATTCAACAGACATTTGTACTCTCTGCGGCAGGGGACTTGTTGCACCTAGTACCTGTAGCTAGACTGCACATGGTGCAATTTCATTGATGGAATTGTGTTCCGCTATTGAAATAGAGAAATGTTTCAAGACATGATAAAAACTTATATTTGCAAGCTGCTCAAAGTCAGTGGCTGTGCCTGGTAAGCTATGTGTTCTGAAATATAATGAAATCTGGACTATTATATAACATTACAAGGCTTTAATTTGTACAATATTTACCATGGGAACATGCAATTATTTCCTTGAAACAGACAATTTAATCTAGTCCACACCTTTACCAAGTACTGCATTACGATGACACAAGGACATATCACCCCTTACAGAAAGAACCCAGGCATAGCTTTAATAATGAGCACTTTATTACAACAGAATTTAACAATTGGTGCAGCCCTTCAGGATATATTACAGAGAAGTAATTAAAATGACAACTGAAAAGAAATATGGACGAAATTGATGTTTGTTGTATGTAGATTGTCAAGGAACAGATAGGTTATGTCAAAGGTCAACATGTCACATGTCAAAGGACAGAAACCATGTGGCCTGAATTACTGGCTTTGTGTTTGTTTCAAAATGACTCAGTGCTGACTAGTGGAGTGCTGGTTGGCCCTAGATGATGCAAGTGAAAAGTTTACACATTAATAAAAGAACCTCCCCATAACAAAATCGTCCCCACAATGTCTTCGGCAATTAAAGGAAATTTTATGATTTGGAATTTCATTACCGTAAAAAGCACTTTTACAAACACTTGGATAAAAAGTGGTCAGTGAATAAAATACAACATCATGAAAAATTTTAGTGTAACATGAAACCTCACTTTTGTCCATTCAGCTGAATCAATGCATGCCTGTCAAGTTTTGTATTTGATTCTGCAGCCATCATTACTTCAGAATGCACACACTGGACACTGTGAGACAAAAGTATCAATGGTTTGAAATTTGTTAAGTCAGTCTTACCTTACTGACATCGCTTTGGTTCAGCCCTGGCAATGGTTTTCAATAGAGTGGTTAGGTCTATACACTTGGAAATGGGGTTGAAGAGTTGAGAAGGTATGCAGTGCAACAAATGAAGTCATACAAATGAAATACCATAAAATACTAGTATTTGTCATGGAAATTCCGAAGTCATGGCTGGGATATCAGTTTCATATGCTTTGGCAGATTTAAATCATATCTCTTACATTTTAAATATCTCTCAAGTAAATTTTGGATGTACATAATTTTCATCAGCTGATAAAATAATTTTAAATAATGCACAATGCGGGCCCATCAAGCATCATTAGGGGCAACATCAAAAGTTCAATATAATAAATCTAACTTAATTGCTTAAGTTTGGCCTCAGACCCCCCCACCCCCCCTTCTAACTTAACTGACCTAAAATTGAAAAACATTGCGGACTCATACCCTGTACTTATTCTTTCAAACGACGAACCAATGTACCATTGAATTAAATAAAAATTAAAAACCTTATAAAGTAACAAAAATACGGGTGACTGGATCGGTTTTAGCGTACAAAAACAGCCTTGAAAACGTAAAATTTGCCAAAAGACGTTAAATTGTTTTGACTGCACAGAAATTAATTTGGCCAAAAACCCCCACCCCCAACTTAAGCAATTAAGTTTTTTTCAAACATCGATCTTTTGACGTCGCCCTTAACAGTCCTTAAATTGAAATCATCCACTGATGCCACTATAGGTGAAATTAGAACTTAAAGGGAGGTGGTCATTGGAACTGCGCTTAAAGGTCGCTAGGGACCCCTATGACCAATGTAAACACTGTATCCAAGGTATGTTGTCGATTGATGAAAGTTATTGGTCATAATGTTCATCGTAAAAATTTAAATGTTGCAGCGGTGTTGACATATATCTATATATAGCACACTGTCTGTAAACAAGAAGTCACACATGCTCAGTGCCAATGAGCCCTTCCCTTTAATTATTTCCATATTTCACAACAATTAAATGGCACCAATTTGCAATGCGATTGTAAAAAAATTTGGTTCAACATTTTCAGTAAAAAATTGTCTGAAAAAAGCAATTAATTGCAGGATTGTGATAATTGTAAAGATGGTAATTCATCTTAATGGGCATTTACCTTTTGAAATTCCTTTCAAGCATTTACATTTGGACATACAATTTATGAGTATGGGTAACACATAATAGAGGCTGTTATCAAACATTATGAGGTAATGTTAGAGTCTTAATACAGCTCGTTTGATTTTATACCACGGGCTATTTCAAAATAAACTGTTATAGCGCCCTCTATGCACAGGCCTAAAAATACTTTTGTATTTCCTAGCTCCGAATATCTAGGGTTGAAAGTTGTTCTTTCTGCCAAGTGCTGTTTCAACATAGAATGTCGGTATTACAGCGTCGTCCATGCCAAAGCTTTAGAATGCTTTTTTATTTTCTTAAACTTGCAGTAAGATTGCCATAGATACAACAGGAATCAGCAGAGTGGCAAGACAAGAAATTCATGTAATACATACAGTGCAATCTATTCACAGAAGTGAAAATATTCTTTTAGTACTCTATTTCATAGACTTTTCAAATATTTTGCAAAAAAAAGAGCAATATACACTTTAAAGAAATATGTAATACATCTGACTTATTCTTTAAAAATCTTACACTATATGTTTCATAGATTTCTGTCGTCTTCTCTTGCAGAAAATGATGTACGGGAGAAATACCAATGCAATGCAGAAGCCATGGAGCAAGACACACATACTCATGTCCATTCCACTAAGCCCAAGCCCAAATATCCCGAGCCGCCTGTTTTTCAGCTCTTCCAGTCTGAGTTCATGCTCTCGCTGGAGCCTGTGTTTTGCTACAGTTTGAATGTTGCGAACTTTGACCTCTGAGTCCATGACCCGGCTGAGCTGATCCAGGGCTATGTTGTTGATGTGGTAGTAATCCTTCAGGAATGTGAGCACCTTACTTTCCTGCCATTCAGAATCCTCAGATTCCTTACAGAAAGGACACAGCTCCATCGGAGGAAATTGAATCTTTGGATGCTCCGGATCCTCCGTTTTGTCTCCATGTAGTCTCTTGTTGGCTTGATTGTGAGCTCTCCATAACCAAAGGACTGCATCATCCGGTGTCTTTACTGTAGAGTCTATAGTAACAGCCATCTTTCCAAAGTTTTCTGCACATTCCCGGCAGCCAAAGTACTCTGCGATGTATGCGCTCATCGCCGGTAAAACTTCAAGTTTTTCGTCAAGTCTGTCTGTAAACACAAGTGTGAAAAATCTTTTTACTTCAATTATCTGGAAAACTATTATACGTAATGCTTGCAGCGTGACACAATAATATTATGTAGTGTAAGTAAGGATGTGAATGGGTATTGTTTGATGATACACTTTAAAATGAAACGGTTTTACTGTACATCTTATTCAATGCCAATGGACAATATTTTACTCTAAGATTAAGCAGGGAAACAGCAGAAAATGGAAAAGTTTATATGCATAATTCTTTCAATCCATGGATTCAGAACCGTTTCTGATGTTGAGTAGTAGGTCTCCAAAAATTTCTATTATTCTGATCCATACAGTTCTACGGAATAAACAATATAGCAGCCATGCAAACTACTCTGCATCATATAGTACACTGACTAGTTTTTCAGAAATAATGAAGGAATTATCAAAACTTGCCTTGAAAGAATGACTTGAGACAGTACATAATAAAGACAAAAAAATGTTTATTTCTAATTGCTTTTCTGACAAAACCTGTTTAAACCCAAAATGCTTAATGGTCCAAGGAGTTATCAGTAGTGAAACTGAAGGTCTTTAGTACCTAATGTTAAAGGGCAAGTAGTAACTTTAGATGGTATGTTTTAACTTCTTTTGTTTTCTAATGTTAAAAGGGACAAAGTCGGCCATTTTTTCATGAATTTTGTTTGATACTAGATACTACTTACATTGTTTGACATGTTGAAAGATAATGAACTGGTGACCATGCATATATTTGACCCTGGTTTTAGACATAATACATGAAACCATCGCGAGAATGAATTAATGGTCATGACCATTAATTCTTTTTTGCAATGGTTTCATTTAATTTGTCGAAAACTGGGATTGAATATATGCATGGTCACCCATGCATTCAGTATCTTTCAACATGTCAAACAATACAGGTAGTATGTCTGTCATATGAAACAAAAATTATGAAAAATGGCCAACTTTGTCCCTGGCAACTGCAAGTTGTTCTACTTCCGAAAGCATATTGAAACATCCACTGTTTAGTCTGTCAACACAGCTGTTGATGTGTAAAATGCATTTTATTGATAAAATTTTAATTCTTGTGCAGACCAGAATTTCACTTGTCGACAATAACAATGAAGTCTACACATGTACAGGCTGAGAATATCTGCGTATCTCAACTTGTTTTAGGGAGTAGAACAAGATACTGTATTGACATTTGATAACAAAATTAGCGAAAAAATCATCGAAACTTACAGCTACTGTAAAACAAAACCATCAAACTTACAATATTTATGGGTGGTTGCAGCACTGACTGTCAGGCTGTGGAATAAAGTCCATAGTCCACAGGGATAACCTCTGTAGATTTCCTGGCTTCCCTTACAACCAACCCACATCAACCTGGCTGGCAAGTATGTATCAGGCGCCTTTGAAAAAAATTACAGTGAAAACAGGATGAGGCTACAGTAAATAAATTGTATTTTGTTTTGCATCCACTCAAATTTGCCCAAGGTAGGTGGGTAAACATTTCAAAAACACATGCAAAAACTTTAACAAAAGAAATCTATATGCCATTATTTGACAGTTTTCTGTTACATGCTCATTTCAGTAATTGCAATTTTACATTATCACATGTTTCAATGGTTGTAATACAAGCAACCTGGTGGCTGATACAGCTCCGCTGTGTGATGTAGAGTGTAACTATTTGAGACACGTGTTGCTGAAGGTGGAAATTTTTAATAGCTCACTTCAGGATTGTCTGACCAAATATGGTTGCAAAATACATAATTGAAGATTTCATCATAATTTGAACATATCAAATTTAGATCATCCCTTATATCAAAGCTATCAGCAGAGTAGTTTATGATCAACTTTTTTGACCAAAAACGGCAAAGATTGCCCCAAAAATACAAAATTGCAGATTTAATCATAATTTCAATACATCACATTAACATAATGCCTTAAAACGCCATGCCCGTATATATCCGTACACGCCCAACTCACGCTCAGCGCCATGCACGGATATATCCGTACGCGGCCTGAGGTTCGCTCAGGCAAAGTTTGGAACTTGATTTCCCGCGTTTAACAGGTCACCTGACAAATAAATCCATTCTTTACCCTTTGAACCCACTTCAGGTCCATATAAGGACTAAAATTATGACATCATCAGTTGTAGCTACGGCAATTTCCAGTAATTGAGCGACCTTTCGAGGAAATCGGGTCGACTATTTTTAACGTGAATCAGTCCCGATCGATCAACCATATTAGGATTTTGTTCATTTGCATAAAAAATTTACATACATTAGTATTCAGAACGTACTCCAGCCAATCACGCCACGGAATTCACGCGTCAATCGAGCGATTTCCCGCCCTTTGTTATGAAAATCACGACCTTTTCCTTTCAAATGTAGATTCAGGGGTCAAAATCTCTGCTCGGGGATACCCTACAACATAAAAACATGAGATCACAAGCCAAACTTACTTCCTGGTTGAGAAGAAAAATTTCACCGGTGCTTTTTGAAATATTAAATTTTGATTTTGGCGCCTTCACGGTATTTCGACGACAGACGGACGACAAGGCGCGAATGACACATGCATATACACAGACGACAATTTCTGTTACGACTGGGGTTGTCGAGTCGACTGCACGAGTAGACTGTCGCCAGTACAAAGGCAACACCAGGCAACCTTGAGAGCGAAATGTCGTCGATTAGGGGTAAAGACGGGTGCTTTCTTCTTCAATGCCGTGTCCTTATCACGATGAATGGGGCAGTTTGACGGCCCCGTTAATCCAATATACGAGACTGCCGGCCTATGCGAAAAATTTCCTGGCCGGCTTCGGAACGCGGGGATCCGTCTGTGAAAACTGTCTCAAGCAAATGGTAAGTCACTCATTTGTGATTGCTATCTATACGTAACACCTTGGTAATCGATTATTTTCGCCAGTATAGCTATGTCTGGTCCTTATAGTTCGTCATTTGCCATGTAGGCCTACAAGTGTTTTCTTCATTTTGCCGTGATCTGAACTTTTTATGAGAAATAGAGAATCGCGGTTGGACATGGATAAAGCTTTCTGACGTCGTGTAGTAGGGTATTGTACCATGGATCTATTTTTGTACATCCACGATTGCACTGCTTCCAATTTTACAAGTGCATAGTCAACGAGTGCCTTGTGATTTTTCACCTATTGCCACGGAGGTGGCAAGTGTGTTTTCTTAATTTTGCCATAGTCTCACATATTAAAAAGAATCGCGTATGGATAAAGCTTTCAACAAACGTCGTAGAGTATACTTTATGGCTTCAAATTTCACAACTACAAATTTAGGTATCTGACAGTCTGTGATAGTAAGGACTCGTGATCTTTGACCTTTTGCGACGGAGGTGGCAATAGGAAAGACAATGAAAGACTCATGTTTTGTGTTTAGTTGAAGCCTAAAGCTTTAGTATGAAAATGAAAACATCTCTGTGTAATGAAAATTGGAAAGTAATCAGAGTTACCAAAATGATAGTTTTCGTAGTGTGATGAAATAAAGATTGACAGAAAATTAAATTACTTGCTTATATAATGAAAATTAAAGCACAATAAGTTAAATATAAACAACACTGGTCCACTATGTTTTATGCTACCATAAAACTATTGGATTGACCATGACAAAGACCATGCAGTCTATCACAGAGTGGCCGTGCATCAATGAACGAACTGTATGTCTCCTTTAACTTTTCAGTCATCTTGCAAGCTTCATCAATCTGATAGGACACCGGCAGGTTGTCCAGCAGAACCAGAGGTAAATTCAATAACTTGTAATTGAAATAAATATGATATTTTCTGCCTAAGTATTGTTGCCTGCATGGAATTCTTAATATTATGAAAAACTTTAGAATCATACTCATAAAAATGACAGTAACGTAGGCTGTAGAAGGCTCATCACGGTGCCCTTTATAGTCATGAACAAGACTATACATGTGTGTAGGCATTGTTAAAAATTGTTCAGATCTGAATGGAGCTTGTGGTATCAATTATACAATTTTTTTTTTCAGTCATATGTTGCAACCGATTGTGACTGGTCGACACAAGCAAACCTGCCACAATCAACACAAAAGTTTTGTGGTGTAAGTTTCTTCTCCATTTTAGAGTGGGTTTTGATGTGTACGATAGATCAAAGGCAAGCCTATTGACATTATCATTGGATTAATTAGTCCCCACGGACACCGTCCGGGGGGACTTATAGGTTTGGTCATGTCCGTGCGTGCGTGCGTGCGTCCGTGCGTGCGTCCGTCCGTTCACGCAGATATCTCAGAGATGCAAGGAGCGATTTCATTCAAACTTGGTACAAGGATTACTTCATATGTCATACAGATGCACGTCGATTTGTTTTGTGATACGATCCAATATGGCCGCCAGGCGGCCATTTTATTACGATATTTTCATGTACAGAGCCATAACTCAGACATGTTTCAACCAATTTTATTCAAAGTTGGTACAAGGACATTGACCAATGTCATAGATATGCACGTCGATTTGTTTTGTGATACGATCCAATATGGCAGCTAGGCAGCCATTTTATTACGATGTTTTCATGTACAGAGCCATAATACTCAGACATGTATCAAGCGAATTTATTCAAAGTTGGTACAAGGAGATTGACTACTGTCATACATATGCATGTCAATTTGTTATGTGATACGATCCAATATGGCTGCCGTGCGGCCATTTTATTACAATTTTTTCATGTACAGAGCCATAACTCAGACATGTTTCAGCCAATTGTATTCAAAGTTGGTACAAGGACATTGACCAATGTCATACAGATGCACGTCGATTTGTTTTGTGATACGATCCAATATGGCCGCCAGGCGGCCATTTTATTACAATTTTTTCATGTATAGAGCCAAAACTCAGGCATATCTCAACCGATTTCATTCCAAGTTGGTACAAGGACATTGACCTATGTCATACATATGTACGTCTATTTGTTTTGTGATACGATCCAATATGGCCGCTAGGCAGCCATTTTATTACGATGTTTTCATGTACAGAGCCATAATACTCAGACATGTATCAAGCGAATTTATTCAAAGTTGGTACAAGGAGATTGACTACTGTCATACATATGCATGTCAATTTGTTATGTGATACGATCCAATATGGCTGCCGTGCGGCCATTTTGTTACGATTTTTTCATGTACAGAGCCATAATACTCAGGCATATCTCAACCGATTTTATTCAAAGTTGGTACAAGGACATTAATCAATGTCATACATAGTAGGTCTTTCTTGTATGTAGGTCATTCTTGGCCATTGAGCGCTATCTGTATCAAAGTATTTTATCACAGACCTAATTAATGAAGAGGACTCTATCCTCTCTGAGGACATGTAATCAAAGTACCCATTAACAAGTGGGGACTGTGTCATCAACAATGACTTGTTCTTTTGACTCTTTGCAAGTCCCCACCTTTTTAGTCCCACGGACACCGTCCGGGGGGACTTATAGGTTTGGTCATGTCCGTGCGTGCGTGCGTCCGTCCGTGCGTCCGTCCGTTCACGCAGATATCTCAGAGATGCAAGGAGCGATTTCATTCAAACTTGGTACAAGGATTACTTCATATGTCATACAGATGCACGTCGATTTGTTTTGTGATACGATCCAATATGGCCGCCAGGCGGCCATTTTATTACGATATTTTCATGTACAGAGCCATAACTCAGACATGTTTCAACTGATTTTATTCAAAGTTGGTACAAGGACATTGACCAGTGTCATAGATATGCATGTCGATTTGTTTTGTGATACGATCCAATATGGCCGCCAGGCAGCCATTTTATTACAATTTTTTCATGTACAGAGCCATAACTCAGACATGTTTCAACCAATTTTATTCAAAGTTGGTACAAGGACATTGACCAATGTCATAGATATGCAAGTTTATTTGTTTTGTGATCGGATCTAATATGGCCGCCTGGCGGCCATTTTATTACGATTTTTTCATGTACAGAGCCATAACTCAGACATGTTTCAACCGATTTTATTCAAAGTTGGTACAAGGACATTGACCAATGTCATAGATATGCATGTAAATTTGTTTTGTGATACGATCCAATATGGCCGCCAGGTGGCCATTTTATTACAATTTTTTCATGTACAGAGCCATAACTCAGACATGTTTCAACCAATTTTATTCAAAGTTGGTAAAAGGACATTGATCAATGTCATAGATATGCATGTCGATTTGTTTTGTGATACGATCCAATATGGCCGCCAGGCGGCCATTTTATTACAATTTTTTCATGTATAGAGCCAAAACTCAGGCATATCTCAACCGATTTTATTCCAAGTTGGTACAAGGACATTGACCTATGTCATACATATGTACCTCTATTTGTTTTGTGATACGATCCAATATGGCCGCTAGGCAGCCATTTTATTACGATGTTTTCATGTACAGAGCCATAATACTCAGACATGTATCAAGCGAATTTATTCAAAGTTGGTACAAGGAGATTGACTACTGTCATACATATGCATGTCAATTTGTTATGTGCGGCCATTTTGTTACGATTTTTTCATGTACAGAGCCATAATACTCAGGCATATCTCAACCGATTTTATTCAAAGTTGGTACAAGGACATTAACCTATGTCATACATATGTAGGTCTTTCTTGTATGTAGGTCATTCTTGGCCATTGAGCGCTATCTGTACAAAGTATTTTTATCACAGACCTAATTAATGAAGAGGACTCTATCCTCTCTGAGGACATGTAATCAAAGTACCCATTAACAAGTGGGGACTGTGTCATCAACGATGACTTGTTTAAATATGTATTACATCACTGAGACTAGGCATGGAAAAGAAAGAATCATTGAAACAAGCATCCTACATTGATATTTACTTATGAGAAAAATTAAACTAAGTGGTTTTGTGCAAGATTGCTCATTGATTTTGATTTTGAATTTGATTTTATAAAACTTTACTTTGATATATTTAACATGGCTTATAATTAGGTACTGTACAATGCCTATTTCAGGAGGAGACTAGAGAAGAAGATGAGAAAACCAGCACAACTTATAATGATAACAAGGTAACTAACTCCTTAAAAAGTATGAATTACATATTAATATTCATGTATTTACCTCTAATAGGCATGTTATGTTCATAGCAATTATAGTTGTGGTTTGAAGGTAAGGGAAATTAGGTACAGTCTTTTTACTGACATATTCACTGTCACACTAAATCAATGAATTGTTATTAATGCTGGGTTATATTCAAACTACTTAAATCAACATTTGTGATACCGTACAAAGCAGATGGACGGTGCCAGCTTCACTTTCTTTTTCCATCAGAAATCAAGAAGAAAGTTTCCTCTAATGCCCCAGTAAATTGTGTTGCAGTGGCTTCGCCCGCTGTTATTTTATTTTGGCTGTTTGAACATAACTGTAAACATCTGGCTTTGAAAGGCTTTGATTGAGAAAGTTTTATTTGAACATTGCTTCTGTCATACATACAGAATATTTGCAAACAAGATAAACATGATGAAGGTGACCATTGATGTCATAAAGAAAGCTGTGAAAATAAAGTATGTAGAATTCAAGTAAGCTATGTCAAGTACACAATAATTGAATTAGCAGGACAGGCAGATAAGAATAATATTTAATTCTCTTGTGTTCTGACATATCTCTGTCTTTTTCTCCGCTATAGGATAAAGAAAAAATACAGAAACTACAAAATGAAGTGGAAAGGTTGAAGACGGAGATGGCGGAGATGTATTCCACAAGAGAGAAGAGAATCAAGGCTGCTAGAGAAATTGCTAAATTAGAAAATTCTGAAATTTATCAGCATGCAAATCTTCTCTGTAGTAACCAAGATAGGTATTCCGTTCAAAATTTAGCTGACATTGACCTGGCTGGCCTCTTGTCAGAGCGGAATCCTGTTTTGGTTTCTTTTCTGGAGGAGATTTGTATGCCAAATACTGGAATCCAAAGTAACACTCAGTATCTTGCACATGCTGTAGAACTTATTTATGGGGCCAGACATCACAGATTCATTAGTCCTTTCATGTCAGCAGTCCAGGTGGTTTTATTTAGTCTAACTAGAAGCCGCCTGGCTGTTGACCTAATGGGTCATGTGACGGCTGGCCCTTGCTATGACGTTATCAACAATATTCTTTTCAAAGGTACTTTTGATTTTCCACAGGCACCAGAAGGGTTGGTTGAATTTTCTTTTGATAATGAACAACGAACAACAAAGAATTACATCAACAGAGATGGCAACAAGGTTACTTTAGATATATTTACAAACATAATTGCTTCTCAGCTGGATCCAGACTCATCTCTTCAATATGAGTCTGGGTTGAAACCGAGCGAGTGGCCGGAGATATCAGAGACTGATGTAACCAATAGAGAGGACAGTATGATAAGTTTAATTCAGTTATTGAAAATCAATAGCCTCATATGTTAATAATTTAATTTCATCTGCTGCAGTAGTTGTGAATTCTGAACACACATCACAGACTGACAATATTGACACATATTTACAACGACAACATAACAATGACAGTACCGAGATTGCCCTAAGTGTGGATTCATCCACACAAAGGGTGAATCTCGAATTGCAAAGTGTCGAAACTGTGGCATTTGGATAGGTAAGTACAGAAGAGAAATGGAAAGAGAGAAAAAAAGAACAACATTCATCAACCTAAGCAGAGAGAAATGAGAAAGAAGAGGAAATTATCAATTCATGAATGCACTGGAGAAGTGAAGATCGATCATGAAGGTAAACAAACTACCCAAATTATTCAGCTCGATAAACAATCACAAAAAGATATAAATAAAGTTAATATTTTTGTAATGTCCCCTATTTTTGTTAATCCAAATTGCCCTGAATCAGTTAAAGAAGTCCTCCATTATATTGGGAAATTAGCTAATATTAAACAGTATGTCAATGAAGGGAAAGGGAATGGGACTTGTAAATTCAGGGAATGGGTTATAATCAGGTGTGATGGCTTGCCATATGTAATTATCAGGAAAATTTTATCGTCAGATCATGAGGGAATATTTTCATGGGTTGTTTTAAGGACGGGAATTTTACATGAAGAAATTAATTCAGTTAAATCATTTGTTAAGGCATATTGGGAAGTAATTTACAGGGACTTTGCTTTCACTCAGGGATACTCCTCAGACAGATCACTTGAATTTGTGAAGAAGTGTTCAGATCATCATGTTTCCTTTGACCTTCTTCACAAATTCAGGGATTGTCTTTGGAGTGAACTGTTACATGAATTTCATGTGAGTAATCCCACTGCTGATGTATCTGCCAGTTCATTTTTGGCTGGTTAAGTGCAGCAGCAGTGAGTGATCCTCACTTGAATTTCCTGTACAGTATATTACTACGTCATTTACAGGGAATATTTCTCTTTCGGCAGGGTTCCAGACAGAATAATATGGTCATCCTGAGAGCTGGGAGACGCCTTATCCGCACCTTGTGGCACGGTCGAAATCATCCGTATTATCAACTTGTTGATGTATACGATGAGATTGACCGTGCCAGGTATCCACCAATGCTTCTCCATACACTGGAGAAGTATGAGGCCATTTCACGATGTGGCAGGCCTGATGCCCATCAAGGTGCGGATGCTGTGCTGGAGGAGTATAACAAAAACATCAAGGCCTGGGCTCCTCCAGTACCAGACTCAGGTAAGTGGTTGGTGATCTGCAGCAGGTACGACCATCTGGCCAGTCTGAGAAAGACAGTCTTCTCAGTCCTTTCCCTTGCAAACCCTGAGTCATTGGAACGTAGTTGTTCTGACTACACCAATGATTTGATGGGTTTCAGGAGAAAACTGAGACAGACTTGTTATGTCAAGTATCAGTCTGGCCGCACTCCTATTACCATCACAGGAGATGCTGGAGATACCAACTTCAGCAATTTTAACATTAATACCGAAAGAATCCGTCAGGCCATGATTGTCTGTACCGGTGCCTATCCAGGCACCGGAAAAAAATCACAACTGTTCGTTACCCTCGCCGAAAGACACGAAAGTGAAAAAGATGAAAAAAAAACAAATGCCACACTTCGACACGAATGCTTGACTATCATACAGCACTTACCAATGACCAACAGAACTACATTGCACACACAACTCAAACAAGCTACAACAAAAGCAAAGCTTCTTGATTTATTGCACAGTTTGCGTGATTTGCAAGGGACAATTACTGAGGTGTTTGAATTTGAAATGCAACAATGATGCATTTCATTTTCAAACACCTATATCCCTTGCTAATGTGGCAAACTGTGTAATAATCAGAATTTTTGTCACTACTGGCATGACACTAATAATATTTAAGTCTTCATATTACTGCACAGATACATATACAATTTTACTTTCCTTCATTTTGCTCCATTGCGTAAGTTATTGCTTTATATTATCTTTTCTTTGTCTATTTTTTTGTTTTAGTTTTATTTATTTTGAAGATTTTATCCATATGTATATATTTTTTGCATTTATTTATTGATCTATTCATTTATCATATTTTCAATATTATTTTCAGTCCTCTTGAGGTGAAAAGTACATCTGATATTTTTCAAAAATTTGTGCTTGGTTCCCAGCTGAGAAGTCCAAGATTGATGAGGTCAAATTGAAAGACATACACGTTGAATCAATATTATATGAAATTAAAATTTAAATTTATGACTATAGCTGATTTTGAGAAAGGTCTTTTCATAATGTGATTCAAATATAAATTCCATAGCATTATTGTTTTTTAATTTACTCTAATTACCATCATCTTATTCAGAAAACCATATAAAACTTTCAATTTGACCTCATCATCTTGAAATACTAATTAACCCTTTTACACTTACCAAAAGTCTCCAAAGTTTTTGTGTGTGTGTATGACTTTTCTGTTGATCACAGAAAATTGAATGTATTGTCTGTTCACAAAATAACTTCTTGTGGAATGATGTAAAAGGGTTAATTTGGCTTTTATGTGATCAAAAACTTTGCTTTGCTTCTGTATTCATTTAATGTTTATTACTTGTTGCCATCTTCTGCAGGTTTCCAAATAAACACCAAAATCACTTATCAACCAGCTGTTTCTTCTTTATGTTTATAAAACTAATCATGAAAAACATTTTCTTAACACAAAACATTAAAAACCGAATTAAATTAATAAATAATAATGATGTCCATGACTGACAAGACAGTGTATTATTTGGAAGCCTGGTCAACTAACACTTCTGATGCAATTATTATATTTTCCTGATATATTATATTATATTATATTGTATTATATTATATTATATTATATTATATTATATTTCAGAGACTTTATCATGACAGATTATATTTATATATATTTTTTAACATTGTGCAAGATACAGAGTGTTGCTATCACGCCTATTTAACGATTTTAAATCAATTTCTTGAAGGAATCATGTGACATTTTTAATTAAATGATACACTATTAATAACAATATTCTAAAATGCATAATGGATTCCAGTATTTAAAAATCCTGCTTTTATTTTTGAATGTTTGTGTGTGTGTGCGTGTGTGTGTATGAAAATGACAGTAACTTTGTGTGAATGTGTTTATTTTGCAGCCTTGATTCTCTCATATGACAGTGATTATTGATACCCTATATTTCATATTTCAATTGTGTTTTGTAAAGTTTAAGTAAAGTAAAGTAAAGTAAGCCTTTATTGAAATCGTATCCCAGTTTGGATCTTGATCATAAAGTACAATAAAGGTTTTGCAAAAACAACAATGAAAGAGTATATATAATATATATAAATATAAATATCTATACATGAGGTCAACATATTAAGGTTCATAAATAGTTTACTTTGTCTTTTTAGTCCCCACGGACACCGTCCGGGGGACTTATAGGTTTGGTCATGTCCGTGCGTGCGTGCGTGCGTGCGTGCGTGCGTCCGTCCGTTCACGCAGATATCTCAGAGATGCCTGAAGCGATTTCATTCAAACTTTGTACAAGGATTACTTCATATGTCATACAGATGCACGTCGATTCGTTTTGTGATACGATCCAATATGGCTGCCAGGCGGCCATTTATTACTATTTTTTCATGTACAGAGCCATAACTCAGGCATGTTTCAACTGATTTTATTCAAAGTTGGTACAAGGACATTGACCAATGTCATAGATATGCACGTCAAGTTTTTTTGTG
This sequence comes from Ptychodera flava, assembly GCF_041260155.1. Classification (NCBI taxonomy): domain Eukaryota; kingdom Metazoa; phylum Hemichordata; class Enteropneusta; family Ptychoderidae; genus Ptychodera; species Ptychodera flava. Next base: position 17,534,166 of record NC_091943.1, read on the forward strand.
ATACGATCCAATATGGCCGCCGTGCGGCCATTTTGTTACGATTTTTTTCATGTACAGAGCCATTACTCAGGCATGTTTCAACAGATTTTATTCAAACTTGGTACAAGGACATTGACCAATGTCATAACTATACACATCAATTTTTTTTGTGATACGATCCAATATGGCCGCCGTGCGGCCATTTTGTTACGATTTTTTCATGTACAGAGCCATTACTCAGGCACGTTTCAACAGATTTTATTACAAACTTGGTACAAGGACATTGACCAATGTCATAACTATACACATCAATTTTTTTTTGTGATACGATCCAATATGGCCGCTGTGTGTGCGGCCATTTTGTTACGATTTTTTCATGTACAGAGCCATAACTCAGGCATAACTCAACTGATTTATTCAAACTTGGTAAAAGGACATTGACCTGTGTCATACACATGCACATTGATTTGTTTTGTGATACGATCCAATATGGCCGCCGTGTGGCCATTTTATTACATTTTTTCATATCCAGAACCATAACTCAGACATGTATCAAGCGAATTTATTCAAAGTTGGTACAAGGAGATTGACCAATGTCATACATATGTACATTAATTTGTTTTGTGATACAATCCAATATGGCTGCTGTGCGGCCATTTTGTTATGATTTTTTCATGTACAAGCCACAGCTCAGGCATATCTCAACCAATTTTAATCAAATTTGCTACAAGGACATTGACCTATGTCATACATATGTACATTTATTTGTTTTGTGATACGATCCAATACGGCCACTGTGTGGCCATTTTATTATTATTTTTTCATGTCCTGAACTACAACTCAGACATGTATCAAGCAATTTTATTCAAAAGTATTTTTATCACAGACCTAATGAAGAGGACTTTATCCTCTCTGAGGACCTGTAATCAAAGTACCCATTAACAAGTGGGGACTGTGTCATCTACGATGACTTGTTCATTTTGTCTTGTCTGAGTTTAAAACATGTATGTATGTATTTTCCCAATTCACACAATGATGCTTTATCTGTCCTTGAAAAGATGCTTACAAGGTCTTGTGTGCCTCTGAATGCGTTTTTACAAATGTTTAGTTTACTGAAAAAATCACGTCTAATGTCTGTGTATCCTTTGCAATGAAAAAGAAAATGTATCTCATCTTCTACTTGTTTGTTTTGGCAAATTGCGCATGCTCTGTCTATGACATCAAGGTTTCTATATCTACCTGTTTCTATGTGTAGTATGTGTGCACTAATGCGTAACTTGGACAGGGCTGATCTGTGATCTGGGTTTTTTATAACATGAAGGTAGCTTTCGAGAGAGAAATCTTTTTTCAACTCTCTGTATGTGCGAAGTTTATTTTTATGGTGCCCTGTCTGGTATCATCATGAATCAATTCAAATGCACATTTTTCAAATAGCTGTTTAACTTTTACATTGAAATTAGTTTTAAACTGTTTGTCATTTTCTATCTTTGACACTGATTCCACGCTAAACAGTATAATTGTAAAATAAAATTCCTAAAAATTGAAGTTGTTTTTGAAAACGTTTTATTGGCTTTAAAGTATCATTTATCAATTAAAGTCATGAAAAATAGTCTCAGGGGACCCAAACACATTTCCAATTTTACGTGAACAACGTGTTTCATACTAGGAAGAAAAATATGCATCAGATACGTTAACAGTCTTTGATGATTAACCTCCTAAAAAGCAATGAACATTAAATAAATGAATACATTTGTTACAAAAAGGCAACACCTAGAGGGATTCACTTCAATCGTATAACGATGTAGGTCAAGTCGAAAATTGGGAAAGTGTTGCGACGAAATCCGACGGACAGGGTAATTTTTTCACACAGAAAAGAACGAATGTGTTCCAATTATCATAGTAAAATCAAGACATCGAGAAGAAGGTGGCAGCATTACTTTATGCAATCTCTATCATAGGTACAAAATAGGTTTATATTTAACATTGATCAAAACTGCCAGATAAAAGCAGAATAACGTATAATTTAATTGTAGTCGTTTGTTAACGTATCTGATGCACTATTGTTTCCAGTCGATGTCACTGTTCTTTTATACTGAGTCTACGAGTTTAACACGAACAAACTGATTTCAAACACTTAACACGCTCTAGAACCTCTAAACCTTGAAAACGGTTTTAAAATGTGAAGCTCAAACTAACACGAAAACGAAAAATCATTGTTCTTCCGCATCACATGCTGGAATTTCTGCTGTAGATGTGGGAATCACATTTTTAACTCCTATAAACACCGACTTTTAATTGTATTTTTAATAACGCAACTTGAGTTCAACGTCAATTCAATTTCATGTTAGAAAAAGTGTCGAAATCGTAAATATTTTCAGGAAACATGTACTTAACGTATCTGATGCAGACTACACACTATGTCAGAATGCTTTTTTCATTGGCTCAGATATATATATTCTGTGGTATCTAAGGACACACATCTAAGAAATGCACAACGTCATGCAGTCTAAGTTAGTATCATGATTTATTCCGAGCCACGAACAGCAACAAAAGCCATTATTTTTTCGTAGTCTTCTTCTGCAAGGACAAATTGACGCCTGCTTTTCCCTGTTGGTTTCGCTCATCTATGGTGCAGATTATATCATTTGGTTTAATCCACAAGGCATCGGCTCTTGCTGGCCATTTGTATGTCGGGTGTTTATTTTTCCCATGCGTTGGCTCCATGAATGTTATGTTATAATCGTCGTCATTCTCGTCATACTCAATTACTTGACCAACGTACCACTGACAATCATACAGGGCTGCAACATAATCGCCTTCCGCGGCAATGACATTGACATCCTCACGGCTGCGGCTTGTACATGTAACTGTAGCAGATGATGAGTGGTTTTCTGTGGGCGATGCAGCGTTTTTCTTGTTACTCCTGGTCCATCCTTCACACAAATCACCAACGAGACATCTTTGACAGTAACAAGAAACGTCTCTGGTGTAAAGTTGACCTTTGGATGGATAAACCGCGTGTATTTTCATGGTACCGGGTATAGTTTTAAAAGTACACATCTCTAGCTCTTCGGATGTTGCTTTGTATTCGGGCTCTGAATAAAATCGATAATGTATCGATTTTTCATTTCTTGAAGCCCACGCAAAGAAATCGCTGGCATCCTGGATTGTCGTTTTTCCTTGTTTAATAGCATCAGCTGCTTGTCGCTTGGCAGAGCCACCAAGTCCATCACATGGACCTTTCCCGTGTCCACTTTCAAAGTAATTCCAACGAGCATGGAACCCATGCCTCTCGTAGTGATGAACAACTGTGTCGATCACGAACCGGTTGCGATATTGGGATGAAGGGCTGTCTGTCCAGTAATGGATTACCTTTGCTTCAGGAAATGTTTCTCGCAATTCTTTCGTGAGCATTTTGATGATTGTGACAACGGCGATTGAATTATGATGGTTTACATGAGATACAAAGATGTAATTCTTATGCTCAAGATTGTCGTCAGCGGTGCCGTAGTAGGCCACAACAGGGTGAAGTGTGACATTTGTCGCATTCCAGTAAGCACTCTGCACTTCATCCATGCTTCCACAAGTAAAGTTCTCAGCAAAATCCATTTGCAGAATGATGTGACCTTTTGGAAGGGTGTCTTTCAGGCGTCTCAAAGCAGCATATTGTGTCTTAACTCGGTCTACGTGCTTCAAAAACTCTGCATAGGCGCTCTTCATCAAAGCTATGAAGTCATCCCTACTTTCTTCTCACGTACAATTTTCATTCGTTTCTTTCCATCGGATTCCACTCTTTTCCATGTATCAAATTCAACTTCATCATTCCTTATATTACCTAGTAGAGTTTCCATCCCATCATTTGTCACCTGTCTACATACCACTTCTGGATTATTTGACACGTTGATACCCATGGAGCGTAGACATTTAAGCATCATTGCCATATTTTGGTGTTTGATACAGAGACATGTATTTCGCGAAATACAGGATGTCAGCAGCACGTATCTTGGCCTAAATGAGCAGAATAATGACAGCGATATCTTTATTTCAGGGTGTTCAGCTTTGAATTTCTCGTACACATTGCAGAGATAATCATTGAGAATGCGGGTTTGGTGTTTTTCTCCTTCGTACGATTTAACATCATTTTTTCCAGGCATGGAAATACTTTACATCATCTCGTTTCATGAAATCGACGACCCGATTTTTTAAACACGCCCTAGCAAGAGTTAGTCGTGCTCTTTTCTGTAACTGTATTGTTTTTGTATTAGTATTCATAATACTTGATTTCGGAATACCGGTGCTCTGGTGTAGAAGGGAAATGCAACGAGAGCGTTTTACTATTTTCCACTAACAACGCGGTGAATTACATTTCGAACTTTCTGCGATTTGTTGTGTTTCTTTGACTCTTTAATTTCATCAAGAATTGCATTTGCCATGGTGAGTTTCTTTACAACAGACCTAGGCATCTTTCCAGGACTCACTCCTGCTTGACGTAATTCTTGTCTTGTTCTCTTTCTGGGTGTTTGTGCCGTTTCACTCTGCCTTGATCCAAGGATGCACGTACTAGCAGCAGTGACTGTGTGTTTTTGCTTACTTTTAAACCGCTGGCATCTCTTCGCCAACTTTCTTTTCTCTCTTGTCAGAATCTCTATCCTTTTCTTCAGGTATTGTGCTTCTTTCCTGGATTTTTGTAGTGCACTGGCTGCTTTTGCGTTTCTCTTCTTTTGTGGAAAGGACATTTTATTAGAACGGTGATGGATTACTTCGTGAACTGCGGGAACTCAGTGGACTACAAGACTCCAATGTGTTACTGGAAATGCTCGGCAGAGGTACTGGTTCAGAAATTGTTACTTCTCTCTGTTTTTCTCTTAGCCTCAGTAGGATTTTTTTGTTTATATGTCTATACTTTTTACTATATTGTTTATTTCGTTCTCTAATACTGGCTTGTTTCTTTTTGGACAGATCTTTTATTGGTATCCGATAACGTTTTGAACGTTCCCTTTCTCTAGCCAAGTATTCAGGGTCGTTTTTTTTTCTTTCTCTCTCTATACTCTCGCGGTAATCTGGTCGTGTTTTACCCATCTCTACAAAAATAAAGATGAAGAAGTACTCTAAATGGTCGCCTAATATTTACACGTCACTGTCACGCATGTTTAATTTTCAAGCTAAAGGCTAATTTAAGGAGAAGTCAGATCTATACAAAAACATGTCAGATACGTTAACTAAATTGTCCGTCAAATGTTGAGCAATATACATCTTTTGTAAGTTGCTTTTTTGAAATTACGTCAATAAATCAAACATTTAATAGAAATTACGTCAAAAATTACGATTTGATTTCACAAATATGTCTGTTAAATGCACGTAGTACAGAAGGGAAATAAGACAATAACGCGTGATATCTGCATGTTTCTGTCAGATACGTTAAATATTACGTACGTGATATTTTGCTCTGCATATTGAAGAGTGACCGCAAAATACATAAAGTATCACTCTTTTCAAAGAACTTGATGTTATATCTCTCATTGCATTCTTATAAATTTGTGCAATGCAACAAGATTGTACTTACTTCCGAATTCGACGCAATTATCCTGGAATATGATGACAGAGAGCGCCCTCGACTCAAACGACGCCTGGCAATCAGTCTATTAGCATATCAATAGATAGATTGTTCAAAGGTCAGAGTGCAAAAAGCAGCGTCATTGTTTGAGTGCGTCAATATATTGATTTTTTCGGGGCTATAGTAATCGAGGTCACGTATCTGATGCAAACGTATCTGACACCCAAAAGTCTTATTTAACGTTCAATACTAATTGTTATGTATATTTTTAAGATTTCACAGTCGATGTGAATAAGTGAGATTCATGTAACACGATGATCAATAAAATACTTGTTTGTATAGTCTCATGATTTAAATACAGCGATTAGAAAGTTAACGTATCTGATGCAAGCAAATTGACGAATGCGTATTCAACGTGATTGACTAAGGTCATCTTGCAAGGTATTTCAGATACATTGACGGTGATTCAATTTTGAAGATATATGATATAGTCAAAGTAACTTTGCGTGATTACCATGAAAAAATGTGTTTATATATTTTTCCAGATCAGTATCACAAATGTCCACGTATCTGACGGTCAATTTGAAGACAACACATAAAGTCAAAACGTACATCTAGAGAACAGGGACCGGCCCTAAATTCCTGATAACAAACCCAGCCTTGTAAGAATCTAAATGATACTAAAAACAACTAGCAATTACATGAAAGTTTACCAATTTGTTATTCAATAATAGACATTAAGAGGAAAAGACAGGTAGAAATGCTATGATTTAGGGCAGTTTACAAACTTTTTCACCGAAAAAACAACTTATGATAGTGGGAAAATGTTGTTTGTTCTGATATGGGGGGAAATGTAAATAAAAAACCCCAGAAAATAAATATGTTTGGTCGAAACTATTTGTCCCCATCACGGAAAGACACGCCTTTACTGAAAAAGAATGTTTTAGTGTGGAATCAGTGTTTACATTCATGGCATCTCCAATATTTACGAGCAGCAACGATTGTTTAATTCCTGACACCCAATTATCTGTATGTGCATTGTCCAGTTGACAACCGAGATCATAAGCCTCACGAGTCGGTGTTGTATCTGCTTTCTTACTTATTTTTAACCAATATTTGACCATTTGTGTTATGCTTGAAACAATTAGAGGATATCTACCCAGTTCCAATCACTTGAATATTTTGATATTACAGTTTCTTTACAAAAAATAATGCCCAATGAAAAGTATTACAAGCAAAATCATTTTAAACAAACTTACTGTGTAAATTTGTATGTGTTCATTATATTTTTTCCCATCATTTAATAATAGAAATAAAAGTTGAAAAAGCATTTCTTCTAAACTATGGTGGTTATATCTTGAATGAATGTAATATGTCAGGGTGAGTTGAGTCCTGTATTACAGTATAATGCCTGCTCTAAGGAGGTGAATATTCATGAATTGAGAAAAGTAAAAAATGTATGTTAAACGGCTGTCTTGATGTTCTACTAAATGAAAAAAAGCTATGGAAAGTTTGTGTTTCAACACAGTCCCTCTGTTTTGAGAACGCTGCTATTGCTCATTGTCACAAATTTTCAGATCACAATTTTTCCATTTCAGAAGGCACATTGCTGCACTATCTGTTCACAATCCCTTCCTCTTATAATCCCTACTCACAGTGCCCCACCTTCATATACATACAGCATATACCTTACCTTATAATCCACGAAACCGACTTATATAAACCCTGGATATGTTGTTGTCCTGTGAACATAACCGTTGTGGTTTAGCAGCGTACAAAGTTGAAAGGTCATATCAACTTATATTTTGCAAACCTCTGGTCAGAAGTTTCACACGTACCGTTCACCCAATATCCATCCAGTAACTACTGCCAATACTCAACTGATGACATATTGCGTTGAAACAAAATATCAACAAAAACCCTACAAATAGTTTAAGGTGCAAAGTTCAAGGTTCAAGTCATACGATTGACTTCACACAAGAGGGTTTAGTTTTGCGAACGTTGTTAATTTTGTTCGGTATGAAGGTTGAGGGTTCCCAAACACGTCAATGATGAGTTGCGATAAAACAATTATGTAAAATATTAAAACTTTTATAAAAAGACACATTCATATTGTTGGTATGTGATTGTGAACGTCATTAACGGCATATCTCTTTTTGGAGGATGTGTGGCCCTGAAAAGGGCCGTTTGGTACACAGACGCATGTTCAAGGTACGGATGTCACGGTGAAACCTTGATGGCAAACAATGTCACGGGCTCGGTCGACGTCGGCTTCCTTCAAGAGAAACCCAACATTACACGACTGAACACAGCCGTATCGTCTTGAATGGAAATACGGGGCGCCCTTGATTTTCAAATAGTAGACACCATTTGAAGAGAGATTTGCGTCGATTGCTCTTGCGAGTACTCGCGCAGCATCTCTCTTCAGGTGTCCATATATTTGATGGGCGTCCCTCCCATTCTCAACGATCGCGACTGCATTCGAGTCGTGAGAGTTGGATTTCTCTCTCAGGAGGCGATACGCCGACCCAACAGTTAGGGAACCCTTGTAATGGCTCATCCCAACAGCTAAAACTCCGTGAATAATTATTCCTGGCATTTTTCTGCGATCACAGGATCGATGACGAGAAGAACCGGACACTAGCCTATTGTCAGTACGTCTATACACACGATCCCTCAACAAAACGTCGTCTTGTCGTCTGTGTATATGCATGTATCATTCGCGCCTTGTCGTCCGTCTGTCGTCGAAATACAGTGAAGGCGCCAAAATCAAAATTTAATATTTCAAAAAAGCACCGGTGAAATTTTTTCTTCTCAACCAGGAAGTAAGTTTGGCTTGTGATCTCATGTTTTTATGTTGTAGGGTATCCCCGAGCAGAGATTTTGACCTCTTAATCTACATTTGAAAGGAAAAGGTCGTGATTTTCATAACAAAGGGCGGGAAATCGCTCGATTGACGCTTGAATTCCGTGGCGTGATTGGCTGGAGTACGTTCTGAATACTAATGTATGTAAATTTTTTATGCAAATGAACAACTCCTAATATGGTTGATCGATCGGACTGTGAATATCTAATCAGATCTGGTTGCGACTTCGCCGAAGTGAGAGACATTCTGAACGCTTTTTTCCTTCTGTACATCCTAAAGACGATCGTTTTGTGACAAGTTATTGGCCATTTCTTTATAGAAATGACATATTTTGGTATTTTTTGAGGATAATCTCTGAGAAAATGAAGACTTTTTTTGATCGGTCGAACGTGATTTTGAAGTTGAACAGCGGCTTGAATGGCGTCACCACGGAGCATCGCATTGACCAGCCTCTCTGAAAGCTCAAGTTTGAGTATGTCAGTTCGGTTTTCTAGGCCGAAAACACTAATGATGAAGAAATTTGAAAGGATTTTCACGAAATCTTAATTTAATATGTGATTTTGGAGCGATCAGGTCTGTTTATGTCAAGTAAACTTTGGTATCGCGGCATTCTTCACCGTGTATCGAGACGGCCAAGATGGCCGCCGATCACGGGTTTGTGTGTACAAAACGTACAACACGGCATGTTCCGAACTGTTGATCTCGCGTCATATTCCTACGTCTATAACATATTCTTTTGTCGAAATATACCCGATATGTAATTATTTATATCATATCTATTGGTTTCTGTTCATTTACTGGCGAATTATGTTGCGTGCTCGTCAAAATACGTGATCAAACTTTCGTATGTGTTCACATTGACTGTCATGATTTACGGAGACGTCGCGATCAAACATCAGGGCCAGTACGGTTATCGAAAGCGTTCAGAGGCGAATGTCGTTCTTATTGTACCTCAAACTTATTTTATTTAGTTCTTGAATCGAATTTATTTTCTCAGAAGTTCAGGTAGTGCGTTTTTGTGGTGAAATTTTTCGTTGTTTGCCAATCACAGGGTAGCTAATAACGTAGCTGAATACAGGCTCTGATTTGAATTGCCTTGTAAGATGGCAGCTTGTTCATGATATCAATCAAATTAGTTGTTTGTGTTTACTTGCAATGCCAAAATCTTTCAAACATATCCTCTCTAACTTTAATGGCAACATTCATTCCAGAACAACAACAATTGAATTATATCTGATAGCAATCAGAATTCAAATAAAAAAATAAAAACAAAGATTTTTCCTGGTTACATGGTTTCACCTTTCGATGCAGAAAGAAATACACAAACAAACAAACAAACAAACAAATAAATAAATAAACGACAAATGAATAAAAGATGTTGTTTACGAAATTCAATCATGTTGCTGATTAAATTGTCTTGAGCTGTATTTCACTTGTTATATGCTTTTGTGTAGCTGTAGAAGGGTATGTGGTATTTTGTATTATTGACAAATATCAACAATTGTTTGTTTGTTTATTATTTACATTTGATAAGTTCCGCTGCTTATAATTTTCACCAAAATATGTGTCTTTTCATGAGATTTAAAATGTGTAAAAGTTTGCAGGTTTTGGACTATAAGATCTATTTTTAGAGTCTTTTATTCATTTTCAATACATTTTGAACCAAAAATGTGCATTTTAAGCCCATTTTCCCACCCCCCATTTGCTAAACCAAACATGGAAAGACTTCTCGAAGCTTCTCCATTTCCTGATCTTTGAAATTCATAGTGGTTTGGCTGGGCTTCCAATCACAGGAAACACACTGTACCTGTCTAAAAGAAGTGTAACATGTCAAGTTTATTGGTTCAAAAAGTTCTTGGCATGGGAGGCTATATTGCATGAAAGTCTATGGCGTCTTAAGGGTTAACATAATGCCTTGGAACCTGCATACAAATATGAAAGCTATCAGACAAGCAGTTTTTGAGTACAAAAAATTGACCAAAAATGGCAAAAATTGACCCAAAAATCAGAATTGTAGATTTCATCATAATATGAATATATTGCATTTTGATCATCCCTAGGAACCTGTACACCAAATATCAAGGCTCAAGCGATTTCAGTGAAAAAAATTATTGACCAAAAATGGCAAAATTGCCTTAAAAATACCAATTTGCATATTTCTGCAAAGCTTGAACAAATCTCAATTAGGTCGTCCCTAGGGACCTACGCCTCAAATATAAAAGCTATCTGATGATCAGTTTTGAAGATTTTTATAGATTCTTTGACCAAAAATGACAAAACTTGCCACAAAAATATAAATTTGCATCTGTCCTCACAATTTGAACAATATCTAAATAGGGTCAACCCTAGAGACCTGCATACCAAATATTAAAGCTGTGGGACCAGCCCTTAAAGTATATTAATGAAATTAGACTGGCCGTTCTTTGAAGAAGCTTGAATGAAAACAGTTGACAGACGATGGACAACACATATTCACATATTAGATAAGCTCAGTGTCGCTGACAGAGGAGCTAATGACAGCTGTAAGGAAGTACGTTGGAATGTTGGTTTTGTGACAATATCCTCAACAACGAAAAATTCTCAAAAGTTCCAGTATTTCCAGAAAAACCTAAGTGGGCATGAGGACACAAAACAAAGAATTCCCTTACTCTGACCTAGGTGTATCACATTTGAAATGAATAATGCTTTCAGTGGGATTTACTCATGAACGTCTGTTCCTAGCTGTCATGCATGCTGTACACAAGGTTGTTATGACATTGCAAGGTATTATCCTGTGGACTTGTATTCGTCCTTAAAAACTATCTACTGTTGATTGACCAATCAGAGTGCTCAATTCAGGGTGTTTTATCTACTCTTAAAGCCTTGGTCACCAAATTCCAGAAACGAATGACAGCGCCGTAGTAAAGTACTGTCCAATCAAAAGTGAACATGTCATATTCTGTAGACATCTGGTACGTTTTAATATTCAAATTTGGTAACACAGCGGAAACCAGCTGCAACACAAAATCTGCTGTGCCCTAGGGCATTTATATAATGTGCCCTAGGGCATTTATAGGATGTTCCATTACATGGAAGGCTATTTCACAAATAAAAGTTTTAATTCATATCCTAAACATGTTACATTGACAAAGGGGACGGTTGACGTAAACACATTGAAAACGAAATATATCAGTCAGGGGCGATAGTTTTTAAGTCGGATAAAACCCACGTACTCGGGCTCTTCTGGTATATAAAGTTCAACCCTACGATGAAATGTCTCGGCCTGCGGCCTCGACATTTTATCGTTGGGTTGGACTTTATATACCAGAAGAGCCCTCGTACTCGGGCTTTATCCTATACATAATCTCTTGACTACCACAATGTTGTAAAATTGTTGGACAAAACATACTGTGAATATGTATAGGATCTCATCAGAATTTTCCAGCAGTCAAGGTAGTCAAGAGGGATATTAAAATACTCTCAATACAAAATCCCAGAAATTGGCGATGGATGTCAAGCAAATGTGATGCAAATTCAACATTTGATTCATGTTCATACATGTAGTACACCAGCTTTGCTGCTTTCCAATCCCTGCAAGACTGGTTTCTGCACAGCTGCCATTTGCAAATTTTGGATATGCACCAGGGATGTTGGGATATAGCGTGCACAGCAACAGACACATATAAACAGACATAGACAGGATGATCCCAACCGTTCTTATTTTTGCGTAACAGACTTTTTCTTTCAGTTTAGAAATCTATATGGCAAGAAAAAAATTAAACTGGTTTCATGAAACTTTGCAAAATAATTAAGGAAAGAAAAAAAATAAAACATTTGTTCCACCTTTTCAGGGTCGTACTTTTCATTGACAAAATCCAGCCAGTCTTCAGATGTTATCTCTTCGTCACTGTTGTCTTCTAGCCAATAGTGAAGCTGTTTTAAGTAACTTGTAACCTGCATTCTGCCGGGAAAGAACTGAACAAAATGGAGGAAAAATCTGAGATATTTCCTTGTGACTGTTTTAACTGGGTGATACTGCGAATCAGCAGTATTGCACTAATGTTTTCATGGAACGGAAGGCTAAAAAAATTGGAAGCTGGAAATATTGGTCTCCTTGGCAACAGATATTGTATATTTTGTCATGTTTACCATGACAGATGTCAATGTAATTACCACAGCATCAGGAAATAAACATAACTTCTAACTAAATGAAAACAATTGAAGAAGTATTTAGGCCAAAACATGTTTCATTTTGTTAGGCTTGATAAAAAAGCAAAAATTTATTTTGTGTAAAAGTGTTGTTCCTAACACCCATGTACATATGTTTGTGTTATTCCATGATTTTATTGTTGAATCATTCATTACCCTGTAGAACCATTGTACCACTTGATATGATAAAGAGTAAATGCATATTTGCTCATTAGAAAAGTGTTTTTGTTTTGGCTTTAATCTTTGGCTACGCTTTGCATCGTGTTTTCCTATAAAAACAAAGTAGGAATGTTTCAGTAGACATAAAGTTGCATCAGGGAATACGGAAGAAAGATGAACTTAAACCAGAATTCACAAATTCATCGCGATGGACAATTATATTCAATCCTCTGATTTTAATGATTTATTATGATAAACAATCCCTTTGAACTTATAAAAACATTCAGGCTGATTTACGCTATGGAAATATACAAGATGAGACCTGAAATGTACGTTTGTTGGTATCAGATTTCAAAGAACCTCACCTTTGACAATACAGCCACGTATTTTTTCAGAGCTGTCAGTGTATTACCCTTGATGACATTATGCAAAGCAATTTCATGTCTCAGAGAGTAATGCAGCGTACTTTCCAAGTCTTGCATGTACACCGGAACACTATGAAAAGAGAGAGAAACAGATCACAGATCTAAAGTATGTTAATTTTACGCTGAACCCAGAAAAATCAACCAGCCATTCACTTATTTTAGTAGACTATTTTCCCATATAGATCTTCCCACCTTGATGGCAGATATGCTTTCTGCTAACTCTTTGAGTGCAAAAGTAATTTTTTGTCACCTTTATAAAATGAAACCCTGAAAATTTTGATCCCTCGTCTCACGATATGACTGATTTTCAAACTTGTTATATTTTACTCATATTCCTGAGAGATTGTCTTTTCAGAAAAATACCTTTGTACTTACTTTCTGAAGATGTGCTTTCTTTCAGTCTGAATCTCCACCGGATCTTGGTCCCTGGACTCAATGTGTTTTTGTTGTTGTAGTATCTGTTCCACAGGTGACAGCTTTCTCTTTTGTTGGTCTCCTTGCTCTTTTCCATTATCTTGTTTCTCCTCCTGTACTCCTTTCTCTTTCTGTCCGTCAAGGTCACCTTGTGGCTGATCATTATCACGTTGTAGCTGTTGCTTCATCTGTGGCTGACCACCATCAACTCTGTTCTGATGCAACCCTTCCTGTTCACCGTTCAGTATCTTCTGCTCTGCATGATCACCGTTGACAGGCTTGTCTGCTTGAGATCTCTCTCCTCCAACCACTGCACCTTTTGTGTCCTCCATGTTGTGTTTCACAATCTCAAACTTGTCTTCAGCAACCACTCTCTGCTCAGACCCTCCTCTTGACCCTAGGCCAAGTATAGCTTGACGATAATTTTCTCTTGTAGCTTGTGCTTCTCTGCAGGCGAAGTGAAACACATCAGTTTAAGAGATTAAACACTTAAGGTATGCTCAGACTTTCCTCGATGAAACTTTCAACCATTCTCTAACAAATTCACAAAAAAAAACAGCGGTCACTATGCAATATTTAGCGCAAGAGAAACAAATTGCCTAACTATTACCGATTTTGAAATTTAAAATGGCTGCCATCCCATGTTAATTCAATGAGGAAAAATGAAATTTAAATGCTAAAAACTTTTCTTACTCCAAGAGCTTCAAAGTGAGCCCCCACAAGTGGTAGATGAGAAGAATTGTAAAAGTGAGAAAGTCTGAATATCTGAGGCGCATTTTACCCTTACACCAAGATGAAAGAGTCTACTTTCTACAGAACCAAATGGAAAATTACAACAATATGGTTTCATGAATTTTTGGTGAGACAGTTGATCTGATTACTGTCCACTGTCTCACCAAACTGAAATTAGAAAGACGGATTATACAAACTTTAGTGGATGGGTGATACATTCAGAGATACACCATCTGTTTCTATGGACTGCTGTCTGAACACATATGGTGCAGAGTATTTTAGTTTCACGGACGTCACTACCGGTACTTCCATTCACACATACACATACTGTATATTAAAACACAGGGACACACTTTAATTTTTAACACGCAAACATAAAGTATTTCTCCCACACACTACACTGGTGTGTACATTGTACAGACCAACAAAAATGACAAAAACACATGAAGAAGCATGACTGATCCATAAATACTTATACAACTACCCTTCAGACGACAAAAACATGTCGAGAGTCACTTTCACTTCCTGGGATATCATATGTACTTTGAAACAAAGCTCTTTGGCTGGATGGACGTTTTTGAAAACAAAATTCCCCCCTCTGTGCTGTGCGATAAAATAAACATGAAAACCAACAATTTTCCTAAGAAAGATGAACCCCCTCCAGAATGTTACCATCCACACCAAACCATAACATCTAACGCAGCCCGCCTCACAATATCTAACTTTCATATCAGTATATCATAGACCAACATAAATTGTACTGCATATATGTTTGAAATATTCACCAGACACATACCATAAAATGCCTAGTTGAAGTCACGGTTTCTCTATTAGGAATTTTTTTAAAGTCCTTTTAGAACAAGTCAGAAACCAAGATGCAGCTTCTGTTAAGTTCATTTTCCCAATCAAGATAAAGTTTGATCAAGTCACATAATGCCAGCCAGTTGGCTAGTGTCATACGATTTTTGTCTTCTCCAGACAACACTGAGCCATTACTAGCGAAACTAAAGAAAGGTACGGTCAACGTAAATTCACAAATGCACGGACATTGTTGCAGAGTCAGGGCTTGGCTTCTATTTCAGAACCATTGAGAAACCCAAAAGTAACCAAAAATACAACCAAGGACAATGTTGCAAAGTACGGGTGCAGCTTCTATCACCGCATCTTATGGTACACACACACACACACAAACACTCAAGGCATGAAAATTCCAATACAGAAACAGAAAGTGGACTACACTTACATCAATATTCTATGGCGCGTATGATTCGGATACATCACGTACATTGAGGGAAATGTATCCACACCAAATTTTGCCATCACATTTTCATTTTGCTCTTCTTTTGTGACCCTCTTTACCATCACATTCTCGAATTTTGCAAAGTCTAATATTACCTACATGAAAATGAAGAGAGAAATTGTGCTTTAGATTTGGCAACAGGCCTTTATAACAAAACAAAATTTTACAAACTGTATCATTGTCCTGTAAGAGCTAATATCAAACTTTGGATATCTTCAGTCACCTAAGGGGACTTAATTTTTACAGGTACCCTTAGCGGTTTTGAGTTTCTTCAAGACACTGTTTGACAATGTCTAAAAAATTTAATTGATACTGCGACCAAACGAGATCATGATTAATTAACATATATAGTCTAGCAGGTATAGAAATTCTTATATTATAATGCATCAGCATTAGTATTTTTACATTGTGCAATGCAACAGGAGTCAACTTTCTGCAGTAATATCCCTGTTTTGTTAAGGTTAGTGCATTGTAAATATTAGCTTGTAAAATCTAGACTCCAAGTCACCAGAGGCAATGTAACTACTAGATTTTTCTGGTTCATAAAAAAAATTTTGCTCTCCTCCTCTGTAGCCTTGCCAACAAAAGTCTGAGGAACAATACTTTTTTATGTCATTATGTAATTCTTCTAGGTGTTTATTTTCAGAATGCTAGGTAGCCTGAAAGGATTGAGTTACTTTTCACAGGCAATGTGAGGAACTACCAGCATAGCTGATTTAGATATCCAATAATATACACATACATGTACAGAATGACAGAGTTTGGGAAACTCATGGTTCTCCATAATTTGAAGAAACTTACCTCTCTTCCTACGTATGAATCCTTGTCTTCAAATATTAAAACTAAATAATGTACATTTGGATGACTTCTACTCGGAAAAAGATTATAAATCCACTCAAGACTGAAGTGAAAACAAACATACAATCATTGATAACTTTCTGATCAACAGAGAGTCAAAAATACAATCAGTGAATTTGTGATTTTAGTATTCTTGTATGTGTGTGGCATGTATGTAAGTTGAGGGATTGGTATTTCCTTTGAACTACTGTCGGAATGTTTTGCAAAACTATTCACCAAAAGACCATTATTACATGTATAAACATACACGTACAAAGATGCAATGGTGTCAAACAAGCTCTGCAAGTTTGTAATTTCCTCCATGGTATACAACGGAATCGAAATTATCTATTACAATTCAAGATCTCAAACAGTGAATTTCATATGCAGTATCACCCTAATTAGTTTCTTCATCATCTGTTTGTGTATGTACATTTAATATTTGAGGTGTAATACAACAATATCCATGTGTTTAATTTTTAATTTAAAGGTATGATTCAGGCATCAGATTGTCTTGCCAGGAAATTTACTTACTAGATTACAATTTCAATGGAAAATCATCGTCGTACACCACGCCCTCTTCGGCGAGTCTTATCACCCAACGCCGAAAAGGATTTGATTTTTGATTTTTGCGTAGGTCAGCGGAGCGGAAATTATTGCTCTGGCTCGCGAGAATGTGGAAAATAAAAGGCTATGACACCTTCATAATCCTCTTACAGACTAGAACAAACTCGATCCCTGGGATTGATCATACTACCTTTAAAGGTATACGGTCACCTGTAATCTAAATATGCCCATATATGGTATTCAAAATGCCCAAGTGAGGGCGCTATTTTTAAAAAGCGGCCACCCGCTTAAAATCTGTAATTGGCTAGATTTTTTCTTTCCATGGTAACTGTGGCAAAATTGGAACAGGTGACAGTATACCTTTACAGGGCCAGTAATGCTAACTTTTGATGATTTTTTTTTCACTATTTCTGTATTTGATAGAAACTATAGTTTCTTGTTTTATTCCCCACAGCATGTTGATGTACAGAGTATTCAGCTAGTTAACTCAGCCTGAGCATGTGTAAACTGTGTTGCTTATGTTGGCAAGTGAATTCTGGTTCGGACTAGAATTCAAAAGTAAACAATAACAATACATTTTATATATATAGATACTATGTTGATGAACTAAATAGTTTATTTCAATATTTCTTTTGTGAGTAGAATAAGAACTTGCAATTGACATACACAATTAAAGTAATGAAACAATATCATCAAAAGTTAGCATTACTGGCCTTGTAATTGTGTAGTGAGTTATTTTAAATAATTGAAATGATATGCTTATGAATCATTATTATATTACAATGGCAAATATTTATTCAACAGTGAACATTAGCAGCTTTCCAAACATGCACTCTGCTTGTTTATGAAAACATGAATATTTTACACAATAGATTTGTCTCCATACCTTGGGCTTGTAAAATCAGGCCAGTGAGGTGGCTTGGACTTGTGTTTGTCGATGAAATCCACTATACTCTCCCTCATAGTATCAGCTTTCCTGTGTTCTACATGTGAAAGAAACCATGCTATCATCATTATTGAATTGTTGTCTGCATGAACCTTTGGTCTTCTAGAATTTAACCTTCATGTGTGCGCATTCAACAACAACAACAATAACAATATCTTCAGCAATCTTCAGAAAGAAACTTAAGTAACAGATTTATTGCACTTGAAGTAATTTGTGTTATTTATAGTGCTCTGCTTTTTATCGCATTGAATACTGTAATTTCCCACAAAGACATCTGTATTATATGTCTGTGTTTGTTTATCTGTGTCTGTGTGTGTATTCTAAGAAGCACATTCATGTACATTTCATTTTAACATAACCACTGTGTCACTGTAGAGTTTGGGACAACTTCACAGAGCACTTTATACATATGTCATCATATATATACTGTGTGTATTAATATTTCACATTTTTATATTCTGATTATATATGTATATCTTTAGTATATCTGAAACTCAAATGAGCACTAGCACTAAAAGCCTTGTTTTTAAACACTTACATAATGTACAAACAACAGCTGGCATACACAGATGGTATTAATGATCTAATTATGAGAGACAGAGTGTACAAATAACAATAAAACCAGACAGTATTACCATAACTGAGCGTGCTAATTCAAGGTGCCATGTGGAGGAAACATTAATTGCACGCACCAAATCAACTTCATATTGCATATTTAAGCGTATGTTATGTCTAACTGCACTGCAAAGTATCATGATATTTGATTAAAACTCCAGCACGGCATCTTTGTGAGACTTTTACCCTGCCTTTTCACCACCTTAGTTTGGTACATACCCATTGAATCACCAGAGTAGATGGGTCAATCCACCGGGAAATGGGAATGACAGGGTTAAAGAGACAGAAGACCGCTTATACACAAGTCTGGTAGAAGACTACCACATGCAAAGACACAATTATAATTGCTACTGATGAATTGCAATGTACGTCTAACTAGACCTGGCAACCCTAATAGTTGTTGCTCTTCAAAACTTCTGTCTGCATGATGTATTGTGAAAGTAGGATAAATTTCTTCTCATTCAACAAATGAAAATATTAAATTATCCCACTGCCAGACACCATTGTCACTTACCAATAAACAAATCATCCTCTGCATCGATGTCATTTTCTGATGAAACAAATTCGATAAAACAACTTTGAGGGAAAGTAGAAACAAAATCATCTATCCAAAAATTTACACTGTAAAACAAGATTAGGGCCAAATAAATGTAGCCACATGCACCATGTCCCGAATGACAAAGCTTATGAAAGAACAACATTGATCACCACACCTTTTTTTCCTTCACAGAATCATGGACTGAAAAACTGACCAATGAAAACCACAGCAACCATTTACCAACAAATTAACAGTTTGCATACCTTCTGTTCCAGTGTAATTTATTGTGAGTTATTTAGAAGTTTGTTGTTATCAACCACACTGTGCGTAATCTCGGGGTCAAGTGTAGTGCTAAAGAATGATAAAAATTGAATGAAGGCTACAATAATACAGCTTGAATATTTTGGAATGTTAGGCAACCAAAGTTTTTAGCCTTAAATGGGCACGACATTATTGACACTTTGACTGGAACACAAATGCAACTGTTTGTGAAGTAGGCTGGAATAAACATTGAACAATTAAAACAGATATTTGTCAGAATGGTAGTCTGTACATGTATTTCAGTTCTTTCCACGTTCTGAATGGTAAGTATCGAATGTACTTTCCTTTATGAAGTTATTTTTTTCTCATTTTGTCTGGTCATTATGTTTTCTGTTTTGATTATCATATGGAACGGTATGTAGTCAACAACATTACAATATGGGTCCTGGCATCATCATCTCAGTTGGCATTTTTGATTGACACATGGAGAACTATAGTTAGGGAAACTGTATTCACCAAACTGAGGAGAAAAGTTTTGCATGATAGGGCAAGTTGCCTGTCACCATAACTGTGATCAAAATTACATTTAGCTGTTACCAAATTGATGCATACAATATCACATACCAGCAATCTTTGGTTTGAGTTTCCTAACTTATTTTTCATTTGAGATATGATGCAGCCCCATGTAAGATGTGATCACATTGGCGATGCAAAATATCAGACTTTAAAGACAGAAATACAGACATGCAATGCCATCCATGATACTCCGCTCCTTCATTCAGGCATCCCATGATGCATAGTCAGGTATCACCATAGCAACCGGTATGGTATAATCAAGCCATGCAAATAATGATATATTTAAGTACATGTAGTAAACCAGCCCAGAGACAGGTATACCATGAGATTTTGACCAGCTCACGACATACATGCACAAAAGATAACAAGTGCATATGTATAGAGTAAAGTGGTTAAAATTCGGTGGTGTACCCATTGCTGAGGTGGTTTGTTGTTAACAGTACTTTGAAATTCAGGCATGAAACATCTTAAAAAGAAATTTTTTTCTAGCCTAGTGATCCCATGTGTTCAAACTGTGCTATCTCGCAAATACAGCACATGTACATATGGTTATTTTTACATCTCAACAAATCAGATCACTGAATTTTCACCATATAACACAGGATTCAACACAGAGACTAAGTATGCCAAAACTTCTTTCTGTGAAGGGGTTAAAGGTCATAGCGAACGGATGTCTCCATGAAGCTCTTTTTAATGCAAAGAAACATTGTAATAACATTAAATCAGAAAAATAGAAATATTACATCTTTCAGAGAAATATTATAAACATAATTAACAAACCATAAATTTTCAAATCAGGCAAAGAAATCAATCCTTGTCAAAATCTACAATTTGTCTGTGACAAAAGGTTGGATATAACATCATTGCAATTTTACAAAAGAATTACCAGTTATTTGAGACATTCACCTAATAATGTGAGAGGGTTGAGATTTTTTAATGGTGTATGAATGTTGAGACCAGTCTGTCAGCAGGAATGTGGCTGAACAAAGGATGTGCATTGATCAAACGAAATGCATTTGCCTGCTCTCAATACGTTGCAAATGAAATAATTGATTGGATTTGCTGATGGGAATATTACTTTGCATGTACAACGGTCCAAGAATTGAAATTATTGATGTAAATTCGTGCCTTACAGTTAAACCATGTATTGCAAACATTTTATAACAAATTTTGTTGGCTGCAGTTTCACAGTATAATATTTTTTAGGGTTCTAATATCAAGGCCTTACTGACAGATAAGAAAAGTTAACAAAATCCAAATGAAAATATGTCGCTTTTGATTTCCAAAAATTATATATCTTCAGAAAAAGGAAATATGCAAAATATCCAGAGAAAAACTTTGACTGTTTTCAAAATTTGATGTGGACAGTTAGTATTTTCTGAGTCGTGAAATTCCATTATCAGTTATTTGCAGAGCAGGTAAATGGTCTTACGATCACTAATATAATTGCTAAGATACAAAAAGTAAAATACAACGGCAAATTTTACTTTGCCCAGAACAACTCTGTCGTAGATTTAGCTTTCATGACACAGCAAATGGCAGATACAGTGGTTTGCGTTGAACTGTTGGCAATACGGGACCTAGACACACCAAGTTGAGGAGTCACCAGCACTGTCAGGTAGAACTATCGTCTGTGGTGATATCAGTAGATAACAAAGAAAGCAACTTTGCAACAGTTGAAATATTGTCTGGAAGATGGTCAGATGTAGTCAAAGCAACACCACCAGATCTGCACAAACATGGCTTGTAAATGGTGCGTTCTGAGCAGGATGAGCTTGGATGTCTGATGTTGTTTTGACTATTCGTGACCTCCTTCCTGACAATGTTTTGACTTTTGCAGAGTTGACTTCTTTGTTAATGACTGACTGATGTTATCACTCAGACAATAGTTACACTCGACCGTGTTTGCAATTCCTCAATTTACACAGTATTACAGTTAGTCTAGTACCTGTATTGCAAGCGTTTCATCGCAAACCACTGTAACACTCAACTGTCAATGAGCAACAGTGTCACCTATAACAGGAATTTTGAAAGATAACAGCACATACCTGCATACTTCACTCCAATTCCGGTTGATGTTGAAGCATTTAAAAACTGAAGGGATAGAATAACAAGCCATGGAATTACGAGATGGAACAGGTTAATTGGAATTGCTGATAACTTAATTCTGGGTTGTAAATTTTTACGGGCACTGGCTGAGTACAGTACATTCTCTAACCTAACTGTATGTTTCCACAGAAATTCAAAGCATGTGTTAAATGCCTGGAAGGAGAATTGTTAAAAAAATTGGCATTTTTTCCGACTAGATTGGCAAAATCATACGTATCACCAAAGTATTAATAAAACATCACTGATAACAGAAACATATTTACATTACAAAATAACCATACTTCTAGCCAGTAAACTATTGCAGTCACAGCAAGTTGTCCAAGGTTTACGGTTTTTTGATGCACAATATCTAGTGTCTTGCAAATATTTGTAACTCATCATTGCCCATGGACATACACCAAGTATGGCAATCATTTTGAATATCGCATACTGGTACACTTTTGATGGTCTGCACACTTGAAAAAAGGACCCCTTGACCCAAAATTTCTCAAGTTCATTTAGATCCAGATATAAACCAAAAGAGATCATACTGTAGTTCCCTTTTCGTCTGCTAATTTCTTATGGGAAATTTTCTTCTTTTCTCTGTCACAAGTCAAACATTTTCACCCGTTGTTTCCCCTGTTAAATCATTATTTATAGTTAACTGATACCCATTTTTATTACCTTTAGTGTTGGGAAAGCGTGAATATCAAAATCATGACATATGTTAAAATTTTCATCTTTGGAGCAGTCTAATACTGCCAGCTTGATGATATCTTGCCAGCCTATTGAACAAAAAAACAGAAAATCAGAAATTGTTCCATAATTATTTCAGAGTCCAACTGTTATAATTAGCTGGTTGAAATTATCAACAGACCTGCCCAACGTCTGTGGACTTCTGAGTGTATTTAATCTGGGAATAAATTTACAAAGCAATCTGTTGTGTTGACACGACATTGAGTGGAATACCCGGTAAATGCGTTGTCAGTTTTCTAAATACTGGTAGTTTTGTCGGCAGAGTGGTAGAAAAGTTGCTCATTTTTGAACTTTTTTAATGAATTTTGATCAATATGAAGAGCAGTTGACTTTGTTTGACCTCGTTAAACATACTGAAATACTGTTATTGGTGAAACATTTTTTTGTCTGTACCTAAAAATCAAGTTACTGTACAACTATCTATCACCATGCATGGCTGATCATCCACTTTTACATAATTTTTTTCATCTCATCCATACTTTCATGATAAAATGTAAATTGGCGATGGATTTCATATAGATAAGGATAGGAGCTTTGCCTTACATTGTGGCAATGTTTATTTCTCATAGGAAAGTAAGTCAGAATAGGAAATGTCTATTTTGTCATGAGATCACAGATGAGACAATCTGTGCGTTCTGCCAAAGGGTTATTTTTGACACTTTGCATTTATGTACTATAAATATACCTGTAGTATCATTCTGTAAACTGAGTGACTTTGTGCGCATATTCCATGTTTTCTTGATGTCACTATAAGGTCAAAAAAGAGTGATTTTATCCCTTTACAGTATGTGTACATGTAAATGCAAGCACGGCAAATACATATGAATCTAACAGAGCGGAGTGAATAAAAAAGTTCGTTTCACTGTATTAAACAGAGACTGAAACAACTGATTCAATTTCTGATCTTTATTGCAACACAAACAATTAAGCGACACGTGGCTGCTGGGCTTGTTCAATATCACCAATGGCTGCCAACAATGTGAAACTACCGTATATCATTTATTGGATTTGACAGACAGACATTGTTGAGAATGTGGAGGTGTATTTTCAAGTGTGACATGACCCTTGGTCTACCGTACTCCCAATCTACCTCTGGGCTTGTTGTCATATTCTGGTTTCATATACATGTACACTACTGTAACAAGCTTAAAACTTGCAAAGTCAACAAACAGTTGTCACAGAGTAAAGCTTTTTTATGTATTTATTTCACTTTATTTCGGACTAAATCAGTCCACAGAATTCTGATTTCACAGGTATGAAAAGTTTCTCAGAACATTACAAAAATATTATCCTCTAACTCCAGGACTAGTAAACTCCCAGAAAGTACTAGCCTGCCATCAGAATCCACTAGCTCCATGGTCAACACAGTTGTAAATTCTGTTCAAGCATTGGTAAGCGAGGAAATTTGGCTGGAATAGAGAGTGTACATGTAGTGTCCAGTCAATGGTGAGACTGAACTTTATCAAATAATTGCTCAATCAAAGTGGATACGGAAGCCTAAAGGAATATCTGGATAGTGTTTTTTTTCTCCAATACTTTATATATACAAGTACAGGAGGTGTGTATAGTATTACACAGTTACTGGCAGTACAAGGACATGTAATGCAAAATAGTTTGTTAATATGTTTGAGGGCAACCAAAGTAACTGTTTCTGGAAAAGGAGAGTTGCAAACATGGTGACCTGTGAAAACATCTCCAGTTACAGTTTCTTTTACTGGGCTGGTCTGTTGCCCCTGTACATGGTTCACATGTACTGTGAGTGTTCATGGGTTGAGGACAGTGATATATGGTTCCTATTCCATTGTTCACTGACATAGTCCCAGTAAGTGCATACCCACATATAACATTGCACAGTTGCAGGCAGTATACATGTACATGTACAGATACTTGTTTCAGTAATGGGGAAAAAGACATATTTTTACAATTGCTTACATTTCATCTGAGGCATGGTAATGCTATTGTACGTGTATTTCCCACTTCAGTTTTGATTTTGTAAGAAGCTAAGCAAGCAAAGATCGATCAAAAATTTCAATATAAATTATGCAGCGAAAATCTATAGAAATGAATGACTCAAATATGGAAAATTTCCTTCATCATTCAACTAGTACTAACTAGAGAATGTTGTACTCCTCAATGAACACATACTGGTATGGTAGTTTACTAGTGTGCGCGTCTCAAAAGTGAAAGACAAACTTTTGCTCAAACTTTTTTCAATGAAATTTTCAACAATTCTTTCACCATATCGAGCATAAAAATCAGGGGTCAATCATGGTGCAAAATTTTGAACTAGAGAAACAAATAACCTGACATTGACCGATATTTGGAATTCAAAATGGCTGCTATGGGGAAAAAATGAATTGTTTTGATTTTTGGGAAAAACTAAGACAGTAAAAATTTTTCTTTACTGCAAGAGCTAAAATGAGCCCCTAACAAGTGGTATATCAGAAAAGAATTGTAAAAAATTAAGAGTCCAAATACCTGTCCCCGAGGTGCATTCCACCTTAAAAGCACCTTAAGTACCATTAATCTTTGCAATGCTAGGACAGTTCAAGAAACCCTTGCTATGTTTACAACGTATGCAAATAGTACGACAACATGGTTGACCTGTTTGGGAAAGTTCCTATCATCTCTTTGAGGGATCTGATTGCCTAAAGCTGGGATAATGAAAATGATGAAAGTACAGTCCACTTTATATGTAAGCAAATAACAACACTATAATAGGACAAAAATTGACAAACAACAAATGAAATGTCACATTATGTGTGCATGTAATTTGTAAAGCATCACTGTGCCTTAACAAACCATTGGGAATTGTATTTATACCAGCATATGGTACTTTAATAACCTCATTCAGCTGGGTACCGTATTTATTTTGATAACCGTCCCAGGGACTAAGTCTGAAAATGCCTGAATTTATGCAAAGTAGGCGGCATACGTTGACCTTCGTTACACCAGTGATGTACCAACAAGACTCAAAGCAAGTGGAAATTGCAGCTTGAAAATGAATTTTACATAAATTAAAGGCATAAACATACCAATGAATAATAATATTTGTTTATCTCAATATTGACTAGATGGAATAACATATAAATATAACCTGCACACCAAAAACAAATTGAAGGAATTTCTCAATGAAATGAAACCCCAAAAATATCTACAACCATGCACATGCAAGCTTATTAACTTCTCTGTGAGAGCATTGAGTTATGGAACTGTTTTCCGAGTTCAGTTTCCAACGTACCGGAACAT
Source organism: Ptychodera flava (assembly GCF_041260155.1). Taxonomy (NCBI): domain Eukaryota; kingdom Metazoa; phylum Hemichordata; class Enteropneusta; family Ptychoderidae; genus Ptychodera; species Ptychodera flava. The sequence goes on from NC_091943.1 coordinate 17,560,216, forward strand.
ACATGTAGCTCTAAATGATAATCCAATCTGCATGGAAAAAAAATCCAATAATATGTAATAACAGTTCGATTTTCACATATTGAATTACATGTACATTGTATATGTAACACATGTAGGATACTAAATATAGCTTTTAGATGGTAAAATCTATTTAACATACATTAGTTGCAGGTACATGTAGCAAATCCTGGGAATTTGATAGAGAATGTTAAATTTTTTTGACAGAGATGCTCTGACGTCAAACACAATCATGCCACAAATTTCATTATTGAATGAAAAAGGGGGTTTTAGTCCTGTTCAGATTATCATGAGCAAAGTCATGACAATTTATATCGTACAGTTTTCTGAGTTCTGATATAGAGAATGGCAGGGGGCCTTTCTAGTCTAGACTTATTCTTCTTTGTCCCGTAACACTGGTTTTAATATTTTCACACAATTTTCACTGACATGTATGGTCAATTACTCTTTACATCAGAATGTAGGCTGGGTATGGAGAAATTGAAGGATTGCTGAATTTGAATATATTGTCAAACTTGAATTTGGGGGAGGGGAGGGAGGGCTTTTGGGGAAAATATATGCATAATGACTTTTGTTCGTTACAAGCAGGGCTCGAAATACTTTTTTCAACCACCTGTCCACTGGACAAGTAAAAATAAAAGTACCTGTCCCAGTGAGAAAAGTACCTGTCCAAAATGGCATAATTCAATCTAAGAAACTACACTAATTTCAACTCGCCTGAGACATAATGTCCAGAAAAATTGAATTTTAATTAGTTTGATAGGAAGTTTTGACAGAACACAACAATTGAATCCGGAAAAATTCAACAAACTCATGTCTGTACATATGCAAATTGGCGTAACAGCAAGAATCTCCAAATCTAAGAGATTTGAGACGTGACCTTAGATAAATCAACATGGCTGCCTCCTGTAAACAGTGATTAGATGTTATTGAACTTTCTTTATTTTTTCTGACTGGTAAATATCCAAATAATGATTTTCAAATTTTAAAAGGTACATAAATTTAAACTTGTGAATATTTGCTGTAGTCAATAGGTTGAAATACTGGTTGCAGCTGAAAAAACCAACCTGTCCACTTGGACAAGTACTTTTCAAATCTGCTGGTCCCAGGCCAAATTTCACTTGTCTGGGACAGGCAGACAGGTATTATTTCAAGCCCTGGTTACAAGGCAACAATCAATTACTATATCCAAAATACTGTCTCTGATACTGAGCAATTCATGTTTATATTACAAACTATATGCACATTCCACTGATGTTTAAATCTCTACAGTCAGATACATGTAGTGATGATGCAAAACACTCTCTCAAGGTACTTCAAGCATTTTCACAGATCAACTGACAGTTCGTTGCCACTCTATACTTGAAGGGTCGTTCCTGCAATCGCAGATTGTACGACCTCGTGAACTTTGACACGCGCATGCCTATTCAATCCCGATTACGTCACACAGATTACAGCGGGAATCAACTAGGCCAAAGTAATTAAATTCTTTGTTTTGCGTCCCCACCCGCTTAGGTTTTTAAGGTTTTCATGAAAAACACACACAGTGTATTTGAATAGGAAATTTTAGGACATAACCGCTTAGCTTTTCTGAACTAAAAATGTTGTTACAATTTTTATTTGCCGCAATCAAATTACATTGTGTTAATTTTCTTGTGTGTGTTTTTCAGCCGCTTAGACGCGTACCTTTTCCCATTTTGAGTGGACGCAAAACAAAGAATTTAATTACTTTGGCCCTATCGAACTGTACTCACTCGGAAATGGACGGTGACCAGCCACAGTGCAGCCGGGCAAGTGGTAAAATGCCGGGACCGATCACTTAGCGAAGATAAATAGGTTGTTTACACACCAATTTCAAGCCGATTTAGACCTCAAGTTTAGCTTTGCCGTACATTTTCCTCTGTGTTCATAACTGAGCGCCCATTCATTGGTGAATTCCCGGGGATAATTCATTGGTATTATCAATGTATGTACTAAATGATGAAGTTTCGGAATGCGAATTAAGTTGAACTTGAAGGCAAAGTAACTGATTTTACTCCATGCCCAATGTGTCTAGGTCGGTTCTGAATGTGTGACATACACGTGTTTGACTAGTTACAGCAGTGTATCTGTATTAAAACATGTATCTCGAGCATGCTGAAGCTTCAACATATTATTACGATGTGGTTTAACTACGGAACTCTTTTTCATACCCTGGCCGAGAATAGATACTGGCCGAGAACAGGCGGAGGGAGTGTATAGGGATAGTGGAAAGTACGAAGTCAATGTCAGCCCCTACCCACGTACTACCCTAGTGTGGGGTATTTGGAAATAATCTTATGAAGTTTGTCAAATGCATCAACCCCGGGAAAGACAACTTTGAAACATTCAGTCAATAAACATAGCTCTTTAACGAAAATCTGCACTTCCAAAGTCTTTGAACCATCCACAGTTCGGCGTTCATCAATTTCGCTGGCTTGACCAGGCTAAACGAATACAATTTGGAAGGGTAACCGATTTTCAAAAATGTCCCCCAACGTCCCCCGTCAACGTAGCTCAATGAAACTGCCATCCTTTGTTCATCTATATTTATCGATTGAATAACTCGAATGACATTGCTCAAAAACACATAAGTACGCGAAAATGGGACTTTTTTGAACTGCAGGTGCTTGACCTGTCACTGCCGATACTGAAAACATTGAGGTGACGATCGCACTACGTCAAACAGAAAGCTGGCAAATTACTATTTACCATGCTCTCTTGCTGCCATGATGTTGTAGTGAGGTTAGTCACAAGGTTAACCATGACCGATTTTTTCCTAACTTGGCCTTGCACAGCGTTAAAACAAAGGCCGAACTTAGCCGATGTCCCAAAGCAAACACGAAGACTTTGAAGTCAGTGACGTAATCGAGTTGAGATCTGGGCAAGCGCAGTCGTTTGAAAACGACCCTCCAAATTAAGAGTGGCAACGAATAGTCCAGTCAAAATAGGGTTAGACCCACCACAAATTGCAACAGAATTTTTTCTTCGGAATGCATTTCAGAGGGGTACCCAGAACAACATATTAAAAGTTTACTCGAATCCACCTTGGGGAAATATGTCTAATTTGCATAAATCAAATATGGCGGCCAACCATCCAACAAAATAACATAATTTGCTATATATCACATGTTAAAAAAGCTATTTCAGTTATTTCAAAGTCTGACACTAGTAATTTGGCCAAGGGAATTATTTTGGAGGTATGTTTCATATGGGTACTTCATTAATTTGCATAATTCCAATATGGCGGCCAATATTCCTACAATAGACATTTTCGGTCATATACCACGTATTAAACAAGCTATTACAGTGATTTTAAAGTTAAAAGTATATTTCTTTGGCATGGACAAACGATTTTCGAGATGCCATGATTTGCATAGGTAATTTGTTAATTTGCATAAATCCAATATGGTGGCCAACATTCCTACAAAGGACATTGTCGGTCATATATGACGCATTAGGCAAGCTATTTCTTTGATTTAAAGTTTTAATATTTTTCTTGGGTATGAAGAAACACTTTAGTGGCTCAATTTTTACAAAGGCCCTTTGATAATTTGCATAAATTAAATATGGCTGCCATATTAATGCCCCATGGCTTAATAGCTTCTAACATAAATAACGGTTTTGCTATAGTTTTTAGCACTAGGAAATTATCAAGAAGAAACTGTTAAGTCCTTGGACATTTATTTTTAAAAATTTTTGATTTTTCTGTGTATGACGACTGTTAATTAATGTTAGTCTTCTGAATGATATATTCTCTTTCTAAATATAACATTGAATTCATCTGTGTGTGGCATTTTCGAAATTTGTAAGGGTGTTTAACACTCTACAGTGTCAAAGCATGTAATCTGTAATGTTTACTGTTAAAAAAGGGTTGTTCAAAATCTTAAGTTTTTAATTTAGACTGAACCCCCTTCTTATGGATGGGTGCATCTTTGTAGGATCCCTTAGATGATAGGCAAGAAGTCATCACACATACCAGCAAAATACAATAAACACAACAAAGCTAAAAAAACAGAAAAAATGATATGACCGAAATAAAAAATGTCGTAATACACACAAACTTAGCACTATTACAAACAATGTCAGATTCAAAAATACTTTCTGGACACACAAACTCAAAAAATCTGAAAACTGCATGCTTTAGCAACGACTTACAATTAATCCAAACACATAATCCAACTATTACACAATACAAAGAAGTACATCTTGAGTCATTTTTCCAAGTGTCATTTTTCCAGATGTACATGTTTGTATCGTGTAACAGTTGGATTCTGTTGGGCTAATGAGTTGTTTGAATTAATTTTAAGTCTTTGCTAAGCATGCAATTTTTAATTTTTGTGAGTTTGTGTGTTGATCAAGTTTTTAAGAGTCCGACATTGTTTAATTTGTCTGTATTGTGGCATGTGTTATTTGGGTCACATTATTTTATTTTTTGCGTTGTTATTATCTTCGTTGAGTTTATTGTATTTTTGCTGTTATATGTGATGACTTCTTGCCTATCGTCTAGGGGGATGTACCAAAGATGCACTCGTCCATAAGGAAGGGGTTCAGTCTAAATTAGAAACTAAATATTTTGTCCACGACTTTTTTAAAACAGTAAACATTGAAGATTACATGTTTTAACACTGTAGAGTATGAAGCACCTATAAAAATCACAAATAATGCCGTACACAGATGAATCCAATGTTATATTCAGAAAGAAATTATTATTAGATGACTAACAATCATAAACGGTTGTCATATTTAGAAATATCACAAATAATTAAAATTGCATGACTTTCTTACAACTCAATAGTAAACGCACATCAACATATACGTATTTTAATCCGTTCGGAAGTCATATGTAAGTCTACCAAATTTGCTTTAACATTCTTATCAAAATACAATATATTCATGGGGTATTTTAACGAATTTAGGTGTCACAGACACTATTAAAAATAAACTTTTATTCTTAAATGGATCGTTATTGTAAGAAAATTTATTGTATATTTTCTACATTTTTAATAATAAATGTTAAAGGACTTAATGTGGAGCTGCACGTTGCCAACAGTTTTTTTCGAAGGAATATTTTTCATCTAAGATGACAAGGAAACCCGTACAAACTATTTTGTGAAATGTAATATTTCACTTGAAACAAGAGTAAATCCTCATTCTAAAATGGCATGGGCTGAACGACTGACTCTCAAAAAAGTGCTTAAAATCATGGTTAGCAAAATAAAAATGCCTCTAATTCAAAATGTAAGAATTTTATTGCAAAACAAAATAGTTGTTTTGTTATATAGCATTTAAAAACACAATGTGAATACTTCAGAAAATATGACCCAGCCAGAACAGAGTTATATTCTTTGGAAATCTTGAAATTCAGATAAAAGGGAAGCAGGAATTCGGGTGATTTGCATACATTTGCAAACATTAACCCTTCTATATCATACAACTTACGACTGATTGCCAAGCTAAAAGGTGAACCTAACCAATTTCTAATCTTGGGTTAACAAATTAATAAAAATTGGAAGAATATTTGCACAATACAGTGCGTTGGTTGCAGTGCCCTCTTGACATTTTTTTCTTGATATTCCTGTTCCTAAAAACTCTACCATAACCTTATTTATATTACAAGCTTTTTGGGCATTAATTTGGCAGCCATATTTAATTTCTGAAAATCATCAAAGTATCTTTTAAAAACATTGAACCACAAAAGGTGTTTCTTCATGCTCAAGAAATATAATTAAACTTCAAAATGGCTGAAATAGATTGTTCAATACATTTTATGACAGAAAATTTCTTTTGTATTGGATTTATGCAAATTAAAGAAGTGCCAATGCAAATCATTGCACCTCAAACATCATTTGACCATGCCAAAGAAATATACTTTTAACTTTAAAATCACAGAAATAGCTTGTTTAACCCTTTGCCTGCTGTAATTTTTTACACCAAAATTTTAATGCAATATTTTACCGATTTCTGTGAACTTTTCTGTACGGTTTTTTCATAATTTTGGACCAAATGGATATCATTTTTCAGCAGCTACATATTTTTATCAAAATTTTAGCAAAAAGCAGAAAAATTTACTGTGGTACATTTTATAAAGTTGACAAAAATAGACTTTGGCGCCAAAAGGGTTAATACGTGGTATATGACAGTAAATGTCTTTTGTAGGTATGTTGGCCACCATATTGGACTTATGCAAATTAACAAATTATCTATGCAAATCATAGCATCTCGAAAATCGTTTGTCCATGCCAAAGAAATATACTTTTAACTTTAAAATCACTGTAATAGCTTGTTTAATACGTGGTATATGACCGAAATGTATTTTGTAGGAATGTTGGCCGCCATATTGTAATTATGCAAATTAACGAGGTGCCTATTTGAAACATTATACTTCCAAAATGATTCCCTGAGCCAAATAACTAGTGTCAGACTTTGAAATAACTGAAATAGCTTGTTTAATATGTGATATATAGCCAATTATGTTATTTTGTTGGATGGTTGGCCGCCATATTTGATTTATGCAAATTAGACATATTTCCCAAGGTGGATTCGAGTAAACTTTTAATATGTTGTTCTGGGTACCTCATTAAAATGCATTCTGAAGAAAAAAATTCTGTTGCAATTTGTGGTGGGTTAGGTGCCAAAATCTCGTAGATTGACTGGACTAGAACTGACTGATGCAGAAAAGTATCTGTAATAGGTTCCACTTTATTCTATATGGTCTACGGAATGAAAGGTGATGCAGAAAAAGACTAATGAAGCATGTCCTTGAAAAGGATTATATAACAGCAGTGTTTTCTCCAGGTTTCTCTCACAAAGGGGGAAATGTCCCCCTCCCCAGCCTCTTTGCTTGGAAATTTTGGGGATTGTGTTTTGATTGTGGGGAACCGGAATAAATTATGAAAATTCAAATTATGCAAATAGTGTCTTTTCAAGGTATTAGCAAATTACGATTACAGTCTGGATCAAATATCAAATTTAAGAGTCTCCTATGCAGTCAATCATAGAAATGACAACCAAACAATATTATTCCTTTATCCAGGGAGCAGTCAAACCTTGAATACACTTCTAAAAGTATCAGAATTGTGATATGCATTGTGAAATGTTCAAAATTATAGTATGAATTATGAAATATTCAAAAATCAAAATTTAAAATGTGACTTTTGGAATGCAAAAAATTGTGTTAAAGGGATACAGTTGTCGTAACTGTGCTCAAAGGTTGTATGGGACCCATACAACCAATGTAAACATTGTATCCAAGGTACGATGGTGATTGATGAAAGTTACAACATGTCTGTCATAATCCACAATGTATAATTTAAATGTTGCAACTATGATGATGAGGTGCATCTAGATATTGTGCACGAAATACATTTTTTGTAAACAAGAAACTCATACAGGCACGCAGTTCCCACGACTGTTTCCCTTTAAAGTAGTATGCACCTCGAAAGTGAAAGACTTAAACTTTTGCGCTAACTTTCCTCAAGGAATCATTCAACCATTCTCATTCAAAATCAAGAATAAAAATAGGGGGTCACACTGCAAATTTTGGTACTAGAGAAACAAATTACCCAAGATTTACCGATATTAGAAATTCAAAATGGCCGCCATCCCTGTGTTTACTCTATAGAGAAAAATAAAAATTATCGAGTTTCGAAAAACTAAGCCGGTGAAAAGTTTTCTTTCACCAAGAGCTTTAAAATGAACCCCCACATGAGGTATATCAGAAGAGAATTGTAAAAGTTTGAGAGTCCGAATGTCTGTTCCCGAGGTGCATTCTACCTTAACTATGTGTTAGACATTATAACACAAATTGCAATATGAATTATTTAATGAATAAGTTTTTTGGAGCGCGGGAGAGAAGGAATTTGTTTAGATGAGGGAGGAAGGGAATTTGTGTAAGAGGAGAGAGGGAGAAGACCAGTTCCAAAGAGAGGTGGTACATCTTGCGTGCATAAACATTTATGATTGAAAGTTCCTAAATCTAGGTGCTGTCACTGAAAATCTTGTAATTAGCTTTGGGAATGGCCAATATTCACTTAGTAGTTATGGCAACACACTTCATGCAAGTCTTGTAATCTTATAAGAGACATACAGGCAAGTGGCAAGTTGGAGTGCTTTTCATAATGAAGTTATGAAACCAGGGCAACAAGGTGGTTTAGATAAATGTAGTATGGTAGTATACTTCATCAACCTTAGAAAATGTCATAAGGAATTCAATCAGTTGATATGGCAGGGTTCAACTTATTCAAAATTTTTTTCTGGTGGTATGATATGCTTGCACTGTTTTCCATAGCTAGGTTCAGTGTTACATTCTCTATTACAATAAGTGTATAGCTTTCCTGAAGGATCTCAAATCACAGAAAACAAATCAATCCTTTTTTCAGCTAATGGTTAGACTCTGCTTTCAGTATGACACAATGTAGACAAACAAGTACATCGGAACATATTATTTGATTTATCAGATAGCCATCAGTATTTCATTGTGTATGTTTGTTGATTTTGAAGTCTAACAATTACTTTGCTATACATTTGCATCCTCTTTTCACATATTTTTGTTTGTATGCCAACTACTTTCTTGTTCTATTCCGCAAAGCATGTTGAGATACATAGTATTCAGCTTGTCAACTCAGCCTGTATTTATGCAGACTGCGTTCTTATTGTTGACAAGTTAATTCTGGTCCAGACTAGAATTTAAATGTAAACAATACAATAACAATACACTTTACACATACCGTATAGACAGTCTTGAAAATGGAGACCCGTATTCACGTGTGACTGCACATTTGGCTTTATGCTTTCAACATTCTACTATTACAGTACATCATACATCATTGTACCTTTCTTGGTTTAAACATAAATCATTTCGTTGTGCAGTCGTTGGACTGTTTCTGCATGAAAAGTCAGAATTCATGTTTCTATACTGCACATATTCCCTTTGAATAAATATGGATTTTGACCAAAAACAACTTTTATGAGAAACAGTACGTGTACACCCAGATCCTTTTGGGAATGTTCTGACCATATTTTTTATAAAAGTCATAACAGAACCATATTTTTGACAAAAAAGTTGTCCTTCCAGCAATATTCTGACCATATTTTGTCAAAAATGTAAGAATTTTTCTAGAGGGATATGGGTGCACTATTTCTCATAAAAGTCCAAATGTTCCTTAAAACATTGTAATTACACAGACACATAAAACAGGGTCAATTTTCAAGTTGAAACTTCTAGTAACACTAACAGCTACCAGAAATTCCTCAATCATGTACTTTAGACCTTGACTTTGAGGGCACTGCGGCGCAACAAAGGAAACCTGATCAAAAAACATTGAAGATTCCTACCTGCTGTGTTTTGATTATATTAACTGCAGATTTCTTCCCAGGGTTAAGGTAAACTTCAAAAGGTCACCCGGGGTCACCTTATATTGGAAAAAGCCCATTACCGGTATATGGGTTTGAAAATTTACAATATGTGGTTCATCTCACCATTGACTAGCCCTTCACAAAAAAAGCAGTACTTAAGTTCACGAAACAGGATACTGGGGGAAAGGAAGGTTAAGAAAGAAGGTGAAAGAATTGTTGTTTTGGCTGTGAGAATCGATAGCTTTCCTTAAGAATACACAGACAAGTTTCAATAATACTTTGGTACACTGAATGTACAGTCCAAGGGTCAACAGGGTAAGTACTTGTGCAAAACAAGTATGGCCTACTTGTATTTCTGGTATGCCTTCTCTTTGAAGGAACAGTCTTCACAGGCAGGTAGTAAAAATTTAATTTCTTTACACAAATATCTTGAAGAAAACACACCAATAGTTTTGCATTGCCCATAAGGTACACAGCAGGAAACTGTAAATTCTATCACACTGGCAGGCAGTTTATCATTTTTAACAGGAATTTCACATATAGACTTTTTACTACTATTCTGGATTACATTACATTCTACAAGGGGAGAATGTATCGTACATAGCTACATGAACATGTAAGCTGCACATGCAGGTAACATACATGATATCAGTTCATCTTTGGAACAGACGAATGTTTTGTGACAATTGAAAACGAATACTGTAAAACACTTTGAAATAGCTGCATCATGCATGCTGATTTAGTGATTTTGGACTTTCATTTCAATCAACAGGTTTTTAATTTAGCTGAAAAGACATCTTGTCCATATAGAATGTGGGCAAAAGTTTAAATTAGCGGCACCTTAAATTTAAATTTAAATACTTGGCTAGATTAACTAAAGAAGGATGCTAACTAAAATGACTTTTTTACAGTGAGTAAGACATATGGCACCGGGCTTTAAGCCTTTTGCCCAGACATACCGGTAGTATGAAGCGATAAAGTAATGTTCATTAGATACTGTTTACAGATGGTGTGCCCTCTAAATTTAACTATATTTCTGAGATCTTTGGGTCATGTTTGGAATTTCTGAAAATATCTATGTATCGTCCCTGCCTTAATAAAATGAAATTTTCCTTTCTCGCAGCGGATAAATTCAGCTACGTGGGTACATTGGTATACTGATTGCAATCACACATACAGATACAGAAACAGGCAAGGGCACAGACATATATATTGAGATATGATATAATACCAGTATACTACAATACTGTAAAGCATGTCCTTCACCAAATAATGCCATATTTTAACAAAATTCTTTGATTAAAATAAATATTCCTTTTTTAGCAGTCTATACGGTAGATTTCCTCCATGATAAATTAATCATTACAGTAGTTTAATAGTTTACTGAAATAGACTTGTTCCATCAAACATACATATAAATTATATCTCCAGCCAGACATATGTTGAATTGGACTTTTGATAAAATCATATAATATGCTGTCTGTATTCTATCATCACCATTGATAATAGAATACAGACAGCATATTATATGATTTTATCAATGGTGATGAAGCGTAACCTCTGGCAAAGCCACCATCATAATTCACGACACAGAATTTGATTAAATTCTCAGCATGCTGGGATTTCTCGGAGACAAACAAAATGGATGACTGGGTACATAAATAGAGATTACTGCACCTGCTTAAATGCAGGGCTCGAAATTAGCGGTAGTCCTGCGTCCACAGATTACCATCTTTTCCCTGGGGCTACCGAAATCCATTAAATGGTAGCCCACACGGACTACCAAAGACCGGGACATAAAGTTCAGCCAGTGCCTGGCGTGCAATGGCAAATATCTGAACTGACGTACTTGAATGACAGGCGCTGGAAGCGATGGTCAATGAAAACGCATTTTCATTGCATTTTGATCATAACGTATCAATCACAGGCAAGAAAGATGCCTCCTCTCTACAGAAAGCCCACGGTCTACATGTATTTTTAGCATGAGGATGAAACAAGTTGCCAATAGATCACCAAACTTTTTAGTATCACTGTTGTCCATTAGGCTAAAAAAGATCGTTTCTGGTCACCGCGTGCGTCATTTCAGAACCTAGGCGTCATGGCATTGTTATTGGGTTACAAACTGATCAGTACAGCTATCCTTGATATCCCTGTTTGTATGTCAGAAAATGCTAAACAGAAAACGAAGTATTATGCAGCCAGTGATAAAAGACAATAACTGTTGCATCAATAGTGCCAGACCAGCATTGTTAAGAAAAAAAGGAGAAAAAGAAAGCCGCGTCGCCCCATCACTTTGCTGAATGTCAAGGACCAGAAACATTTTTTTTTTGGGGGGGGGGGGGGGGATTATACCCGTTTCCTTTTGGTACTGGGTGTGTAAGTATTTACATCAAATGACTAGAAAATTCACTTCATGGGCAGAATCTTGAAAAATTGCTTTTTCTTGTTTGGTTAATGAAAAACAATATCCCTAAACTAAAATATGCATGGACTACCAGCCATTGTCACTGGACTACCAACTTCAGAAAATGGTAGCCCAAGTTGACTACCAGGGAAAAGGTTAATTTCGAGCCCTGTTAAATTGCACATTGTGATTTAATAGCGTTGACATCATCCCGTACCATATTTGGCACGTAGGCATGGCCAATAAAACCTGACATGAACAACGCTCATTTCAACACAATATAATGAATTTACTTATCTGATCTACATGACCCCATGAAATTGACAACATATGATTAATTACTCACACCACAAACAGCCAGTGGCTTTTACTTTATGATGACTTTTTTCCCCAATTTTATATTCACTGTCAATAACAGTTTCTGTTCTGCTCCTGAAAGCCTGTTGATATACACAGTATTCGGCTTTTAAACCAAATCTAGACATGTGCAAACTGCACTATTAATGTTGACAAGTGAATTATTGCCCAGACTAGAACTTAAATATAAACAATAGTTCATTTTACATATATAGAGGCTGTATTGACAAGCTAAATAGTGGGTGTTTCGACATGCTTTGGGAATTAGAACTTGTAAATTGACTAACAAAACAAAAATAGTGAAAATATATCATAAAAAGTTACAGCTAATGGCCCTTTAATAATTGCAGCAAATGTTTTTTTGTATATTTTCTGTCTTTTTGGATTTGAACTTCTAATCTTAAGGGTATGGACCACAAGAAAAAATGTGTTATCAGCTTCAGATGACAAATCATTTCAAATCAGTATTCAACATGAAAATTCATTGGCATTTGCCACAGCTTGATCTGGAAATTTATGACACAGTGTAGTCTGCAGCATTTTAATATTTGATTCAGGTTGCATGAAAACAGATAATTCCATATGATGAGTATATCACAGTTGACAAATTGACTACATTTGGACCTATAAAAAGCAGACTAAACGTATCCATTGGCTCATTTTTTATCACTGCCATTAATCATCACACTTCACAGTGTGACTGGGGCCTTGATAAAATATGACTATCTCATAACAAACTGCTGTAGTCTATACAATATTCCGTAATTTTGAAACTAGTTTAGTCCTGTGGCACTCCTATAGGATTCTTATAGTACTAAAACTTAAATATATGCAAATTGATATAGACTGTCGACAGTCCCTTGCACCTTTTCTGTCTCTCACTGGTGTTGTCTCTCACACACACGACGATGGGAAGAAGCGCCGAAGGCACAAGCCATGAGCACTGAAGGCAATGTATGCTTTATGAATGTCCAGCTTGCACCTTCGGCGCTACGCTTGCGATTCCCCCAATGCCATATGTGCATTTGCGAGAGACAACACCAATGAGAGACAGAAAAGGCACAAGGGACTGTTGACAGTCTAGCAAATTGATTGAAAATATGATTACCGGATTGTTTTGTAAATATCAGTCCCAGTAGTATTACACTCATATGGCTGTACATAATTGAATATAAACTATCATCATGTACATTGTATAATTCGACTTATTTTGGCGAGCATATCATGTTACTTGAAAGTTGAATACATAATTGGTATGTAGAAATACAATATCTTGGCTTTGATATCATTATTTTTATTTGAAAAATAATACATATAATATAAACGATAATATATAATATTTTATGCACTATTCATACCCTATATGGCGAGAGATTGCATTCAGTATTTACAATACACATTATATTGACTTTAATATCAATAGTCACCGATTGACAGTGGCAATGAAGCTTTTAATGTAATGTTATGTAAGTGACTCTGACTTCCCTTTACACTCCTCATACATCAGTAACAAACTACAACTTGTAAACCCTCAATTCAAAACCCCAGCTGGTACATGTAGTTACTGAGTACAAAACCATAAATGGACACCCTGCATAGCCATCGTGCTTATGACATTCGTTCAATTTACCAGTATAATATCTAGTCCCTTCACCCACAAAAACTGCGTAAGTAAGCCAAAACACTGGAACACTGGTATACTTTTGAAAGGCCTGTGAAAAGTAAAACTCAGTTCCTCAGATTTTCTTGGCAATACTACAAGTGATTTTTATGGTTTTATGATCAGCTAAATTGCTTGGTCATAACAAATAAATGCAACTGGACAGAAACACATAATAAAGTGTGTTTCCAAGATTTGTATATAATTAAAGAACATGAATGCGTTCACTAATTGGACACTATACGGGTATATTGAAATACAAATATTGATACATCTTCAAAATACATAATGTCAAAATAAACAAAATGTAGCTATGGTTATTGCTGGGAACAATTCTTTAGTTTAAAGTGCCTGGCATACAGACTGTAGGCGTAGTTGTTGCCGTTCTTTTTCAGCAGTGGAATTCTTACAGTACCTACAATTGCTGGTACTGACATAATTTGATATTCTGTGATTTGAAAATTCTGGTAGCTGATGCACGCTATGGGTTGCTAGTACCAACAAAGACTTGTTTATACAGTATTTCTAACATTTATTTAACATCTCAATCATATGTGCCCACACTACATGTAGCACGCAATGAGAACATAATACACAAACAATTCCATATGACACTATCAAAACTCTTTGTAAACGAGTTCACACTGATATGCCACAACTGACGTTTCTCATGACTATCACTTAACTCACTCCAAAAAAATTACAGAAATTCAGACAGCTGCTGATGATTTAGTCAAAACATTCAAGTCTTTAGTTTGCCCCATACGGAATTTAAATATATGATTTCCTCTTTGTATTGAGTATTTGCATTCTATGGTTTGGTGAAGGTCACATAAGTTTAGAATTCCACAGGATGAGAAAAACGGCAAAAATAACAGCAAATTTCACAATTTTTTTATTATATTTGCTCTGTACAGAAAGTTTTGAACATTGTTTTCATTAATTCACATGTCAAAGCTGCTTCAAGGCACTCACTTGTAACCCATATTTTTTTGTTGATATTTATGAAAAATTCATTTTCCAATAATTAAATTTGATGACAGCTGATTAGCCATGTATCATTATTCAGCAAATACCATACAATGTTAGGTTGTTAAAGGTCAGGATATATTGAAATTATCAATCGCGGAGTGTGTTCAAACTACCGGTTGTATCTTGATGCAGTAATTTTCATGTCAAAATGAAGGAAAATGTATTTTGAAGTATTTGCATGAAGATTTTGCAGCATTTCACGGAAAAAATTTGATCAACACCTGCAAAACTGTAAGCAAGCTCTGCAGTGCCAGGGCCACAGGTCCGTGGAGTTGACGTGTCTCCCTATGTATACTAGTATTACTACACGGCAACTCCAAGGACCTGTGGGGCAGGGCCGGCCATGTGTTCAGTAGCCGATGACACACAGCCACGCAGAGCTTCTCCATTGCGCGCTATACGCAGCACACGAAGACGATTCATCGAAATTTGTGTATATACTATGAGTGAATTGTCAACAGGAATTCACAAATTGCGTGCTACCGTAGGTTCCATAAAAGCTTCATCGTAAGTGCGTTGGCGAACGAACCCAAGCGACGTGACATACCCATACTAGCCTAGGCTACACGTGTAAATCGTAATCAGTTGACGTTTTCTACGTGCTATTGCCATAGCCAGGGACAGGGTATCATAGGCACTTCCGCATTTCATTAGTCGCTGACCACGTCTCTTTCCCCGACTAAATATGTTCCGACAAAAACAACGCCGTTTACAGAACAGTCTGTGTGGAGATATGTAAGAACAGATGACACGACTTCCCAGACTGATAAGATTTTCACTCACCTTTCACGTCTTCTGCCAGGGCCTTCCATATCGGGGCAAACCGTATACAGTGGCCACACCAGCTGGAATAGAACTCTATCATCCAAGCATTTTTTGCATTGTAAAGCGTGCTTTTCAAATTCTTGTCATTTAGTATCACCACCGGGTCTGTCTCGCTGTAAAGGGTTTCTGAGGGCTGTGACGGCTGGAAAAACTGTAAGAAATAAGCTACAAACGGCAAGAGCAGCATGTTGTTGATCTTCAAGACCGCCATAGTGAGACCCTTTAAGTCAGTGGGGAATTTCGAACATTGACAAGTAGCGTCGACGTCACGGAGGCGACAAATCAGCTTTGACGCGTGGCATGAACTGAGACCCTCTAAGCGTGGGTTGACAGTGACAAGTTGTCTGAACAAGTATCTGTGGCGTAACATAATAGGCGCACAGCTGCAGCAGTTAGCTTTTATAATCATGTAAATATAAAAATTTTCACATAATTTGCATTGAATTCTCATTCCATTTCTATTTGGCATATATCATTGAAGGTTGTATAGTTTGTTTATTCAGTACTACTCATCGACCAAAATAATATTACATGTAGGCCTAATACATCATACAGAACTATGAAACATAATTATCCAAAAATTCGTGTCTACGATTTGTCGCATAGAATATGTATCTGCTAAGTTTTCGAAGAGTGTCTACTTTCTGTGATGAGAGAAGTATTTTAAAACTTGAAAAAGACAGGAGGGTTATATTAGCAGGAATGTATCTAGCTCTCAAATCGGAGTACTTCGGACAAACTAACCACAACATGAAATTCATCTTCAACCTCTTTCAAGATGCATAGGTCACACAACCTATCCATTCGTGGAATATTATTTCAACGACCTGTTTCTATCTTCAGACAGTGAGCAGAACTTCTAAGTTTACATAGGGCTGATCTAAACACAGGTTTCTCGATCAGGTACAAATATGGTTCAATTCGAAGTTTTTTTGAAAGTTGAGTATGTTTCTAACCTACCAGGGTGGTGCAAATCTTCCATTCATGACTGTATATCTATATCAGTACATCTTTGTTTAAAAAAATCGTAAAATTACAGTTTCGTTCCCAACACCTTGGTGATCCCACACTTCACGAAAACCAAAGCTCCCTAACAAAAAAACCGGACATTTTTACCCAAAATTTGTGATTTGCCGATTGCTCTTAGTGAATTATAGACGCATGACTTTGCAGATTCTGACTCAATGTAAACTTTGCGTTTTTAGAGTGTTAGACGGAGAACGCCAGACACCGTTTGTGACGTTAACATCGATGTTATTCACCTGTTATTCATAGCATTTGTAAACAATTCTGTTCTTATCCATACGTACTATTCGCAACCAGTATTTGATTATTATGCAATAAATATTGACTCCTTAGGTAACTCTTGTTACTGAAGTATTGCTATACAACTTTAAGATAAAACACATAATCTTGTAAAGATTTTTTTTCAATATCATTGGCAGGATGGACGCCCCAAATTTCTGAACCATACAGCGTCAAAGATTTGCCAAACAATATCGAAACACCATCACAGGTCTGAACGCCAAATGATTAGGTCAGAGAATTGTTTTAGCAAAGCCACAGAGGCGGCGAGAGAGATTGTTTTCAATTTTAATGAACCAGCAAAATCTCTCAATGCTACGTTGTTACTGATGATGACTTGGAGTCTAGATTTTTCAAACTTTCCACCATAATAGAGCTACTGCATATACACTCAGTAGTGTTGACAGAACAAATTCTGAGCATTTCAACATGCTCTTTGAAGAAACAAAATTAGTATAAAAATATGTATGTACATCAAAAATGTCTTACAAGTAAAACAATTGCAGTATTGTCTTTTTAACGTCCTAAGGGACAGACCATTAGATCTTGGGAGGTGGGGTGGTCACAATCAGATTATGAATATTTTTTTACAATTGTAAATTTTAGAATTTTTACCAAGTGCGTCATGATGTGCTAATTTTTTTCTAAGTAAACTGTCAGATTTACAGTTTTTGGGGTTCTGATTTAATTTTTTTCGTTTTATTTTGCAAACCAGTCTGAAGATTTTTCCTAACTTTTTGCTTTGATTTTTTTTTGTTTTTGACCACCCCTCCCAAGATCCAATGGTCCATCCCTAAGGTGGAGTCAAACACTTGACCTTTTTTCATTTCGCGTCTTTAGGCCGGCGTGTAACAGCACTGAAATAATGGCAATGCGCAAAAGACATATTTGCCGCAATATCAAAATATCCACATCAGCTAAAGTAAAACTGCTATCCCGAGGAACAATTTAATTACATGTATTCTTCCTGACCTTACTTATAACTGTTGATGGATATTCAAGTATTTTTGTATTCTCTGTGAAATCTACTTTCTCAGTCAACTCACAAAATCATCACGGCGGTGTCCAATTTGTTAACAATGGATGTGTGCAATGTTATTCCGACAACTGCATGGAATCTAGTCTGAACTAGAATCCATTAGGAATATCGCATATGTTTTGTTTTTGAAGGGACATAAGCTGTAACTTGTGGCAAGTTTTTTCAGTATTCTGCTTCAGTCTGTATTTCAACTATAGTGTCTGACCCAAATCCGTTTGTTATGCTGAAATTTCGAGTATTCTTTTTGTCAACACAGCTTATATGTGTGTAGTGATCATTGCTTATTGCTTACAAATGAATTCTAGTCCGAACTTGATCACAATTTCCAACAATAACAGTGGAGATTATGCTAAATACGTTGCATTAAATCACAGTTTAGGGATTCAATGCAGAAAGTGTAGGGAAACCACAAAACAAAAGTTCTGAAAAAATAGCCAAAAGATACAGCTTATTGAGCTTTAAAAAAGTCACGGCGTTTTTGCTCATGTTCGTTTTCTTTCAAATGCCGAGAAAGGTCTACGTCATCGTCCCTTTACAGCATTAAAGCATATCAGGCTTACATACTCCACTGATGACGTGGACTTGTGCATGTGCGCGTGCCACTTTGCGCAGTTTTGCCTGCCATGAGTGAGTTGTACTGATAATGGCGGTACGTCGTTATACTCGTGCGACTTCTATTAGGTACCTCATGTCAATATAGCTGTGGGTCCATAGCTGTGATGGTGGTTCTCTGACGGGTTTTCTGCTTGTACGTTGTATTGTTTTTACAAAGTTGTGGAAGTAAAAAAATTAGCGTGTATAGGCCTAAGACATCGAAAACCCGTCAGAAAACCAGCATCGCATCACATTTTCGGATCCACTGCTAATCTAATCTTTAGCCTCAATTTGACTGGACAGAGTTTAGAACTACTTCTACAAGACAAAAGAAAGTTTTTTATAACAATGAAAATGAGACGTTGACATAGCGAATTATGGTAGAGCAGTAAACTAATTATTCGATACAATTTTTTGTGACGGTGAACTTTAGGTCGTTTAAAGCGCATAGGTGTATATGTGGAGGGGAGGGCGGGGGTGCGTGGTTATCGTCAGAAACGTATATACCCGATCGGTCGGCGCCTACCTATCAGTGAAACGAAATTCAAATAAAAAAAATGTAAAATCACATGATTTAATTGGTATAGTTTAATAAAGTTGCACTGCTCTCCAAGAAAGACTCGATTGACAAGACCTCAGTAAAATTAATGTGGTGCACTGACCCCAAGCTATTCTTCTGAGCTACTACAGGCTCGAAGGAAAAATCATAACCCTTTCACAACCATAGTTTGGCCAAAACCCACTGTTATCAATGGTGAGTGTGGACCTTGTCACAGGGAATTTGGGTGAGAGGCTTTGGGAAGCGCAGCTAGCTTACTGATTATTTTTTTTCAAAATTTTGACCATCACAAGTGTACATTTCTGGAAAACAAATATCATTTGGAAATGATACAGTCTTCGGCAACTTAAGTTGATCATAAAATGTTGGCAACACGAGAAGCTCGCATTTGACGCACACTCAGGAAAGGTCAGTTTACATCACACTTTGCATCCAAAGAGGTACTTTACAGATTGATATAAAAGCTCTCCTTTCAATCTCACGTGACTGAAATTTTCATTTGCAATTATAACCTGTGAAACGGCGCTGCTTTTACCAACTTACATTTGCGTTGTATGCAGACACTGTATTTTATAGTTACCGAAGGGAGTTTTGTCAAGCCTTACATATTCTTGATTAAAACTTTACAAGGGTGCAGGGCCAGATTTTGCGCGGGGAAAGGGATGAAAATTTATAGAGGGACTCGGAAGACGTATATTCTGATAACCCTCAAAACGTCTAAAGATAAAAAATACCAAACAAACAAAAATCCCAGAAATAGCCGACCTATTTGTCCGACTTGAAACTCCGAGACTTGTGATGAAATGTCTTCCTTCAGTCCTAGGAATAACGGGGTCTCGCAATAAACCTGTGGCATGCGAGAGTTTAATGTTTCAGAAAAAGACGACTTTGAACAACCATCTCTAGTGCGAACATATCTTTGTGTTTTATTTTGCAACTTGATAAACAGATCTTACTATTTGGAGAATCTCTGATTTTGTGAGATTCAACCTACACAAATATCAGTTGCTCTGGTTAAAATAATTGCGTTGTTAACATGTATAGCCACAGATAAACTGGTTGGAATAATCTTCACCTACAAGTCTATATCTTGACGTTATTTTTTTTTCCGGTGAAGTTCGTGGCATGGTGTTCGCAGCCGTTGACTTTAATAAAGTATGCGCCGAAGCGCGAGCGGCATCCGTCTGTGTCTGCAGGTACACTTCTTGGCACAGATTCGTTGGTATATGATGTCGTCGTGAGAGCGAAGATGGTACGGCCACTCCCGTGAGCGCAGGTCGTAAACTTTCTCTTTTTTTACTTCGTGCTGAAGTTGTCGGGAAGGGCTCTCTGTCAGAGTTGAGACGGACTTCATGGCCAGTTGTCTATCAGCGCTAGCGGCGGCGCTCTTCTTAACGGTGTCGGTGCCGTGGCGCATGTCGTCGAGATGCTGTTTCAGTTTCTCAGCCAAGTTGGTCAGGCTACGGTGTTCGATCTGGTCGCCGCTGAGATGCATCAAAACGTACACGAAGGGGATCTCCGCTAGTAAGAGCGAGAAGACGTAGTAGATGCGGTCATTCTCTTCTTTGGGCAGGTCGGAGATCCAAGACACAGCCGCCGCCATCCGACGGTTCAGCGGAACCCAGACGTAGTGGAACCCTATGTACACGTACAGCACGATGCGGCATATGTAGTAGATCGTACGAAGTGGGCGATAGCGATCGCGCACGAACCACGGCAGCGGTGCCATACATGACGCAAGGCCAATTGTAATGACAGCGATTATAGAGGACACTATCGGAGGACAACCAACGGTTATCAGCTCCATAGCTATGAGGAAAATCACCATATAAATATAACTTTACGGCAACATTTCACACGGTTGCATTTCTTCAGTCCTCGTCGATCATGCCTGTCATCGAGTTGACGAAAAATTCTCCGCATTTGTTTACGTCACATAATCGAATTTCCCGGGAGTCTCCGAGGGGTTCTTTAAGCTTATCTCTAATCACGTGCGTGGAGAGACAAGTGGAACTTGAGTTAGGTGAAGCATGTTTTTCGTATTTTTCTTTGTGAGATAGGAGGAGCATCATTATTTTATTTTTGTAGTTCCCTTTACCACGAAGAAAATGTTCATGGTTTCGATAATGTTCACTTCAGTCGACTTCATCTCGGCACGCGCGCGCACGTCATTGGCGCAAAGTTTTGGATTGACTAAGTCTTGCCCGATTGAGGGCGCCCTTTCCCGACGAGCCAAACTTGCAAGATAGCAGAAAGATCACGCTTCATAACAGGCGAGCAATGTCTCCTCGCGACGGCAAAGCAAATCACGTCCGAAGAAGACAAATGGAAACAAGTCTTTATAACTACACTTCGTTTGTAGCAATATTGATCGAATTCTGGTCATGTTACAGTGTAATTCTCGAACAAAGAAAATTACCATAGGGCCAGAGTAATTGAATTCATTGTTTGCATCCCCTCAACATTTGGGAAATAAGCAGATAAGCGTTTCAAACTCACACACAAAAAAATTTACACAAGTAAGTTTAACATTATTAATTTTTCCATGTGATACGAGTGGCCATTCAAGAATCAAAGCATTAAACTTCTTTTTCACCATGTAATTTACACTACAATATGACATTCTGCAGATTGTTTAAGATAGAATGCACCTTGGGAACAGATATAGTCAGACTCACGAAGTACAAATTTCCACAATTCTTTTCTGACCTACCACTTGGGGAGGGGGCTCATTTTAAAGCTATTGGAGAAAGAAAAACTTTCACTGTCTTAGTTTTTCGAAAACCCAAAATTTAATTTTCCCCCATAGAGTTAACACAGGAATGGCAGCCATTTTGAATGTCAAATATTGGGTAATTTGTTTTGCTAGTTCTAAACATTGCACGGTGACCCTCGTTTTTTATGATTGATTTGGTAAGAGAATGGTTGTAAGTTTCACCGAGGAAAGTTTTAGCAAAAGTTTTTCAGTCTTTCACTTTTAAGGTGCATACTACCTTAAAGTTCATTCTAAAAGCTTTGTAGAAAAAGATTTGTAGGCATAAAATTCTATTCAAATACACTTTCTTTTTAATGAACACACAAAAACCTATACGCAAGGGGACATGAAACAATTACTCTTGCCTCAGTATATGCTCCGACAATCAAGTGTCTATGGCATCTGATAATTTGATACTACATTCATTTCTGTCACAATGTGCAAAACAAGCTAGCCCTAGCAAAGTTGTTGAAATAAAATTGTATTGACGTAAAAGCAGAATAATGCACATTTTCACACAACAAGATAAAACTGCATTTTGAATCAGGAGGACACAAAGCACAAGAAAATTGTTCCACACGCCTGGTTTATAAAAACAGAAGATTTATCAATGTAAATTACGAGGGCGCACTTCACTGATAAATCATGCAAGTGCTTCTATCCTACACTTACATAGTTTTGAGTGCACAGCATAAATAGAAAGACGAGGCACATATAAAAGAGTGTGACAAGTACAATGTGAAGTTGAGATTCTTTTCAGTAAAATTTCAGAATTGGGTAAATTCCCTTCAGAGTTTGTGTTTTATGACGACTGTTCTGTGCAGCATATACTTTATTTAGTGAGCACTACAATGTTTACAGACAGGTCTGAGTGTCTGTTACTGTATTTCCTGTCCAGCACTCAGTCAGTTCCATTCATGTAGTTACTTGTATATGCACAAGGTGTGTCCATGCAGCAGTTTTCCCTGCAATTTTCTTCCCTAAATGATCAATCAATGGAATTTTCCTTAACCGGAGTTTGTCTGAAATTCCTGGCAAATGTCTCGGCCACGATCAATGGGAACACCAGTGTTGCATCTGCATACACCTGTGAGGTAGAAAAATGGGGAAAAAAAACTTCAGTCTGAGTTACTTTTGAGATTTTACTCATCCTACACATTCAACAACACATCTAAAGTTCACTTGCTACATCCTTTGCAGTACAGCTTTGAAACACAGAAGTGAACATTGAGAACATGACAGTTTAGCTATAGTACCGTACTTCATATAGCTTTGTGCCATTTGGCTTAATGAATGAATGAATAAATTAACAAACAAACAAACAACAAATACATGAACATGCAGACACAATTTCTTTTTGCAGACCTTGACAGGGGAGGCAGTTTTCTTGATTTTACCCCAGGAGATGGCTTCATCGGGTCTGGCACCTGAGTCAGAACCATCAAATTCATTGGCAGTGTTGATATAGACTGCATAGTCTGCACCGTTCCTCTGTGAAAAAAACACACAACAGATTGTATGAGGCGATTTCAAACTTGTATGAAATAAGTACTTAAAAAATAGTGTCAATGACACTGTCCTCCCATTTTGCAGCGATTCTAACTACTAGTACACACATGACATTGCATTCTTACAGGCTGACTAAGAAAATTCCATTGCAAGTCCAAATTAATCTTATACCCCAGCAATATGAAATGCTTCATCTCATAATGACTTTTACACGTCTGACAGAAAACAACCCTAGGATCAAGACTATCATGTTTTACAGCAATCCAACAAATACTTTGGGAAAAAATGATTTTTTGACAAAAAATGGGAAAAATTGCCCCAAAAATACAAATATGAAAATTTCACCACAATTTGAACAAATCTGACAAAGGTCAACCCTAGGATCATACATACAAGTTTTCAAGGCAATGGGATGAGTGCTTTCAGAAAAGATTTTTTGACTAAAAACGGGAAAATCACCCAAAAAATACAACTTTCAAAATTTCACCACAATTTGAAGAAATGTAGCCTGCATACCAAGTTTCAACCAAATCTGGCCAGTGGTTACAAAGTTTTAGCAATTTGCAGGATTTTTCCTTTTCCCCCCTTCATTTGCATATTTTTGACTTTGACATGTTTATTTCAACAAATTCACATCTCCACCCCTCGATGCACCTGTCCACCAAATACTAAGATGGTAGGTGCTGCGATTTAGGAGTTTTTAATGTTGACAGACATACATCCGCACATAATAACTAACATACATACATACATACATACATACATACATACATACAGACAGACCATAGACCCTCCAAAAAATGCGGATCTACAGACAGACAGACAGACAAACAGATAGACATGCATACATGCATACATTTATTTTTACAGCTTTTAACCTCCAACAGCCGACCAACTTGTCAATATTAGCTTGATCAACTTGATGCGCTTACTATTTTCGAAACACCTGACATCACTTCTTGGTCTTTTGGCCAGAGGTCCATATATCTTTCTTTCATGAATTTGACTTTGTTTGTGTACCGTCTATTTACTGTCTGTTCTGTGCTGTTTTGTGTCTATGTTTACAACTATTGTCTTACAAATTTTGACCTAGTGTTATTGGATTATGGATTGGTATGATTGCGATTATTTTGATACTACTGCTTATAATAATATAAATGAGAGTTAATTATATTCTAATTAAAGTAAACAAGACTTGCTTATCAACATTTACGTCATAAAAAACAGCATATCTGTCAGGTTATAAAAAATCTTCAGCTGGTTATCTTTATCAGTATTTCATCCTATTAACCAAGCACATTTTAACTTTCAAATTAACATTGCTAGTAAGTTCTGTTGAATAAGTTGAGCCTGTAAGTACTTGAAGAGAAAGCACACAGAAGAGACAAATGTTTGCAACTTAAGAAGTTCAAGGTCATCGAAAGCATTATAAGGAATCATGTAACACTTTCATTGTACTGTTTACAAAGATTGCATAATTGCTATAAATAGCACATGAGGAATCTTACAGTCCAGCTTTACCATAAAAACCCTATCACTTTGACCACTCTTTTAATTGATAACTCTATTTTTTTCCTCAAAAAGTAATTTTATTTTATCCTTACCAAGTCAACCATAAATGGAAATTGGAACTTTCTCTATCTCTATTTTTTGACCAACCTATCATGACAAACTATTATGAGCAATTTCTTTTAAATAACATTCAGAGCACAATAAATGACGGTTCAGAATATGTCAAAGTTGGGATTCAGGAAAGTTGCCTTTACACGTTTTAATCCTCCAAGATGGTAAGCATTTCACCATGAACTGTCAAAAAAGTTGAACATTCTAATAATTCTACACTAAAATTATTTTGGCTTTGTTGATATCCTCATTAATTCAATTATTTAAAATCATATTAATTATTTTTTTCTGGGTGAATTGATAGGGTTTATACAGTACAAGAGTTACAATTACCGTCTAACATTGCATCATTCCTATAAATAGCACCTCAGCCTGGAACAGCAGAATCATAATCTGCTCATTCACACAAGCAGTACTTGACTTTGAATGAATGACCTACTACATTTCACCTATGTACCAAATTTGAAAGCATGACAAAAAGTACCACAAAATTTGCAAATTTCAGCTTGAGTTCACAGAGTCATCTTCAGGTCACTCCTAGGAACCTGAACACCCAATTAGAAAGTAATGGCATACACAGTTTCAAAGAAGATTTTTTTAACCAAAAATGGCAAAAATTGCCCAAAAATACAAATATGCAAATTGTGCCATAATTTTGATGAATTCTATTTTGAGTTTTGACAAGGTACCTGCACGCCAAATTTTAAAGCGATCCAACCATTGGTTTAAGAGGAAAAGATTTTTTACTAAAATGGCAAAAAAAGAAAAAAAAAATCATTAAAAATAGAAAGCATCAAATATTGACATCAAATCTATAAGTTTAAATGAGTTGGGCCTAAGGTACCTAAAACCCAAATATAACAATGATCAGATGAGTAGTTCCTGAGTTATTGATTTTTGACCATTTTCGCTTTTTTTCTACCTCATTTGCATATCCATGAGACTAAAAAGTTCATTTTAACAACGGCACATCTACATCATATATGGCATCACTACACCAAAAATCAGCTCAATACGTGCAGCAGTTTTTGAGTTTTTGCGTTGGACGGACAGACATCCATACATACATACATACATACATACATACATACATACATACAGACAGACATCTCACATACAGACTTTTTTCAACCATATAACCTCCCATTGCCATATATGTATGGCAAATGGGAGGTAAAAATTATGAGCACAGAAATTAAAGATTACAGGAAAAAGCAACAGAAAGACATCAATAATTTTTTGATGAAAACAATAACAATGGATTGAGATGATTGACTGTAAAACTGCTTTCAACAGATATAATGAAATAAGTTTAAGATACGATATTGTAGTTTGTTTAGAAACCAAGACAGAAGTAAACAAGCGACCTAGCGGCCGATATAGCTCCGCTGTGTTTATGTAGAGAATAACTATTTTTTACACATGTTGATTAGGAAGGTGGAAATCTTTGATAGCTCAATGCAGAGGCCAGAAAAAAGTGGCTAAAATAGCTGCAAAAATACACAATTGAAGATTTCATCATACTTTGAATATATCACATCGGATCATCCCTAAGAACATGTCAACCAAAGCTATCTGATGAGTAGTTTTTTGAGAATAAAATTTTCTGACCAAAGATGGCAACAATTGCCCCAAAAAATGAAATTGCAGATTTCATCATAATTTCAAGAGATCAAATTTAGTTCATAACTTCATCTATAGAAACCTGTATACCAAATTTCAAAGCTGTTAGACCAGTACTTTTTTTGAGAAACACATTTTTGACCAAAAATGGGAAAAATTGCCCCAAAAATTCAAAATTACAGATTTCATCAGAAATTCATTATATATTACTGAACTCATCTGTAGAAACCTGTATACCAAATTTCAAAGCTATCAGACCACTAATTTTTGAGAAAACATTTTTTGACCAAAAATGGCAAAAATTGCCCCAAAAATACAAAATTGTAGATTTCATCACAATTTCAATAAATATCATGTAGTTTATCTGTAGGAACCTGTATACCAAATTTCAAAGCTATCAGATAAATAGTTTTGGAAATACACATTTTTTGACCAAAAATGGCGAAAATAGCCCCAAAAATACAAAATTTCAGATTTCATCAGAAATTCAATATATATTACTCAGTTCATCTATAGAAACCTGTATACCAAATTTCAAAACTATTAGACCAGTACTTTTTGAGAAATACATTTTTTGACCAAAAGTGGCAAAAATTGCCTTAAAATGCAAATTTGCATATTTCTGCACAATTTGAACAAATCTGAAGTAGATCATCCCTAGGGACATATGTACCAAATATCAAAGCTATCTGACTGGTAGTTTTGAAGAAGAAGATTTTTAAAGATTTTTTTACCAAAAATGACAAAAATTGCCTTAAAAATACAAATATGCAAATTTCACCACGATTTGAACAAATCTGACTGAAGTCACCCTAAGTAAACTGCATATCAAATTTCAAAGCAATCGGACAAGCGGTTTCAGAGAAGAAGATTTTTTTACCAAAAACACCAAAAATTGCCCCAAAAATACAAATATGCAAATTTCACCACGACTTGAACAAACTTAAGTGTAGTCACCACAAGTGAACTGCATATAAAATTTCAAAGCAATTGGACTTGCAGTTTCAGAGGAGAAGGCAATTGTTGACGGACGACGACGACGACGACGGACGACGGACGACGGACGACGACGGACGACACGGAAAATCAACCTATTTGATAAGCTCCGCGTCGCTGACAGCGGAGCTAATGAGGTAAGTGTTTAGAGTTCTTCATTCAAAGTGACCAATGCTCAACAAACACAAAGCTTTTAGTCCGTGGGCTAGAGGGGGTCTACGTGCACCCCCCACACAGGATAACAAACCTGTATTTTTCAGAAGCCTTGGGATCCCTAGAATACGAAATGGAATTTTAACAGAAAAAATATAGGGATGGAATAGCTGTTATGGTCATGTTTTGAAGGGTACCGCAAAATCACGATTTTCCAAGCCAAATGCATTTTCGTCAAATCTGTCTTCTTGTAAGTCATGTGCTGAGCTCATTTGTTAACATAACCTCACTTGTTTGGTATCATTAGAAAGGGAATTTATTCTTCTTTAAGATGACATATTGCACTATGCAATATCTTCTACAGTTTTTGTCAAATATAACCAAAACTTACCCCTTACCCCAAAATTTAACATTGCAAATTACAGTAAATCTCAAATTCTACCAATTTTTTAGCTAGGCATAATAAAAAATGCAATGTTTTGTCTGAAATCTGTTTTATTTGATACAGGAACATGTCAGAAATATGAAATAGACTTTTAACAGAAAAATATTGGGAATCTACAGCTGTAACAGTCATATTTTGAAGGGTACCGCAAAATAACAGTGTAGCAGATTTGCATGCATTTTTGTTAAAACTGTCTTCCTGTAAGTTATCTGCTGAGCTTGTTTTTGAATATAACCTGGCTTGTTAGGTATCATTAGAAAGATAATTCACTAATCTTCAGAATGACATATTGTAACATGCAATATCTTCTATAGTTTTCATGATATATAACCAAAACTTACCCCATACCCCAAAGTTTACTTTGAAAATTTCAGTCATAGCTAAAACCAAATTCTACAATTTTTTTAACTTGACACAAAAACTCTGGCCGTTTTTGCTATTAAATCTGTTTTATTTGGTACAGGGACATGTCAGAAATATGAAATAGACTTTTAACAGAAACAATATTGGGAATCTACAGCTGTAACAGTCATATTTTGAAGGGTACCGCAAAATCACAGTGTTGCAGATTTGCATGCATTTTTGTTAAATTTGTCTTCTTATAAGTTATCTGCTGAGCTTGTTTTTGAATATAACCTGGCTTGTTAGGTATCATTACAAAGATAATGTACTAGTCTTTAAAATGACATATTGTAACATGCAATATCTTCTATAGTTTTCATGATATATAACCAAAACCTACCCCATACCCCAAAGTTTACATTGAAAATTTCAGTCATAGCTAAAACCAAATTCTACAAATTTTTTAGCTAGAAACAAAAACTCTGGCCGTTTTTGCTATTAAATCTGTTTTATTTGGTACAGGGACATGTCAGAAATATGAAATAGACTTTTAACAGAAAAAATATTAGGACTCTACAACTGTAGCGGTCATATTTTGAAGGGTACCGCAAAATATCAGTGTTGCAGATTTGCATGCATTTTTGTTAAATCTGTCTTTTTATAAGTCATCTGTTGAGTCTGTTTTTGAATATAACCTGGCTTGTTAGGTATCATTAGAAAGATAATTTACTAATCTTTAAAATGACATATTGTAAAATGTAATATATTGCATACTTTTCATGAAATATGACCAAAACTTACCCCATACCCCAAAATTTACATTGAAAATTGCAGTCATAGCTAAAATCAAATTCTACCATTTTCTTTACCTAGACATATAAAATCAGGCATTTATTTGTATGAAATCTATTTCATTCGGTAATGGGTCATGTCAAAAATATAAAATAGACTTTTAACAGAAAAAAGATTGGAATTCTGTAGTTAACAGTCAGATTTTGAAGGGTACAGCAAAATCTCAGTATTCCTGACTTGCGTGCATTTTTGTTGAATCTATCGTCTTGTAAGTCATCTGCTGAGCTTCTTATAGAATATAATGTAAGTTGTTAGGTATCATTAGTAAGATTATTTACTAGTCTTTAAAATGACATATTGTAACATGCAATATCTTGTACAGATTTTTATGAAATATGACCAAAACTTACCCCATACCCCAAAATTTACATCGAAAACTACTGTCATAGCTAATGTCAAATTCAAGCAATTTTTTACGCAGACATAAAAAATTAGGCAATTTTTTGTATGAAATCTGTTTTATTTTGTACTTGGCCATATCAGAAATATGAAATGAACTTTTAACAGAAAAATATTGGGATTCTATAGCTGTAACAGCTGTATTTTTAAGGGTACAGCAAAATCTCAATATTCCTGATTCGCATGCGTTTTTGTTAAATCTGTCATCTTATAAGTCGTCTACTGAGCTTGTTATTGATTATAACCGGGTTTGTTTAGTATCATTGGAAAGGTAATTAACTGGTATTTACAATGAAATATTGTAACAGGCAATATCTTGTATAGTTTTCATGGAATATGACCAAAACGTACCCCATACCCCAAGGTTTATATTGAAAGTACTGTCATAGATAACGTGATCAATTTCCGTGAATGTTTAGCTAGACATGATAAAAATAGCTGTGTTTCGGTATTAGATCTGTTGTATATGGTACTGGGTCATATCAGAAATGTGAAATAGACTTTTAACAGAAAAAATATTTGGACTGTATAGTTGTAACAGCCATATTTTGAAGGGAAATGCAAAATCGCAGTACCGCAAACTGGCACCTTTTTTGTTAAATTCTTCTTCTTGTAAGTCATCTGCTGAACTTATTTTGTGACACAACCTGGCTTGTGAGGTATCATTAGTAGGGTAATTTATTCTTCTTTAAGATGACATATTGTAATATACAATGTCATTCATAGTTTTCCTGGAATATGGTCAAACTTTACCCCATACCCAAAAAGTTCAAATCGCAATTAAGACTCATCTTAATTCTACCATTTATTGCTGCACATAATACAAAAGGCAATTCTTATTTAAAATCTGATTTATTTGTTACAAAAGTGTGTTACAAGTATAAAATTAACTTTTAACAGGAAGATGATACAATTTAGTAGCCACTTGGATCATTTTTGGAGGGGGCACTCATATATTGCAAATGTATGTGTTTCGGCAAATTTGCCTTGATACCTGGGTACCCTTCCAAATATGATCCAAAAGGCTACAAAATCATATTATGTTCCTGTTAAAAGTTAATTTCATATTTGTAACATACTTTTTTAACAAAAACACAGATTTCATAGATTGCATACAAGCATTGCCTTTGGTATGTAAAGTTAATAAATTGTAAAAAAAGGTAGAGTTTCAGATTTGCGGTAATTTGCTGTGTAAACCTTGGGGTATGGGGTAAGCTTTGGTCCTATTTCATGAAACCTAAACAAGACATTCCATATTACAATATGTCATTTTAAAAACTAGTAAATTACCTTTCTATTGATACCTAACAAGCCAGGTTATGTCAAAAATCAAGCTCAGCAGATGACTTATAAGAAGACAGATTTAACAAAAAAGCAAGCGAGTTTTCAATACTGTGATTTTGCGAGACCCTTCAAAATATGACTGTTACAGCTGTAGAGTCCCAATATATTTTCTGTTAAAAGTCTATTTCATATTTCTGACATGTTCCTGTACCAAATACAACAGATTTAATAGCAAAAATGGGCAGATTTTATATGTCTACGTAAAAAAATGGTAGAATTTGGTTTTAGCTATGACTGAAATTTTCAATGTAAACTTTGGGGTAAGGGGTAAGTTTTGGTTATATATCATGAAAACTATAGAAGATATTGCATGTTACAATATGTCATTCTGAAGATTAGTAAATTATCTTTCTAATGATACCTAACAAGCCAGGTTATATTCAAAAACAAGCTCAGTAGATAACTTATAAAGACAAATTTAACAAAAATGCATGCAAATCTGCAATACTGTGATTTTGCGGTACCCTTCAAAATATGACTGTTACAGCTGTAGATTCCCAATATTTTTTCTGTTAAAAGTCTATTTCATATTTCTGACATGTCCCTGTACCAAATAAAATAGATTTAATAGCAAAAAAGGCCAGAGTTTTTGTGTCAAGCTTAAAAAATTGTAGAATCTGGTTTTAGCTATGACAGAAATGTTCAATGTAAACTTTGGGGAATGGGGTAGATTTTGGTTATATATCATGAAAACAATAGAAGATATTGCATGTTACAATATGTCATTTCAAAGATTAGTAAATTATCTTTCTAATGATACCTAACAAGCCAGGTTATATTCAAAAACAAGCTCAGCAGATAACTTACAGGAAGACAGTTTTAACAAAAATGCATGCAAATCTGCAACGCTGTTATTTTGCGGTACCCTTCAAAATATGACTGTTACAGCTGTAGATTCCCAATATTGTTTCTGTTAAAAGTCTATTTCATATTTCTCACATGTCCCTGTACCAAATAAAATAGATTTAATAGCAAAAACGGCCAGAGTTTTTGTGTCAAGCTAAAAAAAATTGTAGAATTTGGTTTTAGCTTTGACTGCAATTTTCAATGTAAACTTTGGGGTATGGGGTAAGTTTTGGTTATATATCATGAAAACTATAGAAGATATTGCATGTAACAATATGTCATTCTGAAGATTAGTAAATTATCTTTCTAATGATACCTAACAAGCCAGGTTATATTCAAAAACAAGCTCAGCAGATAACTTACAGGAAGACAGTTTTAACAAAAATGCATGCAAATCTGCAACGCTGTTATTTTGCAGTACCCTTCAAAATATGACTGTTACAGCTGTAGATTCCCAATATTGTTTCTGTTAAAAGTCTATTTCATATTTCTCACATGTCCCTGTACCAAATAAAACAGATTTAATAGCAAAAACGGCCAGAGTTTTTGTGTCAAGTTAAAAAAATTGTAGAATTTGGTTTTAGCTTTGACTGCAATTTTCAATGTAAACTTTGGGGTAAGGGGTAAGTTTTGGTTATATATCATGAAAACTATAGAAGATATTGCATGTTACAATATATCATTCTGAAGATTAGTAAATTATCTTTCTAATGATACCTAACAAGCCAGGTTATATTCAAAAACAAGCTCAGCAGATAACTTATAAGAAGACAAATTTAACAAAAATGCATGCAAATCTGCAACACTGTGATTTTGCGGTACCCTTCAAAATATGACTGTTACAGCTGTAGATTCCCAATATTTTTTCTGTTAAAAGTCTCTTTCATATTTCTGACATGTTCCTGTATCAAATAAAACAGATTTCAGACAAAACATTGCATTTTTTATTATGCCTAGCTAAAAAATTGGTAGAATTTGAGATTTACTGTAATTTGCAATGTTAAATTTTGGGGTAAGGGGTAAGTTTTGGTTATATTTGACAAAAACTGTAGAAGATATTGCATAGTGCAATATGTCATCTTAAAGAAGAATAAATTCCCTTTCTAATGATACCAAACAAGTGAGGTTACGTTAAAAAATGAGCTCAGCACATGACTTACAAGAAGACAGATTTGACGAAAATGCATTTGGCTTGGAAAATCGTTATTTTGCGGTACCCTTCAAAACATGACCATAACAGCTATTCCATCCCTATATTTTTTCTGTTAAAATTCCATTTCGTATTCTAGGGATCCCAAGGCTTCTGAAAAATACAGGTTTGTTATCCTGTGTGGGGGGTGCACGTAGACCCCCTCTAGCCCACGGCCTATTTGGTCCTACAGATAAAACTGCAACGGACATCTGGCCATATTTTGGTAACAGCATACATTTGCGTTCCCTCAATCCGTTTTTCTCAGCCTACGACCTTGAGAAACAGACTATTTTGGGTGACTCTCAGGCCCTCTGGCAACAAAGTATGATGTTACCCTCATGGGCAGTTAATATGGATGTACTGTTTAATTTGACATCAAGTGTTATGCATTCATGCATTACAAACACAACAGTGTCTCATTTACCACCTTCCAAGGTTAAGTTCAGGATAAAGTTGTTGGTGAATATTGTATCATGGTTTTCTAATCATTTTAAAACGGTTCTTTGAAGCATAAATATGGGCAGCTACATCAGCGGAGCGTGTTTCTCTTCTGTACTTTCAAAGTCATTATATCAACAGTTCCAAGACTTACACAAAAAACTTTTTTTGACCCGATACAGTAAGAACCTAAACTACATCACTGAGACTGTAATACATGAAGAGCACAGAACCAAATAATATCCCTCCATTATGAACAGCCTTGCATCCTCTTCCCCTCACAGAACAAAACTACCCAATACACTGGTATAAAACACACTGATCCCAATGGGCAAACTAAAGAGCATTGTTCATAAATTCTTTTATCCTCATGTAAAAGCTGGGGTATCAAATTGTGATTGGCAGAGAGTCTTAACCACTCCACGCCAAGTTGATGGACTCACCATGAGGTTTGCATTACATATATGATGTTTCATTAAGCCCCCACCCAGGATTATCATCCCAGTGTGGGCCGCATACACTGCTTGGCTGTTCATTCTACGAATATCTGAAAAAGAAAGTAAATGGGATGGCATTGTAAATTTTCACATCAACTACACAGTTTGTAACAGTGTCGGATGCATTTTCAAGAATGTTCAACCCTTATATTTTTATCCTGCCAAGTTCATATGTCACCACCAGGTCAAGTTGCTTAAAACCGGTGAGGCATACCATGTCCTGTATGTTGCATTGGGACAGAGACTTGAATATTTGAAGGCTTTTGAAAACAGAGATGTTGCAAACATGATTCTTACTGACTAAACCTGCCAAGAAGGTGAAAATGTGTACAGGTTTTGGCTCAATACAGCTCTACAGCTCTTTTGTAACTTGGCAGATAGATATGCGATAGGCCTCGCAGGATAAGGGTTCATTTGGACAAAAAGGATGTTAGTCACTGGGAAACTTTATCCACAGAGTAGAAATATCTAAAGGCTTGGTTGACGTAACGAACCTCTGTTAGCTTTCAGAGTAATATCTAACATGAAGTGTACAAACACGCGGCACTTACAAACTCCAAGCATGCCTTTGAAAGATGATTAGAATGTTCATTCTAAATCAAATCTGGGATAATCCACCTCTGCAATAACACACTTACCTTCAACTATGTCCAGAACTAACCCAGGATTTTTGTACGAATGGAAGTAGATCATGTCGCCGATAGAGCCATCTGTCAGGGCAGGGCTGAACACTGGTATGTTGTTCTAAGGTTCACAACAGAAGAAACCTATCATTTAACCTATTCACCCTGAATTCCCTGTAAACAGGTCTATGATCACCATTGATGACAATGGGTTTGGGCAAAACCATGGTGGCAAAAGGGTTGATACTCAATAGACACATTACACATTGAAACTGATTCTTTAATATCAATCACATGATCTAGAGGTGTCCCACAATATTATCGTTACTGAGTGAAAGGCAAAGCAACAATGTCATTGTCTATACAGTGTAGTGCATGTGGTATGCGCACGTTGCCCGTCAGCTGGAAAGTTGAACCCGCACATGACCGGATATGACATCATTTGACAGAAAAGAATTGAAAGAATTGATGTCCTGTTACCAGTAGAGGCCATGGTTTAAATTTGGATACTTCTTGCGTTCCTCACTGCCTGGAATCAACCTGACATTTTGAAGTAGGTATGTGTAGCATATGTATATAATCTTTTGGGAAGCTTGAATATTTAAAACCAGAAGTGATGTTTTTACCTTGTATGCCCAATAGTAAACTGAATCAGGGTTGTCAATTTCTTTACCTAGCCTTGCAATCATCTTGGATGGTGTCCAGTGTTCACCCTGTTTACGAAAACAAAAAAATAAACATTATAGCTTTGTCAATACCAGTGAATTTTGTGATGTCATACCTTCAGATTATTACTGATACTGTATCTGATTATCTAGCATTTTGGCTTAAGATGTGTTCTACATCTATAAATTCACTGGTATACCCAAAACTACAAAATAATAGCAATAATGTACTCTCCTGGCCCATAATGGACTCACGCAAACTTTACTCCATAATTTATGAAGCGCAGCCTTGTAAATTATGTTGTGCAAAGTTTGCTTTAAAGATTGTTTAATAATGTAACTTTCTCGTTCTGGTGAACTTCATCTCCCCTTTCTGACACTTGGTGGCACCAAACACTCAGATTCATTCTGCAGTGTTGCTCATGTACAGCACGATAATGAATTTTAATCTTGCAAGAAAAACACTGTCACTGCTGATATCATTGCTAATCAAGAACAATAAAGTTTCCTGCAACCATATACATTGGTATCATATTCTCACAAATATTTCTAAAATGATTCTGATCTTCACACCTACCTGAGTTTTCTGCTCAAGTACCATCTGGTCCAAGATTGGAAATATCCAGTCCTCAAATTTACAGTAGTTGTCGTTTGGCACCAGTAAGTTCCCTATCCTATTTATTCCTTGGTCTCGGAGTTTTCTGCCGGAAAGACTGAAATCACCAAGATACGTCGGTGCCAGGCATTTTATAAGGTCTTCTTCAACGCCTCCTGCTGTAGTAACTATACAGTCAACCTAAGGTAGAGAGATGGGATATATTATTATTGTTCAACTTTTCCATCATGAAAATTGAAAACAATCCGGCTGTTTCTCTGTAGTGTCGTATCTACATGCACAATTCAGAAATGAGACATGTTATGAACTTCCAGGTGTTACATATGTGTTTATTAAAAAGTTAGGGCATCAGGTCAACACATTATCACCTTTTTGGAATGAAATCATGACAAAAATAAAGACCATAAATATGCATATGAAAGATAATTCATAGTTTGGATGTTGTGCTTACAGCGTTTTATAAGAAAACAGTAGGGTGGAAACCTTGGAAAGGAAAGCCTAGCAATCACAATGAAACAACAGTGGTAAAATGGCAAGAAGAGGTTGAAGAATCTGTGTGACGGTGATGTGTGTGACTGCGAGTGTAAGTGTACAGTGTTTCTCATATCTTGAAAAAAAACAGCAGGGACAGCAAATTTACATAGCAATGAATATTTTGCATAGTCCTTTGTTGTGAAAATTTATTCTTTGGTATAGTTATTAACATATGAATAGATTATTCCAAAAACAGAGGGGTGGCCCTGGTACATCCTGGTACATGTGTATGTGGATGACTGAGTGTATGCATGCATATCTTTTTTTTTTCTTTTTCTTTTTAGGTGGACCGTTCCCGGAGGTACTGCAATACCGGGTCGATCCGTGGCCAGGACGGAGCAAGCCCCTATTCCTCGGCCCAATTCCAAAATCAGTCCAACATTGAGCCGCTCGGTGAGCAGCGTATCAGATATTAAGCTGATAAGAACAGATACCACACATGATCTTAGCCAAAAGGCCGAGAAGCGATAATGCATCATGCATATCTTATTCACCTTGAGACCTCTCCAGACCCTATGGCATACCAGGAGTCTGTAGAGATGTTTGTAATTACGTGTTGTATTCACTGTGTGCAGATGATGTGCCTTTGAAAGCTGGGAAGATTGTTTACAGGCAACCAAATGTGTTTGATGACACCTGACGTGCACCGACAATTATAATTTCATATACACTGTAAAACATTCCATAAAGAGATTTAACGCACTTACCATGTTGTGTTGAACCAAATATTTCAGTGTCTCCCTGACACCCGCTGATATCAAGTTAGAAGTGAAACCTAAGAATATTGTGCAATTGGTTTTCTGCCGATGACAAGGATTTAATTCTACACTTGTATCGGCAGACTCTTCGTCCTCAAATGGTTCTGATTTCTTTTGTAACTGAAAAGAAGTCAGATGGTTGGCAATGTTTTACTTTGTGATGCTGTCTGTCTTTGGTTATGGGTACATGTCAATTATAACACACATACTAAATATAATTCACAAGGAAATAGACATATTGTGTGTTGACTTTGACTGTGAACTGATTAGTCACTGTTCACAATAATCATGTCCCAAATTCAGCTGCTGGGAAATAAATGTGTGACATGATTTTTTGTTTGCTTGGTAATCTCAGAAATCATTATAAAATACTCTTCAATTAAAGAAAAGGACAACAAAATTACTGAGTATTTAAATTGTCCTGTATTCAAAATTTTTGCTGTTGCAGATTCACTGACAGAAAATATGATAAATGAAGGATACATTTGTGTTCTAAGTTAAGAAAGGAGAAAATGAATCAACAGCTTTCACACAACAACTGTGATTGCATAGAAAAAGGAATTTGATTGCATAATGATCATGTGTATTATTTTTAGAAGATTCACCATACCATTTTATTGATTTCTTCAACTGCTAGTCCAAAATTTGTGGCTTGAAAACCCGATGTCTTGTAGCTTTCCAACAGAGCATGGTAGTCAATTCCATCATTGAAGTCGTAACCTTTGACCTTTACTGAATCTCTTGGCATTTCTGCACTTTTCACAAGCACAGCTTCCGTGGCTTTTGATGGTGCTCCTGCCATTGTGCAACTCCTGTTGTTGTCTCTGTTCAAAAAGAGTTCATTACCATGGTAAATGGATATAAAATACACCATTATCAGCATAAGTAACTATTCATTTTAAAATTTTCATCACTTTAAGTTTTGACTAACCCTTTGAATGTGGTAATTTTTCACTCAAAATTTTAAAGCAACATTTTATCAATTTCATTAATTTTTCCCTAATTATTTGATAATTTTGGACCACACTGACATCACTTTATGTCGGCTACAGTTTTTTAATCAAAATTTTCAGAAAAATCTAAAAAAAATTGTTAGGAACTTGAAAAAAAATGGCTGAGTTATATTTTATAAAAGAGACAAAAATTGACTTTGGGATTCAAAGGGTTAAACATATTTTTCTAAATGACAATTTTTCTCAACAACTGACAACTAGATGACCAGTAGCCCTATTGTTTTCACTTGAATTTTCTGTCCAAACAAGTGATCTTACAGCTCATGTGCCATCTATTATTTGATATATGTACAAAGACATATGCATGTACTTTCACTTCCTAGCACAGTATCTACACAGACATTACAGTGAAATTTGATCAAGCTGCAGAACTTCATTAACCAAGGTGTTGTTTTAATCGATGTGTATGATTTTTAGGACATTAACACAGCAGGGCTTGATGTGGTCTTGTTTACATCTTTAATCAGCTACATGCTCTCAGTTACACAACACACCAGGGCCACTCCATGCATGTCAGACAGAGAAACATAAACAAATCACCACACTTTGCAATGTCATGTATCTTTCTTTTTTATTGGTGATGAACAAGTGAGCGTGAAGGTTCATGTAGCTTTCGGAATTGACCGGCTAGACCAGCATCATATAAAACTTACATGTTCAAAATACATTTGTAAATGTAATCTTGTAAATGTGGAGTTCCTGATTGGACTCAATGGCGCAAGAACCTTTTCAACATGGCTATTCTAAAAAAAGAAATACGGTTTGTTACAAGGCATCCTTTTCACTGAAACACTCGCAAACATGATGTGTTCTATCACTTGTAGCTCAATTCCTTTATACCATTTAGACAAATTGTTCCACTATTATTTCTATTTTTAGCTTTAAGGTATTTTTAAAGTTGTAACAGCACTAGTATTTTCTCTTTCGTTCTGTTTTTGAGGTATACTGTGATGAGAATGTTCCCTCACAGTATTTCATCATTCTATTCATTTGTAAGAACTAGGATTGCAATGATTAGACCATTGTTAGCAACAGAAAACTTATCATTGTGTCCAATCAGGAATTCCCAAAATTCACAAAGACTGGACAAGAGCAATTAATTTCAAAACCTTCCTGAACTTTCATGCTCACCTGTTCATCAGGAATAAAAAAGAAACATACATGACATTGCAAAGTCTGGTGATTTGTTTATATTTTTCTGTCTGGCGTACAGTGGAGTGGCCCTGGTGTGATGTGTAACTGAGAGGTGTAGCTGATTAAACAAGACAAGCCCAGTGTGTTAATGTCCTAAAAATCGCTGATACACATTGATTAAAACAACACCTTGGTTAATGAAGTTTTGCAGCTTGATTGAATTTCACTGTAAAATATTGTTCTGATCATTGCAGATTATGAAGTGGCACAAAATGACAATGCATAAGAATCAATGATTTGTGAGTGATTTGGATAAAATAAGGACTTGATTTTTAAAGAGAATTGTCTGAAGGTTCCTTAGGAAAAGCTTTAAGTTAAAATTTAAAACTTTTGGTTTTGAGGTGGATACGACCTCTGGACATCTTATTACCTGTTGTGAGTCTTTTCTTTACCCTTTGGCTGTCATATCATATTTTGCAACAATATACAGGCAAACTATTGTACAGGACATCTATGCTTTGGAGGTGTTGATCATAAAAACACGTACTGTCTGTTGGGGTTGATGACTTAATTGCATATGGTTCATTCCTGTGTATTTTCACATTTTCTGTGCAGACATCAGTCTAGTAAAGTGATAATGGTAATATAGTAGTTTCAGACTCCTTAAGTTACTATCTACCAATCAGATAAAATCTTTTGAGATGCTGCACACTACCAGAAACCTTCAGCATATGCAATCTCAACTAGTGCTGTGTGTGTATAGAGGGTTGTCACTCTTGTGTGTTACATCACATTGCCGCCATCATGCATCACTTGTATTGCTCAAATTTTCTCCAATCCATTGTCGTGGTCCACTCGCATGCGTCCATTACTTCCCACTAATTATCTGATTTCGGGGAGCATCCAGCTGCCCGGACAAGAGACCTTAATTGGCAAGTGAAGGTGATATCCATTGAGGGAGCAACTCAAAGTTTCTCCATTGAGGGAGCAATGAGTGAGTAATCTTTCGACAGAAATGAAGAGTCTTGATGAAGAGACTGTGCACAGCAACGGTCTCTTCACAACATTAGGGGGGGGGGCATAATGCAGCTTAGCAGCACTGGCCAACATTTGATCTGAAGGGTACTATTGATTAGCTGCTGCAGCTTGAGGTTTACGGTACCGCAGTATTCAGCAAGGCACACTAGACCAAAAGGGGGATTTTCGGAGAGAAAGTGACCCCCTGATCAGGAGAATTTCTCCCGATATGGAGACTTCTTTCAACAGGATAGTCCTGCACAATTTAATAGACATTTGCGTGTTCAGATAAGTGTACCAGTATGTTCATAATCAAATTTGAGGGTGGGTCATTACCACAGTCCCTAAACTGTGGTTTAACCTAGCTAATGTTCTAAAAAAGTTTACCATTATTTTCTTTGCATATTTTCACATTTATTCAACAGTACAGACGTCTTCTGTAGAAAAGATGTACAGCAAATTGTCACTTACATGAAATATGTATTTCAGCCATATGGATCAACTCCAGTTTTTAAATGTCGAAGTCAAGTCCTGGAATTCAATCATTAACTCTTTTATACTGTTACACATCTAGGACTTCTGATCGGGAGAATTTTTGATTAAGCGTGAGACTGTAATCGGGATAGCTGTATCAAAATACATGTTACATTTCTAGGTCTCCCCGATCATGAGAACCCCCTTTTGGTCTGGTGTGCCTTGCTGGTATGGAGGTAGTAGTAGCGAGAGCGGAGACAACCATATCATTGAGGTGGCGCTGTTCACATCGCCCAGACTGGATTGACAACATTGCCAAATCCAAATCATGGAAGTACCCCTCGATGTCAAATTACAGAGGTCACCCGAGGTGAATTCCAAGATAGGGTGAAAAATGTACATATGAATATAGATACGTCAAAGTGTACAAAATGTTGGTAACCTCTCAAACACAGTCACACATTGTATTGTACGCTGTACATATCAATCGGGCCCGGCCAGCTTGTTACCCTATCACACAAAAATAAAAGAATACAAACCTGATTTTACACCCTGAAGTAATACACCTGCGAATGTATAGTAACACTACGACGCTTGAGCATCAGAAGGCCCAATTTCACAACATACCAGCGTTAGTCGTAACCGCAGGAAACAGACCACGTGTTGATGACGTCATTGCATTCAATAAGTTCAGAGTTCACCGGGAGGCCGGAAGTGAACGGCTGGTTCTCGACGAGGATGCCAGGTGACAGACGACAGATTATGAAAAGTCGGCGGCAACTTTTTGGGATGCACTTGTGCGCCATCACCATTACGAAACTTCGTAAGTGCAGGCAACACGTCGACCAAGTAACGTCCAAGTTACATTTTCAACGGTAAATTTAATTCAAACTCAGAATTTTTTTAATCCAATTTTCAAATCTGAGCTGGCTGTCGGTTCGGCCACAGTCCCTCTATCCACTGTGGTTCGGCCATAGACTCTTGAGAAACGAGAGTCTATGGTTCGGAGCTATGGGGTTTTCAGACTTTTACGATTTTAACCAAAACCAGCTCGTAAAAGGCAGGAATCCCGTCAGAAAACACCACAGCTATGGACCCACAGCTATCTCATTACCGACTCAAGTTAGTATTGCTGCAGTTTAGTTGCCCCTCAACTCCCCTTTGAGATTTTCTGTCCCTTACAAAAATATCCTATACCAGTCCTATAGGGTAGAGGCATGTAGGGTCTTATAGGACATCAGGCAGTAGTAGTCTTGCAGGATTTTGGAACGCAGTCTTACAGGGAACCCTATAGGGGGTCTTATAGGGAACCCTATAGGGGGTCTTATAGGGAGCCCTATAGGGGTCTTATAGGGAGCCCTATAGGGGTCTTGTAGGGAGCCCTATACTAAGGGTACAGAATATGCTTTACATATTGTTATCATACTTTCTAAGAGATTGAACTCGCACAAGGCAAACAAACTTCTGTAAAAGAGTGCAGAAATTTTGTTAAGTAAGGAATAACTCCTGATTTTGCTATATGTGGTACCAATGCAATGAATAACTGCAAAACTCACAAAAAGTCAGTCAACTTACAAAACAAGTAATTATAAACATGTAGTTTATTTCTAAAGGAATTAAGATTAACAATCAATCAAAACAGAAATCAATGCAACATACAGGGACTACAAAATATAAAGCAACCTACACATATGAATGCAAGGCCTACCTTTGACTTGTCACCTCAGCCAAGTGCATTATTAACTGAATAGATGTGTATCGTAACTAAGAGGTCAGTTCAGTTGATGCTGCAATGTCGATTCTTACAGTTGTGACATA
This sequence comes from Ptychodera flava, assembly GCF_041260155.1. Taxonomy (NCBI): domain Eukaryota; kingdom Metazoa; phylum Hemichordata; class Enteropneusta; family Ptychoderidae; genus Ptychodera; species Ptychodera flava. The sequence continues at coordinate 17,603,050 of NC_091943.1, forward strand.
TTAGTGAGCTCCCTTCTCCATAACACTGTTAGAATCTTGGTAATGGACCTTGGATCCTAATGTTCCATGCAATTTGGAGTTGAACTTAGTACTTAAGAGCCATGCATGTTCACTGGTGCACTGCCTCAAGTGCAAATGAATAATGCGTGGCTGTACTATTATGTAATCAGCCCATTGTAAATGCAGGAAACTATTTACATAACAAAGCAAAGGCACAGGTCAGCTCACTTGACCTTGGATCTGACAAAGAGAGTCTTTGTCTCTGTACAGCCATGACATGTACAACGGCAAAAGGAATATGGTATGTTCCTTGCATGTGTGTGTAAATAGAAATAGCTTTTGAGAAAGGGTATATGAGAATGTGTGAAATTCTACAGACTATAATTTTCGTAAGGGAATAATTATAATTATAAACATTACTCAAACATTACTTGTTCAGTTTTACAGTCCTAAAAGTCAGGCAGAATCATCTTGTAGGGTGTCCTATAGGGCACAAATATGAGCCTATAGGACTAGTACAAACCCATAAGACATGACACATAAATCCTACAGCACAGGCGTTGTCCTATAGGACGAGTGCTATAGGATGGAGGTAGCCCTATAGGACTCCTGCAGGGATCCTTGGGTCCTACAGGGATCCTGTAGGACTTTTTTGTAAGGGGTGCCCCCAAACAAAAAAAAACCTTCAAGTTCAAGGGGAGTTGCTGGGCTACGAAACTGCAGCAAAAGTTAGGAAAGATGCACCATGGATTGCTGCAATACTGTAGCTCCAGGCTTTGCCTGGGTATGTGGGTCCATGGACGTCCATGGTTGGTCGGACGGCAAAACCAGGGCGGAACGCCGTTTGCCCACCTGTGCACTTTCTGTCGACCCACATAACCTCAAGCTACAGCACTGCAGCGTAGGTTCATGGCTGGGGTGTTTTTAATACGACATATAACCCCTTCTACCCTAGACCCCATTCTTCGCCTTTGGCCTTTGTCCACACTTAGGGAGTATGGACGAAGGCCAAAAGCGGAGAATGGGGTCCCCTCCATCTTCACCACAAGTAAAGTCGTAAAACCATAGAGGTAAAAGGAAAGTTGTTCTTTTTACCTCCATGGTAAAACCATGGATGTACATCCATGGTAAAACTTAGTCAAAATCAGCAGGGCTAGTACTCCCAGCTGGTTCCCAGACACTTCGCACCAAAACCACTTCGCACCATACCATCTCGTCCCATACCATTTCGCACCAAAACCACTTCGCACCAAAACAACCTCGTACCAAAACCACTTCGCCCCAAAAGTCATGTCCCCAAACCACTTTGCCCAAAACTTATCGCTAACTGGTAAAGCTGAAAATAACCACCTTTCTGTCATCCTGGGACTGAAATCTTGAAAGTGTACGCATTTCGCGAAATTGACATCGTGCAATTCCGCGCAAGGCACCTGAGTTGTAGCATTTGCGTGTTTCTATTTTCTTATTCTATCGCTTATGGTTTCATGCAACCATGATGCAACAAAAAATGGTTCGTGGTAGCCAAAATGTCCTAACACATTAATGCTTCCAAGTTGTAGGTAAAAACAACCTTATGATACGTCGTAACATCGTTGTTTCAGGACGAGTTGACGGTACTATACTTTGGGCGAAGTGGTTTTAGTACGATGTGGTACTTGGGGCGAAGTGGGGTTGGGCGAAGTAGTACTTGGGACGAGGTGGTTTTGGTACAAAATGGTTTTGGGACGAAGTTGTGTGGGGCGAACTGGTTTTGGTGCGAAGTGTCTGGACCCCTCCCAGCTAGTAGCAGTACTACCTTCATGGCTACATATCCTGTATGGGTAGACCTAATAAGACCGCAGAGGCAGGAGTGAGGAGTCTCATGTCTACCTCCAATGCTACACTGACTTGTAGCTTGAACTACAGCTGGTTGCAGCCCTCAATCCAATGGGTGATCGACGTATATGTGTCAGATACCGGTATTTACTTTCAAGCATGGAGCATGGACTGTGTATGGCATTACGGCACTGTGTCAATGTACTCGTTGTGCGGTGTATTTTGAAGATACACTCACGGTACACAGTGTTTCATCCTTGCGAGAGGTCCCGGGAGTACGAATATTTTGAGCCGTTTGACAACATTTTGACAGCCTTTTCAAAACTACTGTATACTGTGAACTCAGCGAAATTTAATCATGGCGGAATTTAAACCAGACGAATTTATGGATGACCTTGATCAGGACACATTTAATTCCCTCAGAAAAGACAACCTCATAACACTGGCCAATTTCCTTAAAGTAGAAGTCAAAAGATCTATGCGCAAGAGGGAAATACAGTACCGTATTGCCAAACATCTAGTTGATTTAGGCCAATTTGAGGAATCCACCCTGAAAGATTATGAGCCCGAGTCTACCTCTGAACTCAGAAAATTAGAATTAGAAATGCAGACAATTTGGAGATCAAGAAACTAGAATTACAAATGAGAGAGAAAGAATTACAAATGGAAGAAAGACAGAGAGAAAAGGAGAGAGAATTGGAAGAACATCGACTACAGTTAGAAATGAGACGTTTAGAGCTTGGACAGTCAGGAAAATTCTTCCCTTCAGACAAGTTTGACATCACTAAGCATTTCAGGTTAGTTCCCCCTTTCCAAGAAAAGGATGTTGATAAATATTTCCTCCATTTTGAGAAAATTGCTCAGAGCCTGAATTGGCCTAAGGAGTCCTGGTCTATGCTTTTGCAGAGTGCTTTGGTGGGTAAAGCCAGAGAAATTTACATTCAGTTGTCAGTAGAGCAGGCTTCAGATTATGATTCTGTGAAGGAATTAATTCTCAAGGGCTATGAGTTGGTGCCTGAAGCTTACCGTCAGAAATTTAGGGATTGTGAGAAGGTGAAGGATCAAACTTATGTTGAATTTGCTCGAACAAAAGAACAACTGTTTGATCGTTGGTGTTCTTCGGAAAAGGTCAGTCAGAATTATGACAAATTACGACAGCTTGTTTTGATTGAGGAATTTAAAAGGTGCATCCGGAGTGACATCAAGACATTTATCAATGAACAAAAGGCAGATACATTGGAGGTTGCTGCACGTTTGGCCGATGATTATTCATTGACCCACAAATCTTCCTTTCTCAGCAAACCATCCCAGTCCTTTTCATACAGAAACAATGCAGGTAAATTTAACTCCTCCTTTTCATCTAAGAATTTCTCAAAGGACAGTAGAAAATCAAATGACAACAGTTCACAAAATTCAAGTAACACTCCCACATCATCAGATCCCAAGTCTCAATCTCCTTCTGACAAACAGTTCGGTACACTTTCTTGTAATTATTGTAAGAAAGACGGCCATTTAATGTCAGATTGTTTCAAATTGAAAAGAAAACGTGAAGGTCAAAGTGGTCAAAGTGGATCTAAGCCAACCGGCTTTATTTCTTCATCAACTCAATTAGAGTCTAATAATGTGTGCAACACATTTTTTGAGGTTAAATCCCTCTTATCCCCAATTAATGAGGTCAAGGTCAATTCTTCTCAGGATAGCATTATGGGTATTTTCGAGCCATTTATTCATAATGGTTTTATATCACTTTCTAGTGATTTCTCTCCGCTACCCCTGTCAAAATTTTAAGAGATACCGGGGCTTCCCAGTCTCTTTTGTTGGCAGATACCCTGCCGTTTTCTGAAAAGTCATTTTCAGGTTCTAAAGTTCTTATTAAGGGGGTAGATTGTAATGACTACATTCCTGTTCCTCTCCATAATGTCTATTTGTCTTCGGACTTTGTTTCTGGACCTGTGGCTTTAGGTATTAGGCCTTTTTTGCCTTTTGAAGGGATTCACCTTCTTCTTGGAAACGACCTTGCTGGGGACAAGGTCATTACTAATCCACTTGTGACTGATAATCCTACTTTAGATCAGGATCCAGAGCCAATTGAACAAGAGATACCCGATTTATTTCCTTCATGTGCCATTACTCGAGCCATGTCAAAGAAAACTTCCGAGAATCAAAATACTCTCAAAAATAATGTCACAGATGTTGACTTAAATGACACCTTTCTCAGTCAGGTGTTTGACACGGATCATTCCGTTATCCCTCGTGGATTTGAAACTTCCAGTAAAACTTCTGCTGTTCAAAGTCAGACATTTTCTAGATCAAATCTCATTGCAGAACAACACAAAGACCCAGATATTTTGTCTTTGTTTGACAGGGTAGATGATGAAGGTAAAACTTCAGATAGCTCTGTTTCCTATTATACAAAGTCTGGTATTCTCATGCGTAAATGGAGACCTCCAGATGTTTTGGTTGATGACGATTGGGCTATAAAACATCAAATTGTGGTTCCAAAGCCCTACCATGCTGAAATATTGCGCCTAGCCCATGAAACCCCCTGGGCTGGTCACTTAGGAGTCAGGAAAACTTATCATAAAATTCTCAGTCACTTTTATTGGCCTAATCTCAGGCAGGATGTAGCACATTCTGTAAAACTTGTCACACATGTCAAATGGTAGGAAAGCCAAATCAGACTATTCCAAAGGCCCCTTTACAGCCAATTCCTGCATTTCAAGAACCATTTAGTAGGATACTAATAGACTGTGTTGGGCCCCTACCAAAAACAAGATCAGGAAATGAGTACATGTTGACAATTATGTGTACATCAACTCGGTTCCCAGAAGCCATACCACTGAGAAACATAAAGACAAAGACTATAGTGAGAGCTTTAGTCAAATTTTTCACTTTATTTGGCCTCCCTAAATGTGTCCAGTCCGATCAAGGCTCCAACTTTATGTCTGGAATTTTTCAACAAGTAATGGATCAGCTAGGCATTAAACAGTATAGGTCATCCGCCTATCATCCAGAAAGTCAGGGTGCTCTTGAGCGATTTCATCAAACTTTGAAAACCATGATTAGGACCTACTGTTTCGATACAGAGAAGCAGTGGGATGAAGGAATTCATTTTCTGCTCTTTGCTGTTAGAGAGTCAATTCAAGAGTCTCTTGGTTTAGCCCATTTGAGCTTGTATTTGGACATACAGTCCGTGGCCCACTCAAGCTCGTTAAAGAGAAATTCCTATCAGACGATGATGATTGTCTGAATATTTTGCAATATGTCTCAGATTTTCGTACAAAACTCTCTAAAGCATGTGAATTAGCCAGAGAAAATCTTGAGTCATCTCAGCAGTCAATGAAAACCAAATACGATAAAAACACCTCAAAACGGAAGTTTGAACCAGGTCAAAAAGTTCTTGTTCTACTTCCGGTTCCTGGCAAACCACTCCATGCTCGTTACTTTGGGCCATATCTAATTGATAAGAAATTGAGTGATTTAAATTACATCATAATAACACCTGACAGGCGAAAACAAAAACAGCTATGTCACATAAATATGCTTAAGCCATATTTGGATAGGGATAATCCTACTATAACTCAGCCTGTCAGTGCAGTCAGTTCAAGCCATTATGAAGATAGTGATACTGAAACTGACTTGAGTGAAAATACTCTAAACTCAAAGCTGGGCTCGGTCAAGCTTCAGAACTCAGAAATCCTGGAGAAGCTGGAGTCTACAAAGTTGGCACACCTCCAGCCAGAACAACAACAACAGGTGAAAGAACTGCTCCACGAATATAAACACCTATTTCAAGATGTTCCAACAAGGACAAACGTCATCTATCACGACGTTGATGTTGGGGACAGTAAGCCTGTAAAACAACATCCATACAGACTGAATCCAACAAAAGCGAAATATCTCCAGGAAGAAGTCAAATACCTGCTGGACAATGACTTTATTGAACCCAGTAAAAGTAACTGGAGTTCGCCGTGCATACTTGTTCCCAAATCAGACCACAGTATCGTATGTGCACGGACTTTAGGAAGGTCAACACTTTAACAAAGACAGACACTTTCCCAATCCCGAGGATTGATGACTGCATCGACCGAGTGGGAAAAGCCAAGTATGTGACGAAATTTGACCTACTGAAGGGATTTTGGCAAGTCCCTCTGACAGATCGTGCTCGTGAAATATCCGCCTTTGTTACGCCAGACGGATTGTCCAGTACAAGGTGATGCCATTTGGAATGAAGAACTCTCCGGCAACGTTCCAACGGATGATCAACGACGTCATATCCGGGCTAGACGGGTGTGCAGCTTACGTTGACGACGTCATTCTGTATAGTGACACCTGGGAGGAACACATCAAGCTCATGCGGAAGTTCTTTGAGAGACTGAGTAAAGCAATGTTGACTGTCAACCTTGCCAAATCTGAGTTTGTATGGGCAAGGGTAACTTACCTCGGACATACTGTAGGACAGGGTGAGGTAAAACCTGTTGATGCCAAAATCAGTGCCATTTCAAGTTTTCCCATACCAAACTGCAAACGACAACTGATGCGCTTTCTCGGTATGGCTGGTTACTACAGAAAATTCTGTCCAAATTTCTCCACAATTACTGAGCCTTTGACTAACTTACTTAAAAGAAAGTAAAGTTCGTTTGGTCAGAGCAATGCCAACAGGCATTTGATACACTTAAAGCCATACTGCAAAGTGCTCCAGTGTTGTCTGCACCAGATTTCACTTTGCCATTCAAATTAGCTGTGGATGCTAGTGATACGGCTGCTGGTGCTGTTTTATTGCAAGAGGATAGTCATGGTGTAGATCATCCTGTTTGCTATTTTTCACGCAAATTTAACAAATCCCAGAGAAACTACTCTACTATTGAAAAAGAGTGTTTATCTTTGATATTAGCTTTACAGCATTTTGAAGTTTATGTTACTTCTTCAAATCAGCCAATAGTGGTTTATGTTGATCACAACCCTCTTGTTTTTCTGCAGAAATTAAAAGGCAAAAATCAGAGATTGTTAAGATGGAGTTTAATGTTACAGGAGTTTAACCTTGACATTAGACATATCAAGGGCAGAGACAATTTGATTGCAGACTGTCTCTCTCGTATTTAGAGTTTATTGTTGTTCACACTTTTAATATCACATTTGTAAAAGAAAGATTTTTCTTTGAAAAATTTTCCTTTTTTGAAGAGGGGGTGTGTTATGTAGGTCATTTTCCCCCACACTCATCATGACCTGAGTTCAATTAGTCTAGAACATTCTCAGGTCACTGCCCTTGATGACCTCACAACCTTGAATTCAATTAGTCATGTTTGGAATGTTCTGGAAAGTTGATTAGTTGTGTAAGGGAGATAATTTTAGAACAGTAATTAGCATGTCAATAAAAGTTCTAGATTGTTCTTATATGCCTTTATAAAAGGGACGTGCACAGCTTCCAGTCAGACTTTTGGGATCGTGTCTCTTGTGTGTTACTAAACTCCAGCAGTAGTCATTCTCAAGACTTTTCAAGACCTTCACTGCCAACGCTGGATTTATACTGTGGACTTTGTGCAGCTTCAAGCCTGCAAGGACTGTTCATTCATCCGACTGACTGTTACAACTCTGAGACTGGAGCTTTGCCGTCCCAGTTGAGATAAGTAGTCTGTACACTTTTAAAGCTTGTACTCTATCCCTGACTTAGCAATTAGTTTTATTTTCGTAATAAATTTTGTTTAAACGTTAACTGCTGAGTTCACCCTTTTGTTCGTTTTCTCTGCACGTAACAGCATCAACAGGGGGAATTTTCCCCTTTACCAGAAAATTTAGGGGGGTATTTCACCAGTTCATGTGTTCTACTTGTATCTCTAAAGTGTGACTGGCAACATTTCATGGGGGGCTGGTTCCCCCTTGACAAATTACAAGGGGGTGCAAACATGTCAACAGAGGGGGAATCCCCTCATCCCCCTCTCTGGATGAAACACTGGGTACATTGTCACGGAACACCTCTGGGCCATAAGGCCTTAGTAGTCATAGCAAGAATGTAAATAAAAATAAAAATTTGTGATTATGAACATGGGGCTGAAAAAAATTTGAGCAATATGCAAAGTTGAAAAATAATACTTTGCTTGTATTCCACTCTTCACAAAACCTTTTAGGTTTACAACAAAAACTTCTTCCTTATCTGATATTCTTCTTAGATTTATGTAGATTGTAGCTGTGCATATTGCTGCTCAGCCTGTGCGAAACCACAGAGCACTAGGTTTTAGATGGTATTATTTGATATTTTGTTTGATTATTCACAAATGGCATGCACAAGATTCTGGACTTTTGGAGATGTACAAATAATACTGGGTGCCTGCAGTGAAGTAATGTGTATCTTTAGCACCAGAAGTGGAAATGTCAAAGTTGTGATAAAACTGGACTGCAATCTCTGTCCCTCCAGAAAACATGCTGCAATACTGCAATTGCATATGCTTGGCTTTAAATAGCTCAATGTGTGTTGGAAATGTTCGGCTTTTGGTTACGGCGCCTCTACGCTGAGCAGGGTGGTGGTGTAGTTAACAGCCAAACACTCTCAACATACATGTAGGGCAAGACTTTGGTACTAGTAATAATGTTCTCCACATTATGCCCACACAACACAGTAAACTCTATCTATCCATGGGTCGCATGGAACTAAAACCTAGAACAGCCATGGTCACTCACTGGTGATTTTTACAATTGCATGAACTGTTCATCATCATGCTGCTATCGTCTTAGAGAGGGTTTATGGCTGTTCTTATGTTTTCTCCAGCTTTCTCTAACAAGGGGGGATGTCCCCCTCTCCTTGAAATTCTGGGGGGATTTAGTTTTGAGTAAGGGGGAGTACAATCAACTATGCTAATGTGCATGACATGAATGAAGGTTTTTCAAGGTAATGGTTAATGGGGTGGACAGACTAGCCAATGAGGGAACAATATGTGCTGCGGCATTGCCAAGGATTGTCTAGTATGTGTCTTCTCAGGGTAGAATTCTTGCAACTACAGTGACAACAATTGCATGTGAACCATGGTGCTTGATTTCGTCTATTGCATTTGATGAATAATCTACTTTTCTATTAAGTGATATAGGGGAAACAGTGTTGTATAGGCATGATGTACCGGTATACACTTCAGTTTGCAAAGACAGTAACTTGGTGTACCACTATTGTGAGGTGTGGCTGAGATTTCTCTTCATGAGTCCCCAGGGACCTACAAAACAAATTGAGTTAGTTGCACACACTCAGCCTGAGCTTAGTAACAGTGTACTTTTGTTTTTGATGAAAGAATCTTAACTGTATAAAGAATCTGTATAAGTGTCATGCGAATGAAAGATTAATATATTTCATGGTACATGCATTCATTGTGGCTCCTTGAAACCACAAAAGGAAAATTGCAAGTCTTTCTTTGCATGGGACTCAATATTGCAATTGGGATGGTCATTGTGCATCTCTCGTTGCCTCTTATTGAGTTTTGCTGGTTTGGTAGATGATTTTTTTCTAAATAGAGTGACGAAGGGGGTGATGAAGGTGAGGTAGCCAATGCACATTGCAGTTTTTTTCCCCAGGAACTTTTCAATGAGCTCAAATGTCATTATATCAGTTAAATTGGCAATAAAGATGACGTTCTTTGGAATTGTTAAGGACTTCACAATAATACTGAATCGTTGTCTATTGGAAAATTAGCCTAGTCCAGAATTGGTTCAAAAGCCTGCAGTTCTGCATGTGAATAAATTTTGTGCAGAACTGAAAGTAACAAAAATGTGTGAAAGAAAGCTAAAATATGTCAATTTTGGTCATTTTGTAACCTTTTGACTTATATGCATGGTAGAAAGCTCAGTCAATGCATAAAATCTTCCATTATCAATGAAAGCTTTCTTGAGAAAATGAAATATTGTTTTCCTGGCGGATGTGAATGATTTCAAAATGGCAATGTAAATTAACCATGTGAGCCACAAGAGGCAAGCCTTTGTGCTATTCAAAGATATTCTGCCACCAGAATATCCTTTGTATTTTTGTCCATTTCAGATATTTAAATTTAGAGAAATGATACAATCTGTGTTTTGCCTGATTAAATATTGGGTCTTTTTGTATAGCTGTTGTGGTATCATACTGATGTGACACCCTACAATAATAATATCGTTTCAAATCATTATCTCTTTGGTTACTTTGCTCCTTGACTGCACTTTCTGGTTCATCTTCACTCTTACAAGCTAGGTTGAAGTCCTACATGTACCTTAGGCAAATTATATACAGATGAACTTTGCTTCACTCAAGTAAGGGGAGAACCATTTGATTTTGGGGGGGGGGGGTATGGAGGAAATGGGTATGGGAGCAAATTTTTTTTTCCTGTCACAGTGACAGCAATTTTTTTTTTCTACTGTCAGAGCTGCATCAATTTTTTTTTTTCAAATGGAGTAGCAATGCAATTTTTTTTTCTTTGTCATCAAGTTTGTGATGCGTTGTATATAAGGGAGCCGTAATTATTTACGGCCTGAAACTCAGAAATTTCAAGTGACAACCCCCCCCACCCCACCCCCCCCCCCCCCGTCAACCATGATGAATTTGAGTAACTCCCTCTCTAACTCTGAAATTTTGACTGATCCCCCCACTTAGAAAAGTTAAATACAAATACATGTATTTGTAAAATTTACAAAATACAGCAATTTAACAGTAAAGACCTTTGAAATCCTGATGTACTCTGCTAGACTATCATCAGTTATCTCATGATGGTTCAAAAAAGGTGAACCCATCAAAATGAAATTGCAAGTCACAATAAAATAAAGATATAAAAGATCACGCAGTATCTAATCATATAGTATATTGTTTAATTTGGATGGATATTATGACAAGGTTTTCACTAGGATATCTGACCGGGCAGAATTTTAAAGTACAGGGGGAGAACACGCGAGAGGCTTAGGGGAAAGTGTCACAGGGGCTTTCCCGTATCTTGCATGGAAAGTTTAAGATATTGATGTGTGCAATGGTGCAGTCTGGTGCTATCTGAGAGGTGTTTTTTAATTTATTTTTTTACTAAGTGAACTGTTAGAACACCTCAAGGGGGAGAGCACGAGAGGGGGTTTCCCCCTCTCGTATTGGAAATTTTGGGAAATTGATGTGTTTAATGGTGCAATCTGAGAGGAGTTTCAGGTCATTTTGCATTTGGTAAAACTGTTTGAAAATGACATTGAACACTGCAATATTTTTACATTTTTGCATGATCAGTGTTTGTGTCACAATATTCAACAACCAAACGATGACAATACAATTTGTGAAAAACAGTTCTGTTTGCCAGAGACTGAAGATAAATAAATATACAGGAACGGAAAATTTGTGACCTTCTTGTGTCATTTCTCCAGCTGCCAGCTTCTAATGAAAAGCTTGAATATGGTATGTTTAACTGTCAAAATGGTCATTGAAGTGAGGTAAATGGAAACATGTCTCTGTGATAATAAAGAATGAATTCACAACAGTTCAGTTTTGTCCTAGATCCTGGGAAAATTTTGAGAATTGATGTGCGCCACGGTGCTGTTTAGTGCAATCCGATAGGTATTTTAAATTTGTCTTTTACCTGTAACGCTGTTAGAAAAGCCAAGGGGGGAGAGCACGAGAGGGGGTGCCCCCCTCTCGCATTGAAAATTTTGAGAAATGGATGTGTGCAATGGTGCAATCTGAGATGTGTTTCAATTTATTTCACCAAAATAAATTGAGTAACCCGTCCCCCTTCTTCCTCTCCACATTTTGAGTAACGCCCCCTGAAGTTTTCAATTTTTTTAGTGACCCTCTCCCTTGTATTTCATTACATTTGTTGTTCCTCAATTTTTCATTGTCAACTTGTACATCTTCCTAATATATTTATATTGAGAGAATACTATATTGATTTTAACACTAGTTTATTGACTCCTGTCTTGTGTTTTAAAATTTTCACAATTTACAGAAGTCAAAAAGTCCCCTTTAGATAGTGCCTATGCCATTGAGATATTGCAACAGAAATCCTGAAATATGATTTCTTGGGTCAGGAAAGGAAGGAAAACTTGAGTGCACTGAGGTGTAAGTAGACCTATGTAGTGCATGCTTATATCATAAGTGCTGGGAAAAAAAACATAAGAATTGCTTGTGGTAAAAACATTTGCGCCGCCTATGGCGGCGCGCCGGCAAAGAATACATGAGAATAGGGTTTCCAAATTTGCTAATTTCTGGTGCATTGTGACAATTTTTTTTTCACTTCTGTCTGTTATGACAATTTTTTTTTTCTCAGGCCATGGCAGGATCAATTTTTTTTTCTTCTATCTCACCTGGCGACAATTTTTTTTTTCTCAAAATCCTCCATATCCCCCACCAGAAATCAAATGGTTCTCCCAAGTTATGTAAACAGACTCATGATGCTGCAGCAGAACATTAGACTAAATGAAATAAACATTTGTGTGAAACAAAACTATTGTTTCCCCAACCATACCTATTGTCTCCCTGACCACGTGTAAATGCATAAAATTAACTACCTGCAGTCCTATCGGTCCTATAAAACTAAAACCATCCATTAATTAGCTTAGGCTAGGTAGCTTGTAGACTTGCTTCAAGTTTGTAATATTAATATCAAAACAGAGTAAATTGAAAGAATAAACTTCAGCAGTCTGTTACTTTAATAGTGGTAGGCTGTTCGTTGGGTAAATTGTTAGGTGAACACAATGGACAACCACCAACTGCTGCCCAGGAAAGCCAAGCAACTTGGGCTAGTCTAGGTTATTTGTTAACCCATACCATGTTTGTGCAACAAGTTTTCAGACTTTCCAATCCATGTGTGACAAAAGACAGGAAATTACTATTATGCAACCTGTTGACTGTTATTTTCTGCCTCTAATTAGGGTTTCAATTGATGTAAGAAAGTGTGCTGTCATATACAGTGTAAGTGAATTCCTCTTTTGTAAACATATTCAAAACATTGCATGATTCAGCAGATGGAGGCAAAACCAATCACCTAGGCAAAAACAGTTTTATGAGCAACAATCGTTTGTTTTGGCTGTAGTACAAAATGTAAAATTTAATGAAAGCAAATTGTTAGAACTCATGTTTTTCAGGATCTTTGAATATTTATGATGCATCTTCTCCGTTCTTTTTCAATTCTTTTCTACTCATCGTGAATAACTTGAAGTTTGGAATCTTGCCAGTAACATCTCTTGATTTTCACCCTCTTTACACTGAGCCACAGTTTGTGGCATTGATTGCTGGTGTTGTTTGTCTGAAAGGGCTCTTATAATTGGGAGAGTTTTGCCCAAGGTTCTGTGATATAACTGTAACTTGTTTGTCACGGTCATGGTCAAAATCTTCAATTTGATGATGATATCAGCTCAGTCAGGAAGAAGCTAACGCAGACCCAATAAAATTTATTAAATACCAAAAAAAAGAAGCTAAGGCAGTGACCATTGCAGTTACAAAGCATGATACAACTATAACATATGTTTGTTAGATCAGCCATGGTCAGAATCTTCAATTTGATGATGGTGGCTAAAGATCAGAAAGAAGCCAAAGGCAGTGATCATTGTAGATACAAATCATGATATAACATTAGCCTGTTTTTTCTATCAATTACAGTCAAAATCTTCAATTTGATAATTGTTGTTAGGTCAGGAATAGTAAAAAGGTGGAACACCATTGTAGATACAAATCATGAAGTAACCGTAGCCTACTTTGAGCGGTCATGGTCAAAATCTTCAATTTGATGGTTGTTGCCAGATCAGAAAGATTAAATTTGTAGATACAAAGCAAATCATTCAGTACAGTCCTCTATTTTCGGCAAGCAGAGGGATTGTAGGCCGTTAGCAAATGAAGCGCAGCACAATACAATAAATTACCCACAATGCAATTTGAGTTGTACACACGACGTTAGAATTTTTATAACTTTTTCAGTACTGCCTGAAAGCAATAATATAAAATCTCTAGATAATTGATTAAATATATAAATTGAAAGTATGTTTAGATATTTCAGTATAAATTTCAAAGAAACCATTAAATAACCATAAAAGTCACATTCTGCAGGTACTACAAATGCCATACTTTTGGGCAGCAAGTTATGACAAACTGAAGGGGTCATTCTCTGAGGAAGCTTAGCATGCAAATTTCTTTTGTCATTTCCATTGGAAAAAATCAATATCCATTTGTTTCATAAAACAGGTGCAACTAGTCTCCCTACTTTCCATTACGTTATTCTGTATGGCTGAAGACACAATCAGTGAAAAATTTTATAAAAATGCTATCTCCTCTCTAAATCAAGCATACTTTTCTAAATCCTTTAAAATGGGAATTGAGAAGAACGGTGTCCTTAATAGTACAATTTCAGAATTTAAAATACTGGTCTATGAATGTGGGAGACAGTAGACTTCTCTGAGGAGTTTCCGTGTGTACAAATCATCATGAATGATGGGAAATCTCCAGTACTGTGTGCATCATCCTGTTGATTAAACATACATGTCTATGCAAGCACTTGGCCAGCAAGCTGGATACTATAGAGTCTAATTGTAAAAGTTCTCTGATAAGATATAGTTGAAGGCAAAGTAAATATTGGTTAAGTACAGGAAATGGGAATAAAAGGTAGACTTGTGTTTCATCATAGTGATGTTAATGTTAAATGTAACATCCTGTATACTCATTTGAGTACTATAGTAAACCATCTTAATAGCAGTAGAAAAAAGTGTGACTTGAGGACCAAGATTAAGACTGCATGGTCAAACTAAAAGGAAGTATGACAACAACTAAAAGGATAGCACAGTCAAAATAAAAGGATGGCAAAGTCAAAATAAACAGATGGCACAGTCAAAATAAAAGGATGGCAAAGTCAAAATAAATGGATGGCAAAGTCAAAATATAAGGATGGCAAATTGAAATAAAAGGATGGCAAAATGAAAATAAGGATTGCAAAATTGAAATAAAAGAATGGCAAAATTGAAATAAAAGGATGGCAAAGTCAAAATAAAAGGATGGCAAAGTCAAAATAAACAGATGGCATAGTCAAAATAAAAGGATGGCAAAGTCAAAATTAATGGATGGAAAGTCAAAATATAAGATTGGCAAAATTGAAATTAAAGGACGGCAAAATTGAAATAAAAGGATGGCAAAGTCAAAATAAAAGGATGGCAAAATTAAATAAAAGGATGGCAAAGTCAAAATAAGGATTGCAAAATTGAAATAAAAGGACGGCAAAATTGAAATAAAAGGATGGCAAAGTCAAAATAAAAGGATGGCAAAGTCAAAATAAACAGATGGCATAGTCAAAATAAAAGGATGGCAAAGTCAAAATAAATGGATGGAAAGTCAAAATAAAAGGATGGCAAAATTGAAATAAAAGGATGGCAAAGTCAAAATAAAAGGATGGCAAAGTCAAAATAAAAGGATGGCAAATTAAAATAAAAGGATGGCAAAGTCAAAATAAAAGGATTGCAAAATTGAAATAAAAGGATGGCAAAATTGAAATAAAAGGATGGCAAAGTCAAAATAAAAGGATGGCAAAGTCAAAATAAACGGATGGCAAAGTCAAAATAAAAGGATGGCAAAGTCAAAATAAATGGATGGAAAGTCAAAATATAAGATTGGCAAAATTGAAATAAAAGGACGGCAAAATTGAAATAAAAGGATGGCAAAGTCAAAATAAAAGGATGGCAAAATTGAAATAAAAGGATGGCAAAGTCAAAATAAGGATTGCAAAATTGAAATAAAAGGATGGCAAAATTGAAATAAAAGGATGGCAAAGTCAAAATGAAAGGATGTCATAGTCAAAATGAAAGGATAACAAAGTCAAAATGAAAGGATGGCAAAATTAGAGGATGGTGCAGTCAAAATAAAAGGATGGCAAAGTCAAAGGATAGCCCAATACAAAACATGATGAGAAAGCAAACACCATGTGTTCAAAGTAATTAATCTGGGTGTTTAAAATAATTTTTTTACAGGATAATAATCATTGATGGCTCAATAAAGTCCTAAGAAAGCAAAAAGCTTAAGTTACATGTAAAGGCAGAACAAGTGCATCAACAAAGCACCAATAGAAGAGAATGTATCATTTCATAAGTATTATGATGAAAATGATTGGAATAGTGAATCTGTAAGAACCAATAGCATGATGGTTTTTCAATTAAGGTAGAACGCACCTCGGGGACAGAAATTCGGGCCTTCAAATTTTATCAAATTTCTACTGACCTATCACTTGTGGGGGCTCATTTTGAAGCTCTCGGCAAAAGAAAAGTTTTCATGGTCTTACTTTTTCGAAAATCGAAAATTTTATATTTTTCTATAGAATTAACACAGGGATGGCGGCCATTTTTCATGTCAAACATCGAGAAATCGCAAGTTATTTGTCTCTCTAGCACCAAAATTTGCCCGGTGACCCCTGATTTTTATTCTTGCTTTGGTAAGAGAATGGTTGAAAGTTTCACCGAGGAAAGTTTGAGCAAAAGTTTAAGTCTTTCACTTTCAAGGTGCATATTACCTTAAGTGGGAGTACCTTTTCCTGGCTTGTTCAAAAATGGTTTTAAAAAATTTATGGAAGAAAGTAGCAGCATAATGATGCACAAATTAAAGTAAGAGTGCTTTGGATCAAATGGATCAGCACGGACCATTATTCAGCTCCTTGGCAGTAGGTTTCTGTACAGTGCACATCTTTGTACAAACCTCTCTGTAGTTTTAGTATGGTAAATCGTAAGTCTATCGTCATGCTCTGATATTCTGTCAAAACCAAAAAAACTGCTCATTTGACTTTGAGAGGACTCCATCCGATAAAACATTATGTCTCTTTCATCCCCTTGATTCAGTTGCTAAATTTGTCCCTGTAAAAATGCTATGGGAATTACTTCATTCTACTTTATATACTGCAATGTGTCCAATTATGGCAGATGGGCTCAGTCTACTTGATACTGTACGATATGTGGCTCCACTTCTCTGGATGAGCCACTTGGGAACGCAAGTGATGTAATTTTTTTAGGCATAAGTTGTTTCACAGTCAAATGACCAGTTTTATTGCTTTGACAGAAAATCAGAGGACAAGGCCATAAGTTTCAATCATCTCAAGAATCTTGACTTCGTCATTTGATTTTCGGCCAGGAGTATGGACGAAGGCCAAAAGACGAAGTCAAGATCCTAGACAACAAGTTTCAGGCTGACCATACTACAGAGAGATTCAGGACAACCCACATCTACTTTAATCTTGCAGTTTTTTTTTCAGCTTTCAAATACCATCTCTACTTTAATATTGCAGATAATGAGAGATGATTGATTGGCTGGCCTAGTGTACAGGGAATTAGAATGATTTGTTTGAGTCAATGTAAATATACCAGTATTTTCTCTTTTTTTTTTACTGATCTTTAGATGAACTCCTTTTAATATAACGAGCCTTATACACATAAACATTTTCTTACCCACTACAAGTTTGACACTTCAATATTTTGACCCCAAAGTGACTCCCATAGTGATGTAAAATGCAGCCCCAGGGCAGACTTGTCATCGTAAAGGAAAGAAACACAACATATTTTGTTCTCTACTTCCTGCAGTGTCAGAGGTATTTCCTGTTTTGATTCAATGACTTTCAGCATGCTACTGGTTTATAAGCCCCCTAAAACAGATTACCTTGTGCACGTTCGGTCAGTTTGGGCACATGTCAGTGTAAAATAACACTTCAGACTGCTGAAATATTTTATCACTGGGCTTGTTTTTACTTATTGATATGTTCTTAGGTCTGACCCTTGGATTCTCTAAACTACGCACATTCCAGAACCTGTCATAAAGCATACAGAAGCAATTTACATGTATTTGTGTGGAAACTTTTCTTATTGATTGCACAAAGGTCCAATGTGACAGAATCAGCATAATCAAAGTCAGTGTTCCCTTGATTCAGCATAGTCTATTCATTGACAGTAAAAACCAGCTGAGAATGAATGATGAAAGTGATCTAAATGTATCATACTTGTGGTACTTGTGTAATCACAGGGAACTCAGGCTCCTTGTTTGTATATTTGTTACACACAATTATTTCTATATACAACAAAGGACCAATAAAGAGTTGAATTTGTATTTATGTTTGTCAATGAAGAACCGTATCTGTTTGTTTATTTTCTTGTTTACCAGTATATAGTCAATATATGATACTCAAAAAGTTCCTAATACAATCCCAAGTATGGATATAAAGCATAACCCTCCTTTGCCATGAGGAGGAAGCTCTCATTAGTGTCCACCGCTTTATCTGAACACATTAGAAAGGATGAGTATTGAGAGAGAGTGGTGGACACACATGAGTGCTTAATTACTCAGGGCAAAAGAGTGGTAAGCTTTATTTTCATAAGTGGGATCGTATAAGAAACTTTTCAAGGTATCATTTATTGGCAATGCTTGTAAACAAACAAACAAACAAGGAGCCTGAGTTCCCAGTGGTTAAAGTGGGTCTCCTTTCAACTTTAACTTTTTTGGCGAACAACTTCAAGAAATACCAAAGCAAAGACAAGCATACAGCTTGACTCTAACTCAGCTGCTAAATGTGACATGGGCCAGTGTAGCAATGTTATACAATTGTCTGCACTTTTTAATTGTAACTGAATTGCCAACTACCAAATATATAATATTTAACCAATTTCTTTCAAAAGTTTGATAGATATCAATAAACTATGTGAACTGACTAGAAATATTTAATATCAATTATCATTTGTACTACTGTTAAACTTGTGTATATTTCAGAGATTCAGAATGAAAAAAATACAAACTCTTAAGAAATTTTCATTATCTTTTGATTTTACAATATCTGATTCAGTCTTCTTGAGCACATTCTGTTTATTTATTTAAATAATTATAAATCATTAGCTTACTAACTGAACAGTGTTATCTCAGGGGAGTCAGGGGGCATGATTGCATGAATTCCCACCCATGTAATCAAAATCCTCCTTCAAATCACAAATGCAGCCTCATGTTGCCTTTCTGCATTGAGATTTGAGAATATGGTTAACACTGAGTATTTATAGTTTTATTCCATTTCATGATTATTGTCTATGATGTATTGTCATATAGTTAATTTGATCCACTGTTGCCATAATAGTATCAAAAGTGACTCAAGCTTCCTATCTGCAGAAGGATCTGATAAAGCTGAAAGACTCACTATAGTTCATTAACAGATGGTAAAACTTTGTTTGAAGTGAAGTGAATGAAGTATGAATGCTCTGTGTTGGCTTCTAATTTATTCAACATTTACTTGGTGAAAAACAGAAACAGGAATGTCTTTAATTTGATATTTGATCATTGCTATGACCTTAGTTTGCTACTTGAAAAAATCTTATTTGCATAACTTAAATTTGCATAATGTTTTTATTGTTCCCTCCCCCCCCCCCCCCCCCCATCGAAACCAAAGTCCCCCGTAATTTTCGAACAGGAGTTACATTCCCCAAATGTTTGAGAAACTTGGCGAAAACACTGTCCTGAGGTACAACTTCTGAAGACAAAGACAAATGCAAGAAAGAGATGTTCATGTCACACCCCCCACCCCACCAATCCTCCTGTTGAAGACTGTCTTGTCAAGTTCACCTTTCTGTAACCACAAGGAATTTCAAACCTGTTTTTTTCTTGTTTTATTATCTGACAACTTTATGGAAGTGAAGCCATGCATCCAAATTTATTTAAAGCATGTCTTGTACATTCCTTCATGAAATACAACAGCTGATGCACATGCGGGGCTGCTCTGATAAGTAATATCATGTACGGTAGGTGAGTGATATTCACCATGGCATTGACTATGGCAAGAGAGATGTGAGGAATTTGACCACACTGAAGGAGATCAGGGCAACTGACCCCAGCAAACTCATATTGGTATTTTTATGGCATCGTCTGATGTCTGAGCCAATGAAAAGCAGTGTTTCACACTCTTCTATGTGGTCAAAAGATAGCCGTAAATAGGATTATTAACCTGGAAACCAATCTGTGACTCCAAAACCAATCAAAGTGAACATTTAAAATAGATGTGGTAAAAGAAAATGTAAAAAGAGAAATAACTGCTCTAACTCATCACACTGTGTTGCCCAAAAGTTAGTGGTGTTGAGATTAATAAATCTTATAACATTCAAAGTGAATATTTACAAAATGTAGATCTAGTCCACAGAATGAATAAACTTTGTCAAAAAAATTTGCATAGATATACCGTAAGTATGTACAGCCTTGAAGTAATAGGTGGATGAATTTGATTGAATTTAATGTAATAATAATCGTGATATTTCAAACTACTATATGATACTATCCAGTAATAAGACATAACTGTAACTTTGATGGCTTTCTCACTTAGTCTAACTTTGTTTTGTATGTCAACTGCAAGTTCCTATTGTACTGACCAAAGCATGTTGAGACGCCTGCTATTCAGCCTGTCACTACAGCATTTATACATGTAAAGTGAGCTGTTATCGTTCACACTTAAATTTTAGTTAATGTTTACACTTCAGTTTTGGTCAACTTGTCAACCATAACAAAACAATCTATACCAAGTACATTCACTGGCTAAATTGACCAAATATTGTGTATCCGAATAAACTTTTTGTAGCAAAACAAGAAACCTTGATTTACATGTAAAACAAATGATGAGCAAGTCGTCAAAAGTTGCCTTTCTGTGACTTCAGCTTGAAAATTCCATCACCCCTCCTTGTACTTTTTAGAGGGGTTATGTGCACTCTTGCATTCACATCACTGTCCGTTTAATCCGAATAGCGTGAAATGAGCATATAATGCATCTATCAAAGCCTCTAACCCAGCCAGAATGCTTTCCTGCCCAGGGTCAAATGGGATTTCTTTCACAAAATACCTTGCCTGATGTTCAATTGAGCTGAATAAGGCTGGTGGAAAATGTAATTTAAAGCCTCAAATTATCAACATCAATTTTTTTCCTCCAATAGTGAAGTCAACAGCAAGGCAGATCAGAGTGGAAACTGCCCTTTTAGTGGATTAAATTCCATTCTTCCTGGCCTTAACCTTTGTTTTGCACTTACGGTAGAATTTGCCCTGGGGTATTTTTTTCTCGTCAAAACCCAAGATTGTGAGTCAAATGTGGAGAACACTGCAGCCCCCTATCTTGGTGTTTCAGTGATTTGTTTATAAAGTTGTGTAACAGTAGACTGTGTACACAAATTAATGAAATAAACTTATCAGGCCTTTGCATCCACCTTGACAGTTACTATGTCCACTGAAATTAGTCCATGATTTGACCCATCAAGTCTGGAAACAGGACAATGAAAGAGTCACATGCTGTGGCTGGAAAATAATGACTGTAGTAATGATAAAAGAAATCTCCCCTCAGTGCCCTCATGATTTAAAAATCAGGGAGTTCAAAGGAAAAGACAGGAAGTTGTCATCTCAAGCACCTGAATGTTTGTTTAAAAATTTGTTTTTTTCACACAGTAGTGGTGTATCAAAACACAGTCCCTCCATAGACTCTCGAGTTTTTCTCTCGAGTCTATGGTCCCTCCAAACACTTGTGATCAAAAGCAGCCAAGTGGTAATTGTCCTCTCACTTCTTTGTCATGTAAATAGTATGATTCATTGGAAGTTCATTGCTCTTTGAGATGCTGCTGAGGCACAAAAGAGTGCCCTCAGTGGCAAAGAAGTTCTTTTAAAAGTGGTCCGCCTTACTATCTGGGAATGTAGAAACCTGAGATGTGGACACATGCCTGATAACCTAAGGGGGTCTCTCCACTCAGAACCTACATTCTGCAGTGATAGAATAGCACTGGTTAAAACCATACAAAAAGGGCTTCCTGAGCTGAGCAGTTGCACACTGATCAATGCAGCCAGCGGTTGTGGTATCCAACATGATGGGATATCAGAACTGAAATGGAATTCCTTCCTGTGCTTTGATTTTCTTTTCTTTTCAAGCATTTGCTGAACACTGTGTGTGTGTTTATTCCACTGTAGAGATGACTCCACTCCACTTGGTTATGTTCATTACACAGTTCTGGTCCTTCACTGGTTTTGCCACTGGTAGGCCACAAGATCATGAGTTTAATGAACCACTGTGGGAACTAGATGACTCTGTCAAAGGGAGAACTGGTAAGAGCTAATATTATCCCTTCCATCTTTCAAACCCCTCTTTTCTGTCACCAAACATGAAAAAAATTAATGAGCAAATTCTGCCAGAACTTGATTAACCATTATTTCAAATCATTATAAATTCATGATGGAAAAACTTGCAATTTTACTTTTCAGCTGAATTTATTTTTTATCACAGTCCATGTTCATGAAAACTGAAAAGCAATTAGTAACAAACTGCATCAAGTATCATTCATAAAATTCAGTGTAAATATATGCACTGTCAGAGAGTACATGGTGTGTGTATGGGTATACCAGTATCTTGATTATTACCATACTTACCTAACTGCACCTCCACATGAAAAAAATAACAATTACGTTTACAAGTCTGCGGGTCTGTGAGAAAATTCATCAGTCGTAATCAAAGTCAGACATGAAAGCAATTGCAAGCATTTCACACATACAAAGTGTGGAGTTTTGGAAGAAGCTGTTGCCAAAAACTTAATACTTTGACAAGATGCGATCCAGTTGATCTATAGACTTGAAAGGTACCTTACTTTTACATAGACCCACCTTGCACATCAATTCTTTTGTCTGTCAGAAAGCATACTAGTGTGACCGATGGAAAGACAGTATCTTACACTGTGGATCTGCAAGAAATTTTGTCAAAAGAGCTCTCACTTTTTTATTCACAGACAGTCCAACCACAGTGTTTTATTCATTTTAATCCTCTTCCTTTCACCTGACTTAACAAGAATGAATGACGAATGTTAACACCTAATTATTTTCCACGTTATTATATTCATTGAAAGTGCTCATAGGATACCCAGCTCTATTCCTTAAAAGTGGTGTGTACAAGTTACTCTACTAAATCTTTGAATTCTGTTTTCTTCAGCTCATCAAATGAAAGAGGGGAAAAAACAGTCGTAATTTTTCTCTACTTGTGTGTTTTCCAGTTTTGTGATGAGTCAGTAGAGTCTCTTTTTCGAGTACTCACTCGGCATTTCAATGTGAAAATTGCCCTTTGTGTCATTAACGAGCCCTGGCACCTATTTGTTATCTTCACTGCCTATTTTTAAGCACAGCTCATTTGTCAGGGCCTCCCTCACCCCACTGACAAGATGGGTTTTACTCAACCATTGTTCTGGTTCTTTTATGTCACCGGTACCTTGAGCTCAGTCAGACTTCACAAAAGTTGAGATACGGTTCTTTACAATAACTTGGGTATGGTCTACCAAGGGCGAAGCATAGTCCATCCACCACAATGGTGGAGGGACTGGGGGCAGACCCTTTCATGTGTTGGTTTATCCAGCTGTAGAGTGGACTAAACATAGTATGACAAACTCAAGTACTCCGGCACAATGTTTTGCACAGGGAGCCGATCTGTTTTCATCATTAGTAATGGCAAATTATGGATTGTGTCATATCAGTGTGACTGTACCCCGGTATGTTCCTCTGGGAATGGATTGATTGATAGTCGGAACCGATGCTTAGTGTTGCAGTGTAGTGCTTCCATTATAAGGCATAAGAGTTCACATATGGAATGAAATCATGCAAAAACTTCAATTCACTGGTTTTTGCACAAAGCTGTATTCATATAATAAGTAAAATATAAGCTGAAAAATTCCTTGGATAAAGCATTGCACTTACGTTGTCAAACTCAAGATATCATAAATCACAGTCCCTTCTACTGTGCATAAATTAACCCTTTGAGTGCTGTATTTTTCCCACCAAGAGTTTAGTAAAACATTTTACCAATTTTTATAAATTTTTCTGTAATTTTTTTGATAATTTTGAACCAAATGGACATCAGATTTCATCTGTAACAATTTTTTATGAAAATTTTGGCAAAAAATCTGAAAAAAATTGACTGGGGTATATTTTCAAAGGTGACAAAAATTGACTTTGGCACTCAAAGGGTTAATAACTTACAATGAAGCAACTGTTTTAGATATGTATTGCAAACCAAAGTATGTAGACTCCTCTGTAAATTGTCATTTCATTCTGAGACCAAGAAAAGTGTCAAGTCATGAATAATTATGTTGCACACTCCATATTCATGAGAGAACATTGGGACTCAAAGAGACAGTGTTTCAGAGATATAGCGCGCCTTGTCTGTCACATCAATTGAAATGACCACTGGTGTGAAATCAACCGTAAAGGAAGTGTTAGTCATTCTGACCCCTTTCATTGGCACCAAAACGGCAACCTTCTGTTGACCTTCTTGTCATCAGCACTGACTGAAGAGTGACATAAAAAGATCATGCTGCTACGCGTGAGTTCTTTCAATCTCGTTATTGGCGAAGGACAGCTGCAAGAATGTTCAGATTTACCCGTTGGTTTGCCTCTGGTCTTCCTCGCTTAATTTGAAATGCAAAACTGTGAGACTCAGTTTTGATAGACTAAGGCTTTGAAAGCCATAGTGATAATAATTCAACATGTCTTTTGCATATTAAATGTTCAAGATTTCATGTAGGATTACTGTTGGTAAGAATTTGAAGGTTTTCTGAAAGCAGACCCCCAAAATAAGAAATCTTGGCATGCTTGGCCAAATCTTGTCTGCTATGTGTTATTGATTTAGCAAGCTTGCTATTTGGAGCTTTAACACGTGTAAATCACAGTGTGTTCATTTTTGATAATATTTGCATTGTGGTCTTTCAAGCTTTTTTGCGTGGTGGTGTGAAAATCACTGGGTGTCTACATTTATTGTGCCCACTGTAAAGTTTCTAAAGCTTTTTTTTTCATATTTAAACTTCTTCCCCCTTATGTCATCATTTAATGGTTCAACCCAATTACATTACCACGCATGTTGGACTTTTGTACACAGAGTTGTAGTTTGGATTGACTTGGACTTAATTGTATATACTTTGCTTCCATCTTCTTTATATCACCACAGGCTTTGAAATATTTCTTCAGGGTTTTCAATATCAGTCTGGTGTTGACATTAGCATTCAGTTTGGCTTTCATAAGATGCTTGTTGTCACCATCTTGAGTTATCTCCACAGAGCAAATTGAAATCCCATGATATCACTTTTTCATCATCCCAGAAATTACAGCACAGAGGAAATCATTGACTTGCATACACTTTACAGTCACAGTGTGACAAATTTTCCTCCAGATCATTGATGAAACAGAACATTTCAATATTTGAAATTCTATCTACATCACTTTTTCATCCTTCTACGTGTAAGGTAATTTCAGCATAGAGACAATCATTTAATTTCATATACTGTATGGTCACTGTGTGATACGTTTTCCTCAGATCTTTCGTGACACAAAACATTTAAATCTAAATATTTGAAATTCCACCTGCATCACTTTTTCATCATCCCAATTATAGCATTGAGGCAATCATTTACTTACATACTGCATAATCTGATCACAGTATTATACGTTTTCCTCAGATCTTTTGTGATACACAACATATAATTCTAAAAAAAATTATTTCCTGTGAGACCTACATACATTGTAGTATTAGGGTAAAAACTTTGTGATTTACAAAGCCGAAAAGATCCACAACATCAGGTAGACTTTAGAGGAAAAGTAATCTTAATGTACAATCATAATTAAATTGCTTGTTGTGATATCTTCTTTTATGGACCGCTTGATGTTTCAAAAAGTCCTTTTTGCTTCACGTATAAAATACAGCTGTTAATTCATCATGTTCTTCCCTCCCCAACTACAACTTTGCCAGAGATTGTGTGTTTTGTTGTTTTTTCCAGCCAATGATAGTGCTTATATCTTGAAGGATACATGTATTAATAGGACCTGCACATATCAGTGTGGCATTGAAATTTTGTCTGTTAGTGTATTCTTGCACGGAGAAGGACACACAAATTTATTCAATGACGGATGATATCAAACAGTGTGAAGTGTATAATGATGTATCATTGCCATGTGTAGGGTTACTGAGGCTAAATGTAATTGAAACTGTTCCAGCAGTCTGTTGCTAATCGGATTCACCTTGCTATAATCCAGTTTAGAGGTATTGCAGTCGCCATGTGTCATCAAATCAAGTGATGTGAGAATGGGGTGTGCAGCAGGGTGCCTGGTGAACAGATGCTGAATGAGGAGCATACAACTGAACTCCACCAACTTGAAACATTGTGGTACCTACTGTGTAATTTACTTCTTATGGCATGCCACATTTCAGTTAGTGTTATACAAAATTGGAACTCGTAGTGTGATCAAGATTTGTCCTAGCTTTGTTAGCACAGACATGAATAAGAGAACAGTCAGTGTTATATTGTGGCACTTAAACTGCGTAAAGTTATCTTTATCTTTTACAAATTGCCAGTATAATCATTGGTGTGTGGCTTGGGTCCATGTTATTTATTGACACCATGTTTTTCTTTGGACTCTAAGAATTGTTTGGAATGGAATTTATCTTTTAAATATATCCATCAGTCCACTCAGACATACTGTGACCAGTTTCATTCAATCTTGGCACAAAGCCAATGCGCCTTGACATGCATACATGTCAATTTGTTTAGTGATACAATTCAATATACCTGCCAGGACATTTTCTCATAAATCAGATATATAAGGACTGATTTTCTTAAAATTTATGCACAAAGACAATTCAGGACACAGTAGATTTTTCATGATGCAACGTTCATGTCACACGTACTATATACTGTAGTAGTTGTTATGGCTGTAAGAAAGGTTAAAATAATAAAAAACAGGGAGCAAATACCAATCCTGCTACATAACAACACTTGTTCATCCCTCACAATGTCTGTTATCCATCCTGAAATGAAATGGTTTGATCCGAACTTGATGTTTCCACAGGTGTCTATACGTATACTCTTTCAATCTTCAGCAGACAATGCATTACCTGATCATAAGCAGCTTTTTGTTCTAGAGCATATCTCTTAATCCCCATAGTGCTTGTATTGATAACTTCCTGTCTTTGATAGCATGGATTACTTTTCTTGCCTTGACATCAGCACCTGTTTATACTTGTGATTTTTACCAATACTCAGCTCCATTCGTAATTTGAATTAGCTCAAAATAAAATTGCACTCACCAAGTCATCCTGACTTCTGTGCATCTCTGCTTCATACAACCTAAATTTCTCCAACACTACATCAGGGTTTTTTTTTTATAGAAAATCAATACCTCAGTTGTTCACTGCTAATTCCGATGGCCCCCTATTGACTGAGCTACAGATTTGGAGCTGATAACTTTATAGATGTTGGCAGGAAGAAAGGGCTCTGTACATGTGGTGTTTTCTGATTAGATATGAGACCAATTTGATGGTGGAGAAATGGCTATGCCAAGTGTTATGTAGGTCATTTCCCCCACACTCATCATGACCTGAGTTCAATTAGTCTAGAACATTCCCAAGGTCACTGCCCTTGATGACCTCACAACCTTGAATTCAATTAGTCATGTTTGGAATGTTCTGGAAAGTTGATTAGTTGTGTAAGGGAGATAATTTTAGAACAGTAATTAGCATGTCAATAAAAGTTCTAGATTGTTCTTACATGCCTTTATAAAAGGGACGTGCACAGCTTCCAGTCAGACTTTTGGGATCGTGTCTCTTGTGTGTTACTAAACTCCAGCAGTAGTCATTCTCAAGACTTTTCAAGACCTTCACTGCCAACGCTGGATTTATACTGTGGACTTTGTGCAACTACAAGCCTGCAAGCCGAAGGACTGTTCATTCATCCGACTGACTGTTACAACTCTGAGACTGGAGCTTTGCCGTCCCAGCTGAGATAAGTAGTCTGTACACTTTTAAAGCTTGTACTCTATCCCTGACTTAGCAATTAGTTTTATTTTCGTAATAAATTTTGTTTAAACGTTAACTGCTGAGTTCACCCTTTTGTTCGGTTTCTCTGCACGTAACAAATTGGGGGCTCGTCCGGGAGACGAATATTTTGAGCCGTTTGACAACACTTTGACAGCCTTTTCAAAACTACTTTACACTGTGAACTCAGCAAAATTTAATCATGGCGGAATTCAAGCCAGACGAATTTATGGATGACCTTGATCAGGACGCATTTGATTCCCTCAAAAAAGACAACCTCATTGCACTGGCCAATTTCCTTAAAGTAGATGTCAAAAGATCTATGCGCAAGCGGGAAATACAGTACCACATTGCAAAACATTTAGTTAATTTAGGCCAATTTGAGGAATCCACCTTGAAAGATTATGAGCCCGAGTCTACCTTTGAACTAAGAAAATTAGAATTAGAAATGCAGACAAATTTGGAGATCAAGAAACTAGAATTACAAATGAAAAGAGAGACAGGCATTAGAAAAGAAAAAATACAAATGCAATTACAAATGGAAGAAAGACAGAGAGAGAAAGATAGGCAGGAAAGATTAGAAATGGAAGAAAGACAGAAAGAGAGGGAATTGGAAATGAAAGAAAAAGAATTACAAATGGAAGAAAGACAAAGGGAGAAAGAAAGAGAGGAAAAAGAAAAGGAAAGAGAATTAGCAGAACACCGACTGCAGTTAGAAATGAGACGTTTAGAGCTTAGAAAGTCAGGAAAATTCTTCCCTTCAGACAGTTTTGACATCACTAAGCATTTCAGGTTAGTTCCCCCTTTCCAAGAAAAGGATGTTGACAAATATTTTCTCCATTTTGAGAAAATTGCTCAGAGTCTGAATTGGCCTAAGGAGTCCTGGTCTATGCTTTTGCAGAGTGCTTTGGTGGGTAAAGCCAGAGAAATTTACATTCAGTTGTCAGTAGAGCAGGCTTCAAATTATGATTCTGTGAAGGAATTAATTCTCAAGGGTTATGAGTTGGTGCCTGAAGCGTACCGTCAGAAATTTAGGGATTGTGAGAAGGCGAAAGATCAAACTTATGTTGAATTTGCTCGAACAAAAGAACAACTGTTTGATCGCTGGTGTTCTTCTGAAAAGGTCAGTCAGAATTATGACAAATTACGACAGCTTGTTTTGATTGAGGAATTTAAAAGGTGCATCCGGAGTGACATCAAAACATTTATCAATGAACAAAAGGCAGATACATTGGAGGTTGCTGCACGTTTGGCCGATGATTATTCGTTGACCCACAAATCTTCATTTCTCAGCAAACCATCCCAGTCCTTTTCATACAGAAACAATGCAGGTAAATTTAACTCGTCCTTTTCATCCAAGAATTTTTCAAAGGAGAGTAGGAAATCAAATGAAAACAGTTCACAAAATTCAAGTAACACTTCCACATCATCAGATCCCAAGTCTCAATCTCCTTCTGACAAACAGTTCGGTACACTTTCTTGTAATTATTGCAAGAAAGACGGCCATTTAATGTCAGAGTGTTTCAAATTGAAAAGAAAACGTGAAGGTCAAAGTGGTCAAAGTGGATCTAAGCCAACCGGCTTTATTTCTTCATCAACTCAATTAGAGTCTAATAATGTGTGTAACACATTTTCTGAGGTTAAATCCCTCTTATCCCCAATTAATAAGGTCAAGGTCAATTCTTCTCAAGATAGCATTATGGGTATTTTCGAACCATTTATTCATGATGGTTTTATATCACTTTCTAGTGATTTTTCTTCCGCTACCTCTGTCAAAATTTTAAGAGATACCGGGGCTTCCCAGTCTCTTTTGTTGGCAGATACCCTGCCGTTTTCTGAAAAGTCATTTTCAGGTTCTAAAGTTCTTATTAAGGGGGTAGATTGTAATGACTACATTCCTGTTCCTCTCCATAATGTCTATTTGTCTTCGGACTTTGTTTCTGAACCTGTGACTTTAGGTATTAGGCCTTTTTTGCCTTTTGAAGGGATTCACCTCTTCTTGGAAACGACCTTGCTGGGGACAAGGTCATTACTAATCCACTTGTGACTGATAATCCTACTTTAGATCAGGATCCAGAGCCAATTGAACAAGAGATACCCGATTTATTTCCTTCATGTGCCATTACTCGAGCCATGTCAAAGAAAACTTCCGAGAATCAAAATACTCTCAAAAATAATGTCACAGATGTTGACTTAAATGACACCTTTCTCAGTCAGGTGTTTGACACGGATCATTCCGTTATCCCTCGTGGATTTGAAACTTCCAGTAAAACTTCTGCTGACCAAAGTCAGACAATTTCTAGATCAAATCTCATTGCAGAACAACACAAAGACCCAGATATTTTGTCTTTGTTTGACAGGGTAGATGATGAAGGTAAAACTTCAGATAGCTCTGTTTCCTATTATACAAAATCTGGTATTCTCATGCGTAAATGGAGACCTCCAGATGTCTTGGTTGATGACGACTGGGCTATAAAACATCAAATTGTGGTTCCAAAGCCCTATCGTGCTGAAATATTGCGCCTGGCCCATGAAACGCCCTGGGCTGGTCATTTGGGAGTAAGGAAAACTTATCATAAAATTCTCAGTCACTTTTATTGGCTTAATCTCAGGCAGGATGTAGCACATTTCTGTAAAACTTGTCACACATGTCAAATGGTAGGAAAGCCAAATCAGACCATTCAAAGGCCCCTTTACAGCCAATTCCTGCATTTCAAGAACCATTTAGTAGGATACTAATAGACTGTGTTGGGCCCCTACCAAAAACAAGATCAGGAATGAGTACATGCTGACAATTATGTGTACATCAACTCGGTTCCCAGAAGCCATACCACTGAGAAACATAAAGACAAAGACTATAGTGAGAGCTTTAGTCAAATTTTTCACTTTATTCGGCCTCCCTAAATGTGTCCAGTCCGATCAAGGCTCCAACTTTATGTCTGGTATTTTTCAACAAGTAATGGATCAGCTAGGCATTAAACAGTATAGGTCCTCCGCCTATCATCCAGAAAGTCAGGGTGCTCTTGAGCGATTTCATCAAACTTTGAAAAACATGATTAGGACCTACTGTTTTGACACAGAGAAGCAGTGGGATGAAGAATTCATTTTCTGCTCTTTGCTGTTAGAGAGTCAATTCAGGAGTCTCTTGGTTTTAGCCCATTTGAGCTTGTATTTGGACATACAGTCCGTGGCCCACTTAAGCTCGTTAAAGAGAAATTCCTATCAGACGATGATGATTGTCTGAATATTTTGCAATATGTCTCAGATTTTCGTACAAAACTCTCTAAAGCATGTGAATTAGCCAGAGAAAATCTTGAGTCATCTCAGCAGTCAATGAAAACCAAATACGATAAAAACACCTCAAAACGGAAGTTTGAACCAGGTCAAAAAGTTCTTGTTCTACTTCCAATTCCTGGCAAACCACTCCATGCTCGTTACTTTGGGCCATATCTAATTGATAAGAAATTGAGTGATTTAAATTACATCATAATAACACCTGACAGGCGAAAACAAAAACAGCTATGTCACATAAATATGCTTAAGCCATATTTGGATAGGGATAATCCTACTATAACTCAGCCTGTCAGTGCAGTCAGTTCAAACCATTATGAAGATAGTGATACTGAAACTGACTTGAGTGAAAATACTCTAAACTCAAAGCTGGGCTCGGTCAAGCTTCAGAACTCAGAAATCCTGGAGAAGCTGGAATCTACAAAGTTGGCACACCTCCAGCCAGAACAACAACAACAGGTAAAAGAACTGCTCCACGAATATAAACACCTGTTTCAAGATGTTCCAACGAGGACAAACGTCATCTATCACGACGTTGATGTTGGGGACAGTAAGCCTGTAAAACAACATCCATACAGACTGAATCCAACAAAAGCAAAATATCTCCAGGAAGAAGTCAAATACCTGCTGGACAATGACTTTATTGAACCCAGTAAAAGTAACTGGAGTTCGCCGTGCATACTTGTTCCCAAATCAGACCACAGTTATCGTATGTGCACGGACTTTAGAAAGGTCAACACTTTAACAAAGACAGACACTTTCCCAATCCCGAGGATTGATGACTGCATCGACCGAGTGGGAAAAGCCAAGTATGTGACGAATTTGACCTACTGAAGGGATTTTGGCAAGTCCCTCTGACAGATCGTGCTCGTGAAATATCCGCCTTTGTTACGCCAGACGGATTGTTCCAGTACAAGGTGATGCCATTTGGAATGAAGAACTCTCCGGCAACGTTCCAACGGATGATCAACGACGTCATATCCGGGCTAGACGGGAGTGCAGCTTACGTTGACGACGTCATTCTGTATAGTGACACCTGGGAGGAACACATCAAGCTCATGCGGAAGTTCTTTGAGAGACTGAGTAAAGCAATGTTGACTGTCAACCTTGCCAAATCTGAGTTTGTATGGGCAAGGGTAACTTACCTCGGACATACTGTAGGACAGGGTGAGGTAAAACCTGTTGATGCCAAAATCAGTGCCATTTCAAGTTTTCCCATACCAACTGCAAACGACAACTGATGCGCTTTCTCGTATGGCTGGTTACTACAGAAAATTCTGTCCAAATTTCTCCACAATTACTGAGCCTTTGACTAACTTACTTAAAAAGAAAGTAAAGTTCGTTTGGTCAGAGCAATGCCAACAGGCATTTGATACACTTAAAGCCATACTGCAAAGTGCTCCAGTGTTGTCTGCACCAGATTTCACTTTGCCATTCAAATTAGCTGTGGACGCTAGTGATACGGCTGCTGGTGCTGTTTTATTGCAAGAGGATAGTCATGGTGTAGATCATCCTGTTTGCTATTTTTCACGCAAATTTAACAAATCCCAGAGAAACTACTCTACAATGAAAAAGAGTGTTTATCTTTGATATTAGCTTTACAGCATTTTGAAGTTTATGTTACTTCTTCAAATCAGCCAATAGTGGTTTATATTGATCACAACCCTCTTGTTTTTCTGCAGAAAAAAAAAAAAAAAAAAAAAAAAAAAAAAAAAAAAAAAAAAAAAAATTGAGTACTTAAATCCTTTTCAAGATTACATTTGTAAAAGAAAGATTTTTCTTTGAAAAATTTTCTTTTTTTGAAGAGGGGGTGTGTTATGTAGGTCATTTCCCCCACACTCATCATGACCTGAGTTCAATTAGTCTAGAACATTCCAAGGTCACTGCCCTTGATGACCTCACAACCTTGAATTCAATTAGTCATGTTTGGAATGTTCTGGAAAGTTGATTAGTTGTGTAAGGGAGATAATTTTAGAACAGTAATTAGCATGTCAATAAAAGTTCTAGATTGTTCTTACATGCCTTTATAAAAGGGACGTGCACAGCTTCCAGTCAGACTTTTGGGATCGTGTCTCTTGTGTGTTACTAAACTCCAGCAGTAGTCATTCTCAAGACTTTTCAAGACCTTCACTGCCAACGCTGGATTTATACTGTGGACTTTGTGCAACTACAAGCCTGCAAGCCGAAGGACTGTTCATTCATCCGACTGACTGTTACAACTCTGAGACTGGAGCTTTGCCGTCCCAGCTGAGATAAGTAGTCTGTACACTTTTAAAGCTTGTACTCTATCCCTGACTTAGCAATTAGTTTATTTTCGTAATAAATTTTGTTTAAACGTTAACTGCTGAGTTCACCCTTTTGTTCGGTTTCTCTGCACGTAACACAAGAAACCCATTGCCATTCTCATTAAAACTGAAGTGACTAAATTTGATTACAGTAATTAAACTTAAGGTCACTTTTAATTAATTATGGACCTTAGGGTCTACGCAATTAACATGCCCAACTCACAACATTTGTTTCTTTAAATACTCTCATGTTGTAACTTTTTGACTCAAACCAAATGTAAAAATTTTTTATCTTTTCTTGTATCAAATGCTGTAGTGTTCATTATCAAATTGTGTAATTTTTAACAGCTGTATGAAGAATATGGTATTATTTGTGAGCATTTGATGTACAGAGTAAGGTAAATGAAAGAATTTCATGATGTCGTAAAAGGAACATTGTGTGTTCCAGTCGAACGTAATGCAAGCAGGAGTATTTTTGCCGCACACCCTGAAGGTATATGTACATATCAACTCTACCATTTAAAGCACCATACAGAGGAAACACATGCCCAGTGTTTACTTCTAAAGTCTGAAAGCCAGAACACACTTAATACCTCAGGTCATAGCAATTGATCTGTCCATGGGAGGGTGTAGCTGGTATGGGGAAACAGTCGAGAATAAACTGCCATACACTGCTTTATGAGGAGCTCTGCTGCAAAGATGCAAATAATACCGAAAAAACCCTATCGACCACCCTTTTTATTTTCTCCAAACATAATTTTTTATTTACCCACATCAGTTCTACCACAGATGGAAATGGGGACTTACTCAATCTCTAACAATTCCACCTACCAATCATGACAAACTGTTTTGAACATTTTATTTTCGATGAAAAAAACACAGAACAATTGAATGTATAGCACAGAATGTCAAAGTTGGGACTTCAGGAAAGTCACCTTTCATCCAAGACAGTAAGCATATCACTTATGAACTGTCAAGTAAGTCGAAATGCCTAATAATTCGACCACTAAATTTATTTTTGGTTTTGTTAATTTTCTAATAATTCGGCAATTTAATATAATCGTAATTAATTTTTTCTGGTTGAATTGATAGGGTTTTTACAGTATGTACATTGCCAACAACAGCAAATAGTTAAGCAATAAAGCACACCCAGCGACGGTATACCACGACATTTTGACCAGTTCACCACATTATGTGCGAGCGATAGCAAGTGCATATATGAAATGAACTGGTCAAAATCGAGTGGTATACCGTCACTGGGTGTGATTTATTGCTATTATAATATAACAGTATATTGAAATTCCGGCGTGGAATGTCAAAAATGGATTTTCGCTCAAGCTGAGAGCTGGCGCGTATGCCAGCCGTGGTATAACGCCAATATACCATGGTTCTTTTCGCGTCTCGACCAATCACATAGCTGTATTTGCGCCATCGATATACTGGTGTGATGTAATTGCAAATATCTTGATGTCTCCTATGCTGATAGTACCTTATAACCAGGGTACATGTATCAAAGTACTGGGGGTAGGGTATTGCTTGCCATGAAGTGGAAGTTGATGCACTATGCTAATGTGTAAGTGCGTCCTCAGTGGTATTTTCAGAATAATACACATTACATAATGACTTGGGTGTCAAATGGGCCAAATAGTGACTGTTTTCGAGCGACGTTAGCAGTTTTTTTCCCATTTATAGCACAAGAATGGAATGATGTACTGGATACACTTCTGATAGCCCATGCCACTAATTAACACCTACAGAGTGCAAGACTCCCAATTGTCCTATCGGTCCCTCCAAACCATGCAAAAGTGAATGTGCAGAGGCCTTGTGGATCAAATGTTCTGCACTTAGGGCACCTGGAAAAACTCAATATTACAAAATGTGTGTTCCATACGGCTGTTTTAGCGCACGCAATATTTTATTTTTCTCATTGGTAGACATATCATAACATATAATGTATCATACCATAGTTGGATCTGACACTGAAATGGGAGAAAGTTTTCAGATTACGCATAAAAGTTACCTGGTACATGTACTGTAGGCTTTATAGCCTAGTTATAAAGAACATACCGTATACTGCTCATCATATTTTGTTAAAAATCCTCTGTGGACAATACTGAAATGTCAACCATGAGGAAAAGGATAGTTGACTGCATGTGAAGGGGATGATTTGCCTTTTGGTAAATTGTTGCACATGTTCCAAGACTTAGTTGCCAGTGAACATGTTGATGTGATTATACGATCATCTGGCCCCTGCCATTTGTCACCATTTGGCCAGCTAAGTTTTGAATTCTGGTTATTTGTTAGCCATAGGCCAAAGTACAAGTACTCTATGGCATTCTCTGCTTTTTACCCCAGACTGTAGATAGTCCCTTGTGCCTTCTTAAAGAATGAATATATCATATGATGAGGAAGTGCTGTAGATAGGTACAAATACAACACTTTTACCTGCAGCCTAGTGCTGAGGCTTAACGGCAAGTGCCTGGTACTGTCCCCAAAGGTTGCACCACATCAATGTGTAATTAAATGGCCGAAATGGCATAAGTCTATGTACTTCAGAGGGATACCAGTTCAAATTTAATGTAGTACAGTAGAGATAATTCAAGGCATCTTTTTAACAATTTGCTACTTTGTATGTCTTTTATGAAGGGCATGTACAGTAAGATATATAGATTGATTGATTGATTGATTGATTATTGATTAGAATTTTGCTAAAGAAGGTATCTGATAGTACCTTTCAAATAAAAGAACATGACATGTCCATGATTAAGATGTGACAAAACGTTTGATATTCCTGAAATTAAATTATTCACATCTTGTTTATTTGTAATCATCAGTGTGATCATTCTTGACTTGTAATGCTTTGGTCCAGGCGAGAATTCTCTTACAAAGAATGTAAAAATGTGGAAGAAGTTGTGAAGATAGTGAACCGAACACTTAATTACCTTTAATGGAGCATGAAGTGAGGACCCATCTCATTTGAAGTGTATTATGGGAACATGTAAAGGAACTGCTGGACTGAGACCTTTAAATTTTGTTTTGTTGTAGCACAACATTCTTGGCAAGTGCTAGTGCCTTACTATACTTGCCCTTACGTCTTCAGCCATTAGCTATAGGTAAAAGCACTGATTCAGAATTCATACCTCTATACTTGCCCTCATGTCTTTGGCCTTTAGCTATGGGTAAATTCACAGAATTCATATCTCTGTAGGGCACTTTCAAAGCTAATGGAGTGTTAATGGGCAATTATCCATAACACACTGATAAAATTCAATTTACCTGACACAGTGGTTGGCTTTGTATATAAATGCCATTTATACAGTGATGTCCTTATGCACTCGATGAGAAGTACAAATGTACATGCGCTGTACCTGCAAAGATGGGCTTCCCTTTACTCGCAGTCTGTGTGAATATAACAGAAACAACTTTGTTTTTATGCAGTGTCAGCATGTAGTCAGTACATATATATTAAAGTCAGATTCTACCTTTTAAAAGGCCAGTAGGTGTAACCTTGATGAGTTTTTTTACTGTTTTATATACATGTAATTGATTTCAACTACAGTTTTATGCTCTCCAAAGCATCTTGAGACACACAGTGTTGAGCTTGTCAGCTCATCTGGACTTCCGTAGACTGCCTTGTTGAAAAGTGAATTCTGGTCCGGGCGAGAATTCTCTTGTCGACAATAACAGTGCATTTTACACATTCAGACACTATTTTAACAAACGTAAATGCAGTAATTCATATTTTGACATGCTTTGTGGAGTAGAACAAGAATTTGTGATTGACATACAAAACAAAAAATTGCAAAAAATTAATCAAAACTTTTATAAACAGCCACTGGCCCTTTAATAATTACACTGTTATCTCTCTCTAGGTGATTGGAACAATTACTTGACAGCCTTCTTTCTTTAATTCTTTATCATGTTAATTCCATTGAACTCACAAGCAATAATGAATTCCTTCCGTAAAGTTGAAGTGGTCCTCCAGCTAGATGTGCAAGTGCTTTCCGTAATTGTTGATTTGTACCTTAATAGTAGGTATGTAGGTGTGTTGCATTGGCTGCTGACAGTATAGTTCTGACATAATTGTCGCTTACTTTTTTCACACCTTTGTTTACCTGTACAGGCTGTTGTCCAACCTTTTGATGTGTCATTTCAACACATGGTTTTCATCAAACTTTTAATATTAGCAAAGTATAATCATTTTTCTTGCATTCATTAACTTGTAGTTCAGTAAAATCTCATAAATAATTTTGAACAAACATTCATGGTAGAACTGTGATACATCAGCTCAATCAGTCCTGTTGAAACCATGCTTTTCAAATAAATGAGTGATCGCCGTTTTGCAACCTGCTAGCTTACTTGGTCCACATACCCTCTTCCTTAGGTTCTATATAAGCTGTAATCGGCACTTGAAATTTTCCTTCCAACAAGATTTTGTAAGAAGCACGTATTTTCCTAATTGAATGTAAAATGATTTATTCTGGCCGTATCTGGTTACTTACGATGTGAAAATCTAGAATTTATTGTAACAGATTCATTGGACCTATTGACACTGCATTTTCTGGAGTGCTCAAACACCATGCTGGGCCCCGTTCAGTATCACATCCATTAGGCTGGAGTACATCAGCAACAGTGGGACTAATTGGATTGATTCCAGTAACAGTCAACTTCATGCCCTATATCCTAAGAAGTAGATGACAGACATTGTATATTCCTTTGAGGATCTTGCGGCATCTTTGAAAGAGCTTTGTTCATTTATTGATTCTGATTTCGTATAGAATCAGTCCTTGTGCTAATGAAATCTTGCCCCCCAAATCTGTGCGTGTGTGGTATATTGACTCATGCCTTTTGAGGTAGAATGCGCCACAGGGACAGATATTCCGGCTCCCAAACTTTTCCATTTCTTGTATGATCTACCACTTGTGAGGGCTCATTTTAAAGCTCTTGGAGTAAGGGAAATTTTCACTGTCTTAGTTTTTTGAAAATTGAAAATTTTATTTTTACCCCTAGAGTTAATTCAGTGATGGCAGCCATTTTGAATTCCAAATATTGGTAACTTATCAGGTAATTTGTTTCTGTAGTGCCAAAATTTGTAGGGTGACCCCTGATTTTTATTCTTGATTTGGGAAGAGTATGGCTGAAAGTTTTAGCTAGGAGAGTTTTAGCAAAAGTTTAGATCTTTCACTTTTGAGGAGCATACTACCTTAAGCTTTCACTACATCGAAGAACTTTAACCCTTTGCTTCTTAATTTTTCCCACCAAAATTTTAATGCAATATTTTACCAATTTTTGTGAACTTTTCTGTAAGTTTTTTCAGAATTTTGGACCAAACGGATATCACATTTCATTGGCTACTGTAACACTTTATTACCAAAATTTTGGCAAAAATCAGAAAAAAATTGACTGTGGTATATTTTATAAAGGTGACAAAAATAGACTTTTGCACTCAAAGGGTTAATGTCTTTGATGAGGTTTGGGTACATAGGTATATGATTTGGGAACCCTTGTACTATTTTATTGTCCCCAATGGGATTGCACTGATATCCAAGTATGACATGATAGGGGAACCCCAGGAAAATTTACCACAACCCTTCCGGAGTACGTGCCTTGAAACTGAAAGACTTCATGTTTTGCTCAAACTTTCAAGGAAACTTCCTACCCTCTATAAATAAAGAACAAAAATCAGGGGCCACTGCACAAATTTTCTTACCAGACGAATAAATTACACATTAGTGATATTTGAAATTCAAAATGGCTGCCATCCCTGTGTTTACTCTATGAGGGAAAATTAACTTTGTGATTTTCACAAAACTAAAAGATAGTGACAACCTCACTTTATCCGAGAGTTTCAAAATGAGCCGCACAAATGGTAGACTAGAAAAGTATCTATAAAATTTTAGAGTAAAAATATCTGTCCCCAAGGCGCATTCTATCTTAACAGAAAAACTGACTTACATATACATGAACAAGGTACCGACATGGTACCACACATGGAGAACAAAGTTGTGAAAAGGTATATGAACCAAGAGTGCTTCAAAGGACTCCATTATTGGCATTTTCAAAGCAAACTAAGCTTACTTCTATGCTAACAAACATGCCACTGTTCAATAACAGAATATTGCCGGCATTCAACTGCACATTGAAAAGTATGCCTTTCTGTTGGATGAAGAATCACAGGAAGTTCTCTTTCACCTAGACATACTAGAGGCATGTGTGAGAAGTAGATCACCACAGCAGGGGTGGGATTATAGTCGTTGGTTCGTGTGGAAGTTCGTTCTCAAGTGTTTATGGATTCTGACATGGGCTTTATTCTGCCGATGGGTGGAGTGGGAATGGGGCACTTAAGGTAATGGGAGCAGCTCTTTATTATGTCAAAAAGTCCACCTGTTTTGCTTCTCAGGGAGCAAACAGAAACCTTATCACTGTCTGATTAATTTACCCACCAAGCTACATCATGGTGTCCTGGCATTCTAATTTCTATCAGAACATCTGACCCTTTCAATCCCATCTCTCTCTCTAGAGGGTCCAACTTTAACATAGATTGGTTCAAACCAAAGTGGTGAAAGGGTTAACCCATACACCATCGTGGTTTGAACAAATCCCCGTTGTTTTCTATGGTAAAGTTGGACCTCTAGAACAGGAAATTGGGATGAAAGGGTTAAATTTTAATTAAAGCAATTTTAATGATCTCTTTGCAATGAGCAAACCTTGTGGTGTGCAATATCTGTTACAGTGATGTTGTTACACCACAAATTCTTCAAACATATATCTGGAAGCAGTCCAGATTTTCCCGTTTGACCTGCTACTGTTCTGTGTCAACTGCTGATGGTTTGAACACTATGGTACTTATCTCATTAGAGGCCTGTAGGCTTTATGCTTTATGATAGAGACAAAAAATGCAAAATCAAGCATTTTAGCGCATGAATCATCATTATTATGCCAGTACTCACACTCACAGTAGGGAAACTTCCCATACGCAGATTCAATTTCAAGGGAACAATGAAATTGTTGCCTACAGGGCCAAGGCACTAGCTTTTAGCATATATTT
This sequence comes from Ptychodera flava, assembly GCF_041260155.1. Lineage (NCBI taxonomy): Eukaryota > Metazoa > Hemichordata > Enteropneusta > Ptychoderidae > Ptychodera > Ptychodera flava. The sequence goes on from NC_091943.1 coordinate 17,643,255, forward strand.
TATCAACTTATTCTCTTAAGGTGGTAATATGAAATCTTGTGAACTTTAGCCTTTACATGAGAAATAAAGAACCATTATTTGAATCCAGAAGATATGAGTGCGACGAATTGTGAATTCTCTTGGATGTCTTTTAAATTTATTAGAAAATGTAGTTTTTCTAATGATGGACGGGATAATTGACATTTAAATGATGGCAGTCTGTGGGGTGACTATGCTTTTGTGCTGTGTAAATTTAGAAATTGGTTTCCGTTTGTGTGTTTCATAGCCTAAACAGAGCGTGCTTGTTTACTTTTGCAGAGCCATCTTCATTGAAGATTAATGTTTCTGGTTTTTCGCAGCATAAATTACCCAGTGTGCATCTACATGTGATTCATTTGACTGAAATCACGGGTAGCGCTTTTAAGCTGTAACTCTTTCGTCCAGGGTATTGGCATGTGTGGGCAAAACATGACATACCTTAACCTCACTTTCATTGCTCTTGTTTAGTTTTATCCTTAATTCTATTTGCCTGTACAAAGGTCTAGCCTTACTGTTGAATACCAAAGGGCTGTATACCATGGTGTGAAGGTTAAAGAGGGCTTAGACCCAGTTGCTTTTGATGACGAGGTCTAGTGGCATTGTGTTTATACCAGGGTAGCAAGGATGGAGGGCTCAAATGTGCACATATATCACAGACACAGGGACATACATACATGTACAAGAGAATACTATGCCCTGACAAAGTGTGTATAGACAGAACCCAGCTTGATCTCTACAGGAATGTAAGTTGTCCAACTCCTTATGATAAAAGCAGGCATGATGAAAAAAGTTGGCAAAATATAAGCATGAACTTCAATCATGACATACCAGCATATCATGCAGTATGAAATCCAGAAGTGCTGTTTTCAAAAAACATCATTAGGAATTACAATTTCACCTTAAGCTTTTCTGCCTGTTATTGTCAAACTTCATATAATGTAACCTATATTATTATACACCTGTGTCTGTAACCTGTGGAGTTTCGTCGTACAGCAAGTTTCGGTATCAGAAGACACAGAGTCTAATAACTTTGACGTGGACGCTATTTGACCTTTGACCTCACAACATCTTTATGTCAACACGGAGAAAAAGAAGAGAAAATTTTACAGTTTTTTACAAAATATATACTTCTAAGCATTCAGTACTTCCCAACTCAAATCGTGGTCTGTCCAAAACCTGTGAATTTGAGTGACATTATGCTGCTGACGTACAATTTCTACCATGTGCACTGAAATTTTGTTCTGCGCACTTAGCGGACATGCTCAACGTGTTCCCAGTCTGTTCACAATCGCTCAGTACAGTGCGCGACGAGAATCCAAAAGACGCCATAAATTTCGACTTTTTTCTTGTAAATTTTGACTAAAAAGGTGTATAATAATAAGGTTATTCCCAAATTACCGGGATTTATGTCCTCGTACATCGTACGCTTGGTATTATTCTCGACGCGTCTCAGACAATACCTTCGCTGCACAATGTACTCAGACATAAATCCCGGTATTTTGCGAATAACCTTATATTATTATATTTCTGGTTTGCTTCTTTGTCAAAAGCTGACAGTGACTTCATACTGATCAAAATTATTGTGTGATAATTAATACAATGAACTTCATGTCAACATACACTTAGCCTCTGCCTGACTTGTTTACTGTGCTATATCTTGACTGAGAATGATTGTCCCTGACTCATAAGATGTGAGACATACAGTAGACACTCCTCATATCTCTCTCCCTCGTCAAAATCTGATAAATCACTCGCACAGTTGTTCAAATTAAAAGTTCAAATTACCAACAACACGGCTGTGTCCTCTGCAGATCACGGCTGTGTCCTCTGCAGATCATGCCGGCCGTTAATTTCCACGACATTAATTGACATTCCTTTGTAAACTGCTCTTCAAGTCTGTCTGACCTATCTGACCTCAAAGTCTGGGTCCCAACAATTGCCTGACTGTCAGTGTGTATACAACAAACTCAATGACATGTTGAAGTTTAGCACAGGAAAGGCCCATTCATTCTCCCATTCAAGGGCCTTTGTGTACTTGAAAAGCAGCAGTTTTTAGACCCATCAGAAGTGTGGGCTTTTACCTTTTCTATTGTGTGTCTTTTACAAATGTTATCATTAAGGTAGTATGCGCCCGGAAAGTGGAAGACTTAAACTTTTGCTCAAACTTTCCATAAGGAATCTTTCAACCATACTCTTTCAAAATCACGAATAAAAATCAGGAGTCACCATGCAAATTTTAGTACTAGAGAAACAAATTACCTAATATTTACCAATATTTGCAATTCGAAAGTGCTGCCTATCCTTGTGTTAACTCTATGGAGAAAAACAAAATTTTTGATTTTCAAAAAACCAAGCCGTTGAAAGTTTTTCTTTCACATGTTCTATCTTAATGGTGAGTGCTGCCCATTATTCCTGTATATCATGACACAATGTTTTAGTAAATTATATTAAAAGCCATCACAAAAAATCTGCTAGTATCTGCAGAACTTTGTACAACATAATCGATTGACACATACACAAACATACAGAATTCTCACCAGAAACAAGCCAATTTCACACCACAAAAGAGATGAGGGGACAGCTAAAGATGAACCTGTACAAAGTTTCTTGAAGTTTCATGCTTACACAAATGCATGTACGGTAGTGTGCAACTTTTGCACCATGATAAAAACATTTAACAGAAAAAAGTTATCCTGGCAAAGGTCATCAAGCTATCATTCATGACTCCGGCAACAAGTGCCATAACTGAGATACCATCAAAAACCATTCCTTCTTACCTTGATTTTCCTTCTATCTGAATGACTCTACACTAGCCGTAGATCAGTAAACCAGATTTTTTAAATTCAGGGTTTGAATCCCTGACGTGAAGCTGTCTAACTGTTTCTGAAAAATTTTTCACAATATATTCCGTATCTGCTGCAAATTCCTCAATTTTTTTACCCGTAAAATTTATTCCTTACTGACTTTTGCCATCAGGAAATCTGATTTCCATGATTGAATTACTGAACCAGAAAAAGCTTTTAATCTGTTTATCAAAGCACTAAACAATCTGACCCTTTCAACGTTGCTGTTCACCCCAAAGTACTGTATTCAAGGGTGCACTTGTACTTGCTGTATACAGAGTATGGAAAGAGAGCGTCACAGGTTGCGCTCTGAAGTAAAATACTTTTAAAACTTGAAGAATATGCAATTTATCAAAATACACAAACCTGGAACAGATAGGCCGATGCTGCAACAAATGGAGTTTGTTTATTATTCTGTGGTCACAGACTTGGCACTGGTTGAAGTGTAAGTTTTCTGATCAGCTTTTGTATACATGCACCACAACGTGCTGAATTTTCTCGACGCCAGCAAAATCACAGCAAAGAACGATACTGTAGACAGAATTACTTATTGTAATAGCAATGAAATAATGAAAATATTATCCAAAGTTACTGCTATTGTTGTATAAAAAAATACCCTGTATCATTTCAAAATTTCACTGCCTCAATTAAAAATTGTGATTACACACAATGTGATGCACTCTTCGTATAAAATTTCTACCTTCCTCAGTATGGTATGGAGTACAGGAAGTAGAAAACCAGAAATGAAAAAAGAGCATTGTATTGAGTTTGTTTTGAAATCAACCAAGTGTAATGCAATTCTGTGCACACAGTTTTCTCAACAACAGTAATTCAATGCCTTTTATATTCTGAGGGGTTCTGATCTTTATTCATGGCCAACAAAGTAGTTACAAGTCAGTTTTGACTCTCTGCAATTGCTCCTTAAGTTCTGCTTTATCAAATTATACAATGGAAAAAACACATAATATTTTGTTGACATACGTAGTATTGTTGTTTGCTATTCAACCTTAGCTGTTGTTTTTTCTCACGTTTCTCATTTCTTTGTAGCAGAAAGATCAATGGTGCTAAGTTTGTCTGCCCTTTTTGTAAAGCTTGACAAATACGGCTCGCCGAAGAGAAAATATTGTATCAAGCAAAGTAGTCCTGGTATTTGATGCACACCTTTATTCACGCAAGGCTTGCCATACATGTAAACATTTACGGTAACCATGCCTTCAAAAAGGCATGTGTTTTTTCTCCCCACATCATAGTTACTGTACTGGAGATATACCATGTGATTCATCATGATTTGTACCATTGGAGATTCCTCAGGGAAGTCTTCCATATGTGGACAAATTCAGAGACTAGTTTTAAAAATTCTGAAAAACCTATTTCTAAGCACATCATTCTCCTCTGTTCCTGTTTTAAGGCAAAATGCGCCTTGGGGATAAATATCCAGACTCAAACTTTTACAATTCTTTTCTGATATACCGTACCTCTTGTTAGGGTTCATTTTAAAGCCCTTGATGTAAGAAACCTTTTCACCATCTTAGTTTTTCGAAAATCAAAATTTTTATTTTTCTGCATAGAGTTAACACAGGAATGACAGCCATTTTGAATTTCAAATATCGGTAAATCTTGGGTAATTTGTTTCTCTGGTACCAAAATTTGCATGATGACGCCTGATTTTTATTCTTGATTTGGAAAGAGAAATTTGGTTGCAATATTCCTTGAGGAAAATCAAAGCAAAAGTTTTTAAGTCTTTCACTTACAAGGTGCAGATTGATAAATTATACTTTATCTAGAGAGGAGATAGCATTTTTGTAAAATATTCCACTGATTATGTCCTCAGCCATACGAACAATGGAAAGTAGGGTGACTAGTTGCACCTGTTTTATGAAACTAAAAGCATATTAATTGATTTTCTCCAATGGAAACGAAAAAAAAATTCAAATTCTAACTTTTTTAGGAAATGGCCCCTTCAGGTTGTCATAACTTACTTCCCAAAAGTATGACATTTGCAGTATCTGCAGAATATGACTGAAATGTAATTTAAAGATTATTTTGAAATTTTCACTGAAATATCTAAAGGTACTTTTATTAAATATTATTAACAAACTTTTATATATTTTTTGTTACTGCCTATATACAGAGCAGAAAAACTTATAAAAAAGGAACTTTTATTGGTACAGATCAAACAGAACTCTGGGTAATTTCATGTGCTGTGCAGCACTGTTGTGTCCTTTAGACTGTGTTACAGTAGTGAAATTCAGACAACTAATCTGATATCATCTTGAAAATGTTTTTTACAACATTTACCTATTTAATTTATTTGCTAAGATGATACTCAACAATCCTCAAAATAACAATCTTTAAAGTTGTGCACAAATCATAAGTTTGAATCACATATTATTGTAGATTTGTAGTACCTTTATATTCATGTTCTCATCTCTTCTCCTTCACTTTGTTCAATGGTGTTTCATAATTGTCTCATTTCAGTGAAGTTCCTCAACCCATTATTTCTTTACGGTGCTGTGATATTGATTTATCCATATCAGTATCAGCAAAACTTGTTTCAATTATTAAAATCAAGGACATACATGTATTGTAAGTAATTCAGCCAGTGAAGTGTTAAGAAAGAGAAAAAATTATTAAAAACCACAAGAATATACAAATACTGCAGTGAAAGTAAAATATTCCTAGAGAGGATTTACTCATCTTTGTTCACCAATTGATTGATTTGTTGATGGTTCTGTAGTCTTATCTCAGTTTTTCTGCCATAGGAGAGGAGATACATATGTTAATGTGTGTCTTGCCCGACTGAACGACATTCTATGATACTAGTATTCCAGAAACGCTTAGGAGTCAAGGCCAATTTTGAGGTTATAGGCATGAATTCACAAATCACGACACCACTTCCATGTCCTCAACAGCTGTCCTTTCAGTTTTGAATAAGTCGTCTCGCTAAATTTGCTGATTTAATGGAGATGTTTTATGGAAACATTTTATTTAAAGGGTGACTCTTGTCATAGCTAACCAAAAGGTTATATAGATGTATGACAGTGTAAACACAAAAATGTTGAAAGTCATTCCGTCAAGATTACTGGCATGACATAGGTGTCAGAGGACGTTTGCACCTGTTTCTGCCGTCAAACAATTGTGACATTGAATAAAGACAGAAAGCTGAACAAAAAATACATGATTGTGATAGTTATACACCAAATCTTGAGCAATAAAAAGGCTTAAAGGGCCATAAGCTGTTATTGTTCAACGATTTTTTCACTAGTTTTGTATGGCAATAACAGTTTCTTGTTCTACTCCCCTAAGGATGTTGAGATACAAAGTGTTTAGCTTGTTAACTCTGTCTATTTATTTATTTATTTATTTACATGTACATGTAAGCGATGGAATTCAAATCAGATGTAGAGATGGCGATGTCTCTGTCTTTGCTCGTCTTTTGCTAATAAGTGATATAGTCATAGTGAGGTGAATATAGCAAGAGACAAGCAAAGGTGGAAAATCATAATCTCTGTGCCTGATATTAACCCTTTTGAGCCCCAAAGTTAATATCTGTTGCTATAAATTGCAGTTAAGTTTTTCTCAGATTTTTGCCAAATTTTGTTTAAAAATTGCAGCAGATGAAATGTGATGTTGGTCAGCACTCAAAGGGTTAATCAGATTGGAGTGTAGGCTGCATTCATTATTGTTGACAAGTGAAATCTGGTAAACAACTGCATTTTACATGCCAAGATGCTGTGTTCACAAGCTGCAATGTCAACATGTTTCAACATGCTTTTGGGAGCAGAAAAAGAAATTGCAATTGACATTCAGAACAAAAAGGTACATGTCGAAAAAAATCAACGAAGGTTCCAGTACTTGCCCTTTAAAAGTCTGGCTTTCTTGTCAGTCTGCCAACAAATAGAGGCGACCTTCCTTTAATAGGCTTTTATTTGACTCGAGTTCTGTGATACTAGGAGAATCTAAACTACAGTCGGATGTTTTGTCATGTTTAATTAACACTAGCTTCACTGCCTTCAGCGGTTGGGCACAGCTCCTTCACTGTAATGAATCGGAATGTTGGTGGTTCCACCCCATCCCTCCCCCCTCATTGCAAAGCATAAGACGGTGCAATTCATCAATGGAATTCCAATGTCATTACCAGGGCTTGCAAAGGTCGAAAAAGGTAATCTTGTACAGTTACAGTAGCTGTATAGTTTTTCTTGTACTGTACTACCGGTAAATTATACCTGTGTTTCATGAATTTAAGAATGTTATCTTGAAGGTAAAGGTTTGGGTATAAAAAGATTGGAGGTTGAAGCACTCATGTGTAACTCAGTGAAAGTGATTGTGGGTATTTATACAACTGATATCAGATTGTCAGTGCCAAGGGGCCAAGAATTCTCTACGCAATACCACAGACATCCCCATGTGGGTATGGTAATTTTGTTTTGCCTGCCTTGTGCCTCCTAGGTATTCTTCCATTTGTTCATGATTGAGTATGCTTCCATGCGTACTTGAGGCATGAATTAATTGAGCGGCAGTGACATTTAATTGACATGAATGACCGTTACCAGCAGTTGGTGGCTAAGTCGCCAGAAGTCACCGTAAGCTCCGTCAATGGCCGAGTCAGTTGGTGAAGATCAGAGACTCTCTCAGATTCGATTCTTTGCCAAGCTGTATTAGATTACTTTGCTGGTCAACCATCTCAGTGGTCTAATCAAAACAAGTTTGAACTTTAAGGTTATTCAAGGACAGTCCTGTTTGGGTTTAGATAAGAGGCATTTCTTTGCTGCAAAAGCTGTCTACTGTGCAGTATCCAATTTCACAGTCAAGATTTACATAACTAAGAATTAATTCATAGATGATTTTCCAATATGGTAACAGTCACATAATGGATTTGTAAAGTTTTGACACAAACCACATTGAAGTCACTAGTGTTGATGATGATAACCAAAATATTTGAACTCTATATACCTCTGAAAAGGCAAAACTTTTAATACCCATACATTCTAGTGTTTATTCTCGGTACCTGTTCAAGATACATGAATGAACACATCACAGTACGGTAGAAGTACTGGGAAAACCACTGAATGACATACATGAGAACACAGAGGAAACAAGAAACAACCAATGTTCAGGCCTTCCTTTAAATTACAGGAAATGAACAAAGGTGTTTTATGTCCTTCTAGTCAATTTGTCTTCTTTCTTTCCAGCCTTCCAAATTCTTTAGGGCCAACGTTTGATTCACAACGTACCAACTGAAATATCATAGGCTGTATCAAACTCAACTCTGTCAAATATTTCACAGCTCCTAGAGCTTAAAACAGCTAAACATAATTTTCTGGTGTGCACCTTTGGCCAATTTAGCGTCACATCATTAAAAACCAGTACATTCTAGTTTGATTGACACGAGCTATTTCCGGACTGATGACTGTGTACCCTGGTAAGCTATTTTCAGAATGCAAGACCAGTTGCTAGATCTTGTGACCACATGTGCATTGCATGCTGTAGTCAGACAGTTATTGCATGTTGACAGCAAAACAACACATTCTTTACGTTATGTGTTAACAGTGATATATACAAACAGTCCTGGAAAAACATAACACCATAAAAATTCAGAGGCTTGGAGAATGTAAAAGTCAACTCTCAAACTACTTGCAGCTTGTACTCTTTTAAGCATTTGGCTGCACACTGTTTTACCCATTCAAAAATTCTTTAGGAAATACCATACTATTGATAAATCATATTGGACAGTTTAATTTCCAGTACATTTCAAAACAATCCAAGTGTCTCTGAAAAAGTTGGAAAATCCTCAATGCTCTGGAAAGAGTCTTTTTTGTATTACTGTTTGATGTGTTTCCCCAGAATCTGACACTCTGAAAAAACGACACAAAATTATGTGCGAAGTCACGTAAGCTCGGTAATAGATGGTGTGTGATCACCGATGCATGTCCAAAGAGATGTGAGAGTCAGTTTGCAGATTATGTCTCCTCATAACCACAAAAGAAATCCGTATGTGTTACTACTGGCTAACTGTATCACTTTGGATATTTTCTACGGATTTGTAACAACATCCACATTCCGCCACTGGACCAAGATGTTGATTTTCTCCTTTCATCCTAATGGTAACTAATGCATACCGCAGCTTCCGGTCTACAGTTGCATGCATGTATGTATGCCTGATACATGTAAACAAAGCTAAGTCATACACATAAGTAACACTGGCTATGGTATACGTGAGGGCATTTACAAGCTGAAAGAATAATTACTTTTCTCTTTTGAAAGACCAAACAAAGTTGCTACAGTCTCACTAGTTAATAAATCAGTATACAGATGACCTGGGGTTAAACACCAAATGACTATGGCAATTGAATAAATTGCCATACTCCACTGCACGGCAATTTCTCTTTCATCACATTGCATATTGTAAGCATACGCTGTACAAGTGTAGCATTCACATATAACAAAAGAGAAATGCCAGACTGACAATGTTTAAAATCTTTTCTTTAATGAGAATGGACATACACATGTCATGTTTTTGCCATATTCATAATTTGACTAATATTGAAGTCCAATGTTAATTCAGGAGATATACAGTGTATTTCCACCACAGAGATATGCGTGTACAGTATGTGCAATTTCTAACAGATTAATCTGCAATTGTTAATTGGGTTATTTGAGTCGGAAGAGTTAGCAGGGTTATACATGTGTATATGTTTGCTAGATCGAGCCATGCAGTCCATCTCAAACTCAGCACTACAATATGTAATAGCTCAATACTAGCGGCTGCCCATTCCATGTGCAATGACTGATATCGCTACATTAGTGGCTTCATACCAAATATGTACTATGCAGCTCAAATGGATAAGATCATAACAATCTTTGTTTTGGGTAATGCACTTATTGTGCTTCATTTCACATCCCTCGTGTGTGACTGGATCAGTGCTTCTTTCAATCACTGAGCCAGAAATAAATATTTTACATTTTGCAGAGACTTGAAACTACTGAAACATTTTCACTATTACCTTGTGAGATTTCTGTAGAATACCAAAGTAAATGCAAGAACCATGTCTGCAGGGGTAGCAGGGTTTTGTACCTCTGACAAAGTAGATTAAATTAAAACATAATAACATGAATCTAAAGATGAACAATTTTGTTAGTGATAAAGTGAAGCATCCCAGTCAGGCGTTGGAATTTTCACTACGAGATTGGCATGTTGTTGTTTATACACATGTACAATGTATATGTAATTAATGACTTTGTGGAATATTCTAAACAAACCTTTTCATGTTTAGAAGAACGGATAAAGAAACATTGTTGTTTGGGATTGACAAAAGTCTGCAGACTCCATCAATGCAGTTCCATTTGTCACCGGGAATACTGCGAATGTAAGGATGCATTAGGGAAAGACTAATCCTTCATTAAGTCTGCTTGGAGACTGGAGAATTAAATCCAGTTGCATCGTACATTTTATGTCTGCCAAGTCAATACAATTTGCTCTGTGCATATGAATGCACACAAAACTTTAAACCTGGTCCTCTATTGTTTGATGGATGACATGTCAGTCAGTCTGCAATCTTGGAATTCCAGAAAATTCTGCGATTTGGGAATGGATGCACCAGATGAGGGAATGGATGCACTGCTGGCAAAGTGTGTTGTAATGCTTTGTAGACCATTCCTCAGTTGTTAAAATGCCATGCTATTTCTACTCCTTACTGAACATCAATTTTACTTCAGTCTAATAGCTATACTTCTATTCAGGTAAAAGCCTTATTATATGCATATATGCATAGGTGACATTGCCTTTTTGCAACAATTTGTCATGATTTTGATACTGATAGTCAATGTATCCATGCAATAATGTGCAGATCTTGCCAAATGTTTTTTGTTGACACACAGATATATATATATTAGTACATACAAGCTATTATATAACGAGGTGTAGAATAATGTTTCCTGATAGTAAGCAGGACAATGAACATGATAAGTATGAAAAATATTTGACTGGTTTAACTGATCAGAATATCTAGTATTGTAAAGAAAACTGACGCGATAGTTTTCACTTAGTAATAAGACAGGAGAGCACAAATATGTGACTTGATCACCCATTGCTGCGTAGTGTATCTTCGGGATGGACTTGTTTTCAGTGGCCCATTGATATACATACTTGAGATACATGTATGTAGATAAACTATGGCAAGAAACATGTTGACAACAGATCATGAGAACTCTCTCGAAAGAATGACAGCAATTCCAGAACAGAAATATTAAATCAGCGGCAAGCAATTGAACTTTCCTCTGTAAAAAGTAGGTCACCTTTTACATAGCGCAAATCCCTTATATCTGTATCAAAACATTTCACCATCTTTGCTATAATGACAGGAATAATTGATGTCCATTGAAAAAGATGATAAAATGTAAACTTAGATAGCAGTGTTGAGTATACACTCGTTGTCATATTTCAGAAGCCAGATACTGAAAGGAATGTAGAGCTACTTTTTTACCTGGTCTGGGTGCCTATATTAATTGGTATACATGTAGGTGCTGTGTGCTCTTAACAGTTTCAGGCCCATATTGGTAGGTGCGGTGTGCTCTTAACCCATTCATGTCTGTACTGGTACTGGTGCTGTGTGCTCTTAACAGTTTCAGGCCCATATTGGTTTCAGGCCTGTATTGGTAGGTGGTGTG